>NC_136793.1:22520806-22708306 GCF_951216825.1 Electrona antarctica
TTTTATACTACATAAGTCATAACATCCTTTGGACATGGGGAAGTAATGTATTTGAGTTCAGAGGGTAACCAAAAAGTGAATTATGGCGACACCTATTGCCGGGAGGTTCACTTGGGACAGTACAACTGACGTGGCAAATCACACTTCCGGGAATCCAGAAAGTGTGACCAGAGGGAATCGTAGTTCTTTTAAATGTAGATGTAGTTTATAACTGGTTACTGACTAGTTAGTAGGAGACAATTTGTCTGCTCTAGCACCGTACCAAGGCCGAATAACATGTTTTTCACCAGAGGGGCAGATAATGCAAGACGTCAAACAGGAGAAAACAATCTTTTATCTTACTCGCTGACTGGGGGAGAGTGAGATTTAATACTATCTGTTTTACGCTGGGGCAGAAATGATATGTAAACTCAGTGGGATACAGGGCATGAAAAATACATAGTTATTGAGAACATGGAAACTACCATCCACCAAAAATAACAGATCTACAGATCTAATAACTCAAAATTATCCATCAATTGGTATGTCGGAAAAGCGTGCGCACCCCATAGTGGGCCAGAATGAATGCATGAATGACCATGTATTTCAGAGGTATTTAGCAAATTTTAGTATCTCTCTCCACTTTAATCAATTGGGACACTCTAGACTCTACTGCAGGGTTCCCCAATTAATTTTCCTCAAGGGCCATATTTTGACTAGGGTACCAGGCTGGGGGCCGAGTCCGCACGCGCGAGGTCGAGGTTTGGCCCTGAAAATTCATTTTCAGGGCAAGACCCCATTTGAAAAGGATGCCCAGTTGGACATGCATAGGCTACTGACCCCCATTTAATGCCATTTATATCTGGCATTAATCCCCATTTTTTAATTCTTCCAGGGGCCACAAGGGGGCGCTCCACGGGCCGCAAATGGCCCGCGGGCCGCCTATTGGGGAACCCTGCTCTACTGTATCAGACCACTGACAATGTCCTCTCTGTAAACTGTTTTTTCAGACCAAATTGAGCAGTGTACAGTTACGGTACACCCTCTGTTGATCAGGGCAGTCGAACACAGCGTAGCACAGCCACTAGCATGTTTTTGACAAAAATATGTTTGAAACTAAATAATGTTTTATTTATTCAAAATAATTCCCTCATAATATGGGGTTGTGGTATAAAAATGTTTGAGAACCCCAGATCTACTAGCTGGCATCTCCCTTAGAGTCTCCCTAGGGAGGTCCCCGACGCACGTCCCACTGGGAGGAGACCCCGGGGCAGACCAAGGCGCAGTTGGAGGAGGCACGTCGACTCACTGGCCTTGGAGCATCTCGGGGTCCCCCAGGAGGAAGTCAGTGGTGTTGCTCTGGAGCGCTCTGGTGGAGCTGTTGCCCCCGCGACCCGACTACGGATAAGCGGTTGAAGATGGATGGATGGATGATGATCTACTAGCTCACAACTCATTGCAGCGCAAAGTGCTGTGAGCTGGTAGATCGGCTATTTTAATTGCGTGACCCAGGCACGCAAAAAACAGGATTCATAATATGCACACTACAGTAGGCTAAATGATGACATTGGACCAAGGAGGAGTCTCAAGTCCTCTAGAGTCGTTAACAAATAATGTTCGAGGGAATAACGTACAGCAGTTGGTCTTGTGAGATTGCATGTTCCATGCTTTCATTACAGCACGAAGCTCGGAATGTAATGAATTTTTTATCAAAACCATTACATTACATAAGCTTTTTAAAATGAGGCTATAGAATGAGCTATAAATATTTATCATAATTGTTTTCACGTAAAAGAGAGAACTTCTCAGCACCAACCGCAGCCAGCAGAGAGAAATTCACTACATACAATAAGGACAAACAGGAGGACACTAGCAAAGGTGACTGACAATCGGACATCCTGTTATACTATCTCCCTCAGAGCCATCAATTCATGATCATGACTCTGAGGAAGATTGGCATCGAAACGTCAGTCACCTTTGCTAGAACATTCATCAATAAAAAAGGCCAAAAGGTCCCTGCACTAGAGCTCTTCACAGGTCCAAAAAAAATGGCTCCGAAATCCGAAATTAATCTGTGACATGTTACCGATTTCGACCCGTTCCGAAAATATTTTCAAATAGCCGAATGGCTCCATGACAATTTCGTCCGATTCCGACCCGTTCCGAGATTTCTTTCAAATTGCGGCGCCGAGTCTGACCGAAATCCGATTATTTCCGACATTCCGAGAGACCCGACCCAGCTGAGCCAGGCAGACATACATGTGGACTATATAGAAATAATATAACGTATTGACCAATTACCATTTTATGATTAAAGCGCGAGAGAGAGAAAGAGAGAGACAGACAGACAGAGAGAGAGAGACTGCACGCTGCAGTATAGAGGGTGGGAGAGGGAAAAAAAGAGTCTCGTCTCTTCTCGTCTCCTCAGCGTGCGTTAAGGCTGTACCTTAGCCCTTTTTTTAGGACTCGAACTTCGGCAGGAATTTTTGAGCTAACATCCGGACCATTTGTTTCTAATTAATTAAATTTGAGATATCCGTCTTGATCAGAGCGCAGCACGTCTCCCCTGCTCTTTATCAATCTCTCGCATCTCTCCCAACACACACACACACACACACACACACACACACACACACACACACACACACACACACACACACACACACACACACACACACACACACACACACACACACACACACACACACACACACACACACACACAGTCAAGTGGCTCCGCGAAAACAGCTGATCTGCAAGCTCATGTGAGCTTGCTGGCAGGCAGCTAAGACAGCGTATATTGCTCGTTATTTGTCCCACCTGTGTATTCTCAGAAGCGCATTGAAGTGCTTAACAATGATCAGAGTTCCCTGCTTTTTGTGATGTGATGCTAGAGAGCATATGCTAATATATCATGGCTAAGAACGGTTCCCCCTGTCAGCGATCATGCTGGTGTGTGTGTGTGTGTGTGTGTGTGTGAGTGAGAGAGACACGTCAGACATTCCATTCAATGGAACTCTTTTGTTCTCACAGAACAAGGTGAGAAAGGTCAATCGACTCAGCTGAAGGCCAATCACCAAATTAAGAGATGCACGGGAGATGGGACAGCAGAACTAGGAGATATTTCTTTAAAAAATCATAACTTCTGACAGGAATGCACTAGAAACTTACTTTTTTTTACATGCTCATATCGCATTCTCGCCGAGATATATTTTTGAGTTAATAAAAAAAAGGGAAAAAATAATAATATATTTTATTTAATAAAAAAAACAAAACGAATGGTTCAAGCCCATTAATTAAGATTCGAGTGCCAACCCTAACGAGCGAACATTCGAACCTTGAATGTTTGGGGACAGCCTTAGCGTGCGTGCATTTAAAATTAACCAAATGGTTAATTTGTTTTTTACACACAATCAGAGTTTTAGCAGAAGCAGATGCATCATGCATGTACCGGTCTTGGCTGAATGGAATATTATAATATATATATTAGGCCTATTACTTATAAACAGCTCCTACTTTGCTCTTCTTTATCCACGTGTGGGGAATGGGATAGGCCTACACAGGAGAGTTGTCATGGTTGCTTTAATCCTTCTTATATTAATTTGATTTCAGCTTTGCTAGTTTGCTTTCACCTCGTTGTCGGGATCCGTGATTGTGATATATATATATAAGTAAATAAGATAAGTATATAAGTATATATATAAGTATATAAGTATAATTGCACGCCGGTGTTTTCATTCAAATCAGCGCAAGGCAAAACCATGCAGGACGGGGCTTGAATTGTGTGGTAAGTATTGCGCTGCTGATCCTAATAATAGGATAATATTTCATGTAACACAGCCGTTCGTGTCGCTGCAACACTAACCTGATCCTAGGTCAGCCTAAATGATCACACTTTAAACAGAACTTTTTTCCCCGTTTTTCTCCTCCGCAGCGATGCGGACTTTGCGGAGCATGAGCGCACATGCAGCGGACAGAGAGAAAGAGTATATAGGGTGTACCAAAATCTCCTGGAGGGGGCGTCAACATATGTGTCACGTGGTAGCGGCCGCCATACTTGCTGGCTTGTCTGGTTTGTTTACATTGAGCGACTATCCGTGTGCTTGTATACGTTCTTTTTTTAAACTGACCTCACAATGGTGCAGACTTGCTCAGTAAATAAGTGCCACAGCAGGTCACATCGAGGAAATGAGCCAGAAAACGGAATTAGATGTTCAGCTTTCTAGCATGGAGACAGCATCAAGGAACCCAGATTGACGAGTTTACAAAAATACATAGAATGGCTTGGATCGGCGCACGGGCGCAGAGACATAACGTTCAACAAAGTATCTAAGCACAGCCATGTTTGTTCACAACATTTTCCTTGTCCTTGTAATGTATTTGGGCCCGACGTTCTTTCTATCCATCCTGGTGTTTGTTCACTATGTTGTCGCCAAGAACGAGCTCAATATTTACAAAAACATACCACCGTCACTCTATTCTGAGTGATGTGGGCTAGAATTTAATGCCCACGAGAGGGCCGCCCCTAGCTTTTCAGACGCCGCCCCTCTTGGTGACGTACACGTTTTCACACGCTATAGCCTCAGTCAGAGGCTATATATATATATATATATATACACACACACACACATATACACATACATACACAATCACACGCTGAATGAATATTTTATTAACATTTGCAACAACAAAAAAAGCACAGACAGTTCACACACACAGTAGCCTACGGGTCTTCTCGGATCCACTATATTACACATAATGATTGACAGACCCGAGTTCCGAGGGGGATACGTCCGATTCCGACCCGGTCCGAGTGATTATGATAAAACACGACTCCGGACCCGAGCGGGTCTCGGGTCCATTCGGGTAATTTCGGAGTCGGGGATCCGGTGAAGAGCTCTACCCTGCACACTGCTGGGATTTTCAGATTTTTAGCAGCGTTTTTCTGCCGTTTTTCTGAAAAACACGTCCAGTCTGCAAGGACTGTAGCTGATCCAGTGTCCTCTCCTTCTTTGCTAATATATACTGAATGGAGTGAACCTACTGTACATTGTTTTTTTTTAAAGGAATATTCATTGTTTTGACCATTTTAAAAAGGGAAATACCACTCATTTTCAACACTATGTCATTAATATGGAACTGAATGTGAGAAAATTACAAATTGCGATCACTTGGAGCAAGTCATTTCCTTTCTGGGATTAAAACAAATTATATTTTTGTCTGCCACCATAAAAGTGAAGGAGGTTTATTGATTGGTTTCCATCTATTCCACTCATCCACCTGTCACTACAATGCTGAACTTTGTACTACTGGCGCACCATAAGGAATCTCAGTTGCCTCCACTGGAGAGCACCAGACTGAGTTTAGTTCCCAGCCTGATCTCCATCTACACTACAGCACACACCTGATGCCACTCACTAACTGAGTGGGTAGAGAGGCCTCATGGTAATAAAAAAAAACCTGTGTCGAAGACACTTGTTCAAACAACAACTTAAGAGGACTGAATTGTTATTATAACTATATTAATAGTTTACTATGAAAACCGGCATTTCCGGGCCCGCCCCAAAGTTATTAGTAAAGTTCTCAACAGGCCCGAAAATTAAGGCCCGGCACTACCTGGGCCCTCATCAAACCCTGTACACTCAAGACACTGCCCCCGCTGCCACCCTTAGATCTCCATATATGGCGCTGACCTGTTCTGACATTCCATATGTTGATCTGACCTCATCAAACCCTGTACACTCAAGACACGCTCCATATATGGCAAGACCTCATCAAACCCTGTACATTCAAGCCAAGCCCCCATGCCAAAGCGCCAGCGCTTGCCCAGCAGTCTGCTGTCACCCAGGCGGAATGCGGAATGAGTCTTACTGGTTATAGTATGTGAGACAAACTGGAAAATATAAATCAATGTAAGTAGTTTTTGTAGTAGATCTGTAGTAGCACTAGCACCATTTGAAATTTGCACCCTATGGCCAGAAAAAATATGAAATCTGTGTGTTTGACTAGGCCGGGTTTGACTGGATTGCTGAATTCCTACAATGACCATAATGCTTTGGTGTACTGCTCCTCCTTGTGGACGGGGGAGGCTGTCTTACTGAGACAACATGTAGTCCCGGAAGGAAGTTAGACCAGTGTCTGTGATGTCACAGACACTTTGAAATACTAAAATATCTAAAAACACACCACCACCAGGAAAGTGTTTCTTGTGTCCTAAACATCATTAAAATAAAATCTAGTTGCAAAAGGGGTGAAGTGGCCCTTTGATGCTCTTCAGACTAGCAGTCTTTGCCAATGTATTGTATTGTAATCAAAACATTTTGTTTATTTGCTTGCTTTTTATGTTAGTTAGTAGATGTCTTTAATAAAAAAATGATTTGAAAACATGGGTAAACTGTCAAAATTGGTAGTGGATCCAAAAACTGACATTGGTCAGGCTGCAAAGGATATTCGTAAGACTCACAGATTTTCAGCACATATATTTCCACATGCCACCAGTACAGTTTACAGTAAGACTGTTCAATTATTTAATGGCACTCTATGGAAGACAATTCATGTATTCCATCCATCTTCAACGGCTTATCTAGAGTCGGGTTGCGGGGGCAACCATTCCAGCAGAGAGCTCTAGACTTCCATTTCCCAAGCAACATCACACACTTCCCCCTGGGGGATCCCAATGCGTTCCAAGGCCAGTGTGGAGATATAATCCCCCCCATCTGATCCTTGAGGTCCCTGGGGCACATGGGACGTGCACCAGGGACCTCCCTAGGGAAGTTCAGGAGGCATCCGTACTATTCCTTTTTTCCTTCAAACCTTTATTTATTCAAAGACATTGAGGTTTCAATCATTTGCAGCGTTGTTGAGATACATCACAGTACAATTTCATTTTCACATCAAAATTCACATCAATGATCAAATCAAAACAAAACAGAAGCTTTCTCATATTGTGTGATACAACACAAGTTTAAAAGCAGTAGGTCTGCAAACAAAGATTTAAATTGTCTGTATGTTGTGGGAGAACAGATCTTTAATTTAAGCTGTAGGTCATTCCAAGTGGTTGAGGCACTAGTAAAACAAGTCTTCTAGATGCCCGAACCAACTTGGATGGCGGGCTCGTCTGAGGACGACTTAGAGAGAGACCTAGACCTTATTATAAATCTACTGAATTCTGCAGCATGTGTCACACATGAACACAAAACTGCGGTCTCAATGTATTACTGTTGGTAGATTACAACACAACAGTAACAGGTTGGTAGATTACTGTATCTGCTAAAATAAGCATTTTATTAGCTACAACGTCCTTTTAAATTAGGCAAGTATCTGTCATCTACTCATCTTGCAGTTGAAACGCAGGTGAAGTGGGAGACATACTATGGTCCGACGGAGCATTGGTTCGAAGGAGCATTGGTCCGAGGTGCGTTGGGGGTCGGGAGAGGGTTGGGGTTAGGTTTAGGTGTGCTGCCCCGGGGGAGGTTATGGTTAGGGTGAGGGTTTGAGGTAGGTTGCCTCAACCTACCTCAAACCTCGAAATGGCAGTGACAAATACGCATAGTACTCGTGCAGTACATACCTCCAACTCTCAAGTATCCAGTCATAATGATCAATGTCTTGAATACATTGATTTTCCACTGATAAAACCGGGGCTAATGCCCCGTTAGGCCAAGTTACATCACACCGCAATCCATCTGTAGTTGAAGATGTATGCGACTTTGAACCACGTATTAAAGCTCATCATTCAGTGATTCAATGGGCTATGCCCAGGAATGATACGATATTGTAGTTAAGAAATCTGTTGATCAAGAGGCTATAGAGCTGACAGAATGAATGATTAATTTAACAATGGATTAATCAACCCTCAGAACATTTATCAAATAAAGGTTTGGTAATCAAAAAATCGGTTTGGTTATAATCATGTAAACATTGCAATTACAGAATCCTAACTTATTTTTTACCTCTTTATGCCACCAATTCCTCCCTCATAAATTTACACTGTATGTGTGTCATTGATGTTGAATCTTCCCCCACTGGGAGGATGTGGAACCTCTGTCCTACGGGGACCGCATGTTAATTCAGACAGGGCATTAGTCCTGTCTGAATTAACAGACTAGCGCAGCGCTACTCAACCCGCGGCCCGCGGGCCCCATGGGCCCGTTCAACATGTCTGTGCGGCCCGTCGGCCCGTCATGGTCATACCAATAAAAAATATTTTTGTTCTGCTTTCAGTGAAGAAAAGTCATTTCTAGCGTTTCTAACCACACGATGCTACTGAGCCGTTTGTTCTTCCTGCTGACAAAAAGTGGCCGTGTTGTTGTCGATTTACAAGTCCATATGCACAGCTGCAGCATGTATCCACGACGCGTTGTGCAGTTGTATATCGGCTCGCGTTCGGTAAACAACACAGTCATGAGGAAGTGCAAACAAGTTACAGGTGCGGACAGAAAGCAGCATGTTTTGTGCTTGTGCAAAGAATATCCTCCTGGCTTGTTTCGGATCAACCTATATGTGAAAGTGCAATGGGAATTATCAAGTAAAAACAGCGCAACGCTTTCATTGACGAGACCCATGCATGCATGACTGTCGTGTGGCGAAAATGCAGACTCAAGTGTCACATTAAGTAAGAAATCTCTCTCTCTCTCTCTCTCTCTCTCTCTCCCTCCTTCTATCTCTCCCCCTTCCCTCTCTCTCTATCTCCCTCCTTCTATCTCTCCCCCTTCTATCTCTCCCCCTCTCCCTCTCTCTCTCTCTCTCTATCTATCTCTCTCTCATTACGTGTAGAGATGCCACCGATCCGATATTATATCGGGATCGGCCTCCGATCCAGCTTAATTAATGTATCGGAGATCGGATTTGAGCAACCGATACACGCTCCGATACAGGAGGGGGAAACGTGTTTAATGTTTACTACAGTCCGTCCTGCTCAGACAGTGCAGTGAGCGAATCCAACCTCCAGTATGTAGGCCTACAGACTGCAAACAGAGACTATAGAAAAAAAGCCCCACTAAGGTGCAATATGCAAGAGAATGTAATCACTTACAGACTTAACAGCTAGTATTAGAAGTATAAAGTTTACCCGTCGTCGCACGGATCAGTCAAATCACTGCATGCGCAGTTCAGTTGTGTGGTGGAGACTGATCATCTCCACACCACAGCTGCGTTCTGACATTGTTGTTGATGAGATTGCTCTTGTAATCCATTCTTCTGCTATATATTAACTGCACACACGTGCTGTTTAGCGCTATGTGATTCAATCTTTGTAACTTTATTATTGCCATTGGAAAAAAATGCTGCTGTGACGATGATGATGAAGAATAAGCGCACGTCGTCGTCGCGGTTAAATCCGTCTTTATATAATTGGCTCAGTTATCAAACCATGACATTGTTGTCAGAAGCTCAAATATTGATTCAGATTGTAAGTTTAGTGCAATTCTTAAGACAAAGACAGAGTTTGCAAACTAAAGTAGCAAACACAACACCAGCACCATAACAAACGTCCTGAGACCTTTTTTTTCTCCCCGAGTTCTGTCGGTAAGGCTCAAGGCTTTTGTCGCATGATAGCGCAGCTGATTCCAGGCATCACATTAGGGCTAAAAGGTACCACTGTACATAGCAATAATAATAATTACTATTATTATTATTATTAATAGACCATAGTATTAATTAACAGGTTACATGCAGGCATCACTTTAGGGGTAAAAAGGTACCTTTGCACATAATAATAATAATAAAAAACCATAGTATTAATTAACAGGTTGCCATTTCCTTAAGGTTTACAGGTTAAACACTTATTATTCTTATTTTTAAACACTTAACCATAAACATCCCCTCTATGAATTTAAATGTAAGGCATTTGTACATTATTTGCTATTTAGAGATATGCTGTGTATTACAGCCTTGTGTAACATTACACAACAAACAATATTAATAGTATGACTGCTCTATTATTTAAAGCCTATTCTATAATTTAAAAAATCACACCCGTGTGAAGTGAGGGGCACTCTTATCATTGTACATCATCATGACGTAACATGTTTATTTGCTCAGACACTGATGTAAATTCTCCATTCATTGTCAACAGGAATTTAATGTTTGTGTAAGACAAAAATCTACACTTAGCTGAATATAGGAGGGGCTTGCGCCCCTCAAAAATAAGGGGACTTCCCTCAAGTCAGACCACTCGTTAGTCAGACCCATGCTGCGGGTTACAAATCATCGTGGCTTGGGTTAGGTTAGGGTTTAGGATAGTGTTAATAATGGTCTGACTAAATTGAGATCTCTAACCAATGCCACGCTACCAAAAATAATGTCAATGCGCATTTTGTATTTAAATTTTTTGCTATGTAAAATATCGGATATCGGGAGTGTATCGGAAAATTTCAAAAATGTATATATCGGATCGGATCGGAATTGAAAAATCAGTATCGTTGCATCTCTAATTACGTGTGGCGTTACGTTGTGGCGTTTACTGTTTACCGTCCCAGATGTATGTCGTCTCTCCTGCCTCCTCTTTAACAGATGTCGCCCAAATCAAACCTGATTTATGAAACTATTCATTTTAATTTGTAGGCAGTAATTAGTAAAGAAAAGTGTGACTGAATGTCACTGGAAGATATTCATGATTCTCTGTTGTGTTTGTCAGCCACTGACTGAAGCCAATCAGCCAATGAATGACTTATTGCACTTATTACATTGTTGCACTGTTACTATTCACATTTGGTGAATGAAGCCTGATTCTTGATTTGGAATCAAGTATGTCCAGAGAGCCTTATCATTATATCCAGAGAGCCTGAACCCATTAAGTAGGAAACATGTGTTGGTTTCCAAAACTGTAATTTATAGGTATGTTATTATTTGTACCAGTCCATGAAACTGTGATATGGCTTATTCATTTCAGTAGTATTGGCCTCTTGGTTATCTCTGATATTTGATTTATTTGCAACAGTAGTCTGTTCATGTTCTCATCACATTTTGTGAATAAAAGCCCCATTTTGTTAGCCTTAATTTTATTAATAATCATTCCATGACATTACAATAATTTTGTTCAATGAGGTTTGGCCTTTCCTAGATGGAAATGTAGTCTGTTTTCTGTGCGTTTCCTCAATTTTTAGACCACTCATAATGTGTTAGAAAATCACGGACAAAAAATCCAATATAGGACCAACATTATTTGGGCTTACGGCCCCTTGGACTTTTGGTATTTCGCTGAGTGGCCCCTGAGCCACCCTAAGTTGAGTAGCCCTGGACTAGCGTCTGCTCCCGTGCTTGCGGTTATGGTTAAAACAGCAACCTGTATGTTGCTGTTTTAACTGATTGCTGAATATATAATTGTATTAACGGTTTGTTGTAACTAATATTGTTGTTGTATTACTGTTTTTTTTTTATGTAATCTCGACATCATTGTAAATGAGAGGTTCCCTGAATGAATGAATGGTTAGGTTAGGAGATGAGGCGGGTTGTCATTTGTCGGACCAATGACTAGTCTGAACAACGTACTGCACCCCTGTCCTACTCCGCCTGCCCAACAGTTCCTGCTGACCTGGGTTCAACTCCCCTGGGACAGAGAAGTTCAATCGAGTACTAGTTATATCGATACTCTTTCCCGTCACCCCGTGAGTGTGACTGTGATCATGCAGTGCTTCTCTGCTGCCTGTCTGTCTGCACTGTCTGTCTGCACTGCAGCCTGTGTGGCTGCCAGGGGGGCCCAGGCGGGCGCTTTGCCGTTGCTTGGTGTCCCATTGATTCATGTACTTTTTATTTGCATTGTAATCCACATAGGGGGATTTTAAATCGCCTGTTTGAAAAAT
This sequence comes from Electrona antarctica, assembly GCF_951216825.1. NCBI lineage: Eukaryota > Metazoa > Chordata > Actinopteri > Myctophiformes > Myctophidae > Electrona > Electrona antarctica. The sequence continues at coordinate 22,532,587 of NC_136793.1, forward strand.
AAACACTGGCCGTTTCACTCATATGGATATGAAGAATCAACTGACTGAGAGAATACTGAATTAGTTACATTTTCTCTAGGAACAGACTGAGTGACTGACTCGCAAACGATACAGAGACACCTCCCTGACAACAAGCCGAGACAGCTTGTTTATTAGTGGACCACAATGCTTATATGAAACTATTTTAAGATGACCCCATGTTATTCTCCATAGAGAAATTACTTCCGTGAACCAGGCAGAACCAAGGGATGAGCGAGTGACGTCAGGACTTCGGCGCTCTATTCTGTTTCACCCTGGGAGCTCAAAACCTTCCTATGCACTTGTGCAAATGGCAAATAAAGTTTATTCTATCCTCATACCGTATTCTATTTCCGCAAATGGCAAAATAAAGTTTATTCTATCCTCATATCTATTTCCTTGTCATACTGTCAACAAAGTGGGTGCACTTTAATAAATCAAATTTCCCAACAGAAAACTGGAATGTATGTTAAAAAAAAAGAAAGAATAAAACACATGCAATGCACGGTTAATCATTTGACGATGTGCATACCCACAAAATACTGGCTCATCATTTATCTCAAGTCTTTTTTAAGAGCTTAGTCAAGAGTTAAATCTAACCTAAAGCCTCAGTTTTCGTAAACATCAAAGGCTTGGTTTCCCAAAGGACATCATGCGTAGGGAGTGGGCGTGTGGTTCTTCTCAACAACACCCCCTTCACTGTGAATATAGATATTCCGTGCATAGATCTGCCACACAATGGTAGGCATGAGGCCTGGTATGGTATAGGCCTCAGGCCTGGTATGGTAGGCTTCAGGCCTGTGTTTTCATATAGGCCTACATTTACCTTGCCGACATCACTTCACCTCTGAAATTGTATTTAATAATATTTGGACTGCTGGACAGCTGACAGTAGGCTGATGCTGAAGTAGGCCTAAACATGTTTGTTTATTTTCAAAGTTTTTATATTTAAATGAGATGAAGAAAGTCACCACTCAGACCACAGATTTCTCTGCGAATGGTTTTACTACTGCCACATGTCGACAGGTATGTGTAGGCTAAAGAGGCTTTAGGGCAGGGGTGCCCACACATTTATGACGTGAGATCTACTTTCAAAATGACGAGCTCAACAAGATCTACCCACTGAAAAAATAATTGTACCATTGCTAAAAATAGTTTAAATATATAATGTACCTGGGGGGGCTTTGGAATAGGGAATAGGGAAATTATGACAGGCAGTTTCTGCTGTCAAAATATGACCCCCCAGTATTTAACTTAAACGCCCAATGCATTCTCAATGGCAATAGCACAAACTTTGGCATGCTACTAGTACTACATACTTACACCTAGAAACCCCATTCAAACCTATTTAGGTTCATCTTACGGTGGACATGTTTGCCTGAAAAGAAATCTTTTAAATGTTTCATAGTTTTAGAAATATAGTGCTTTCAAATTTGAGAAATTCACAATGGGGCTCAATGGCAGATATTGGCACGTCAAAAAAGCACTTTCACCTAGAAACTCCATTCACACTTTTTGTAATTCAGCTTACTGTGGAGACACATGCTGGAACTTTTTACTTTGAAATGATTTGTAGTTTGAGTTATTTAACTTAAACGCCCAATGCATTCTCAATGGCAATAGCACAAACTTTGGCATGCTACTAGTCCTACAAGGGAAACAGGCTTGTTTATGTATTCATGCAGGAGGTCTTACGTGCGCAATGAGGCTTCTGTTTGCGGCCTAGAGGGGTGTGTTCAAGCTACGTGCAACACAAAATGTCTTTGGGAAACCCAGCCAATGTCATTTTAAAGTGAATATTAAGGTAATACTGAATGAAAGTGCAATAAAACATTTTTGAGATAGTATAAACAACACCTTTGTTTTTAAAACCCATTGCAGCCCTAACACATAGTATACAGATTAACTACCATATTCCCTCAAGAGGGATGTAGATTGAGACAGATGCAATAATTGTGGAGCAGATGCCATCCATCACTGCTACAGTTCCCTCGACACAGCGGCTCTCATAAGACACGCCACTTCAAAAGAACAAATGCAAATCAAGTTGGCTAAAGCCAGGGCAGCCCTTCAAGGTTCATTCTGTAGTTTTGTGGAGAGAGAATGCAATGAAAAGGGGAGAAAAATCAAGAGAAATAGAGATTTCTAATGTGCAAATAATTTGTCACCGAGTTTCACCTTGTCTCCCTCTATGGTACCATGTCCCCACACTCCATGGCTGCAAACACACACAGCCTACACAGAGTTTGTTGTACTGTGCTTAGAATTCAGAGGATGTTTTCAGAAAAACACGCTCTCTGATAGTGATGACGACGGACTGTTGCTATGGTCACTTGTAACATGGCAACTAAGTGACTTGTTCAATATATTTTCCATAGCATGGCTGTAGGCCCCCCCAAACAAGGCCTTGAGAGCAACCCCAAGGGCATAATACCCCCCAGCAACCATGCATGAATAAGTATGACACACACACACACACACACACACACACACACACACACACACACACACACACACACACACACACACACACACACACACACACACACACACACACACACACACACACACACACACACACACACACACACACACACACACACACACAGGTTGGTGACAGGAAAGTCTCATATTGATCTCACTTTGTACCCTATCACGAGCAGGGTTGGTTTTGCCGAATAGCGTACTATTCGAAGCCAGAGGCTCAAGGCTGTCTCACAATAAAACAGTTTTAAACAAAAAAAACAGTTTTCACAACAATAGAGATTCAGATATTTTGAGGCAAGTACTCAAGGCCACATCTGTCCATGCTAACAGATTGAAAGGAAGCCATTTATTTATTCAGTGACTGCACGCATATGAACCAGGCGCGTAGCCTGGGGGGGGGGGGACCATTTAAAACAAAGACGGCTTGCGTGCTGTAGTTTTCTACTAAACATACATTTGCATGCACAAGGGCTGCCAAAGTATAGGCTATCTTTTGTTGTTTTTCTTGTTTTTCGCTCCCTCTCTTGGCCACGCGGGCCACGGCCTACGGCCCTACGCCGGTGATACGAACACATGGTGTGCGTGCGTGCGTGCGTGCGTGTGTGCGTGCGTGCGTGCGTGCGTGCTTCAGAGGAAAAGTTATTCAAAGTCAGTCTGTGACAAACTTGTTATCCTTATGTTCACTGTGCATTAGATTGCATTGAAATGCACTGGCACATGGTCTCATATGGCCTTGGCCTTTTTGGCACTTTGTTTGGAGCTTAACTGCTTTATTAAACAGAAGTTGTTCAAAGATTGTGTTTCATTATCAGTTTGTTGCATTAGTCTGAAAATTATGAATTCATACACAGTACAAATCTTAGTGTTCATTTAATACCAGCAAGTGTACAAATAGAACCAAATGGATCCATCATGTCATGTGTGCAGTACACTTTTCAGAGGTAAATAAACAATGAGAATTTTGTAGGGTAGGCTGCAGAAAACGGGGAAAAAACTGCTAATGTTGAAAAAGTAAGACTTTTGGGGGGAAAGATGCAATTTCTGGGGGCGAGAAAAAAAGTAAAGTAATAAGTTACTTTTGGCAGGGAGAAAGTATTATTTATAAGTAACTAATAATATGTAATATATTACCGTTTTAGAGTAACTTTTCCAACACTGAAGCTAGCTATGTTCACTGTGTTATATTCACAGGCACTGAGGTAAGGGACAATGAGAAGATCAAAACAAATCAGTGATGAGGAGATTCAGTGAATAAAAGTGTACATCTTCAATATGATTGGGTATTCACATCCACACAAGCAAAAATCTGCGGTAATAGCAAAGACATGAATTCACAGAGGGAAACAGGAGAGCCTAGGGGACAGAGAGGAGTGATCACCTCAAAGCCCATTTGATTGCAGCAATCAACCCCCCTTCTCAATGTACTATACAACACAAGCATGCCATGCACACATATTATTGGCCCGGTTTCCCAAAGGACACCTCTTACACCATGGTGTTGCACATGCTCAGTTGGCCTCTAGGCCGCACATGAAGCCTGTGTGCGGCCTAATTGGCTGCATGGCAGCCAATCAAACACTATGTCCTTTTTTGGGACACAACAACATAGAACTACACAACCTAGACTAGAGCACAGCCATACCTGTCCTCATTGCGCACGTAAAGCCTCCTACATGAATACACAAACCTGTTTCCCTAAAGCCTCTTTAGCCTACACACACCTGTCGACGTGGCAGTATTAAAACCATTCGCAGAGAAATGTGTGTTGTGAGTGGTGACTTTCTTCATCTCATTTAAATATAAAAACGTTGAAATGAAGGCCTACTTCAGCATCAAATAAATGAAATTGAATTAAAAAAATGTAAGAGTGAAGAGAGCCTACTGTCAGCTGTCCATCAGTCCAAATATTATTAAATTAAATTTCAGAATAGTAGACCTGAGGCCTACCATACCAGGCCTACCATACCAGGCCTGAGGCCTACCATTGCGTGGCACATCTATGCACGGAATGTCTATGTTCACAGGCTTCATGTGCGGCCTAGAGGGCAACTGAGCATGTGCAACACCATACCTCTTGCACCATGGTGTAAGAGGTGTCCATTGACAAACATGCATGACATGCTACATACCACTTCCAGCGGATCAGCACAATTTAGACAGGAAATATGCCAATTAACTCATGTACTGCCAGAATTGATTCAGTCTGTAGTCCCTTCCCTGCTCATGTAACAATGCTGTGGCTCTTCTCTCCTCTCCATCAGAGGGTGAAATAACATGATACCTCTGATCCCGTTAGAGCTCCAGCACATTGCATTAGGCTTTGAATCAGCCTCTGCAGTGTTCTCATCTCTCATTGCACCCTACCTTCATTTGCCTAACCTCAACCCACACAATGGGAACAAGTTTTTTAGAGAATGCACTTTTACAACTGTGTACTCAGCAAAAAGGTAGATAATGAACCGTCCTACAATCACACAGGTTCACAACCTTCCAAGAGATTACTTTCCAAACCTTTAACATAACTTTCATTAAGTTTAAAGTTGAATGTGTAGCACTGTTGGAGGGTGCCATTTAAAAGCCCTGGAGCTTTTTGTATTAACCTTTTAGCATAACTTTTGACTGTACTACACATACTTATTACTTGTTATCAAACTTGTTAATAAAGTACTCAATAAATTGATCAATTGACTGAACAGAGGTGCATCAGGGGTCAACACTGGTGATTATTCCAAATAGTATAGTTACCTTCTTCCATATGGTTTGGGAATGTCCAAATGTTTCCAAATTTTGGAGTTAAACTTTCATTACTTTTACGGGGTTAACATTACACCTTCTCCATCTTTATTTATTTTAAATGATGTATCCCAACTACAGTTAAATGGCACTCGCAAACTTGTCTTCTTTGCTGGTTTAACAGCGGCAAAGAAGTAGGTTGCTACGCAGTGGAAACCTCCTCACACATTAACATTTCGCCAATGGGCTTTATATTCTTTTAGGTTTTCTGAGGTCAATTGCACCCAAAAATCCTGAACTTTTAACATTCAGTAGATTTTCTGTCGTCTAGGGTTTTCTATCACAGCCTGCAAATTCCAGCAGATGTCACCGTTTTGTTTTCATTGCAGCTCAAAAGTCTTCCAAACCCCAGAGAAAAGTCCAGACCACAGAAAATCCACTGAATGTTCAAAGTTCAGGTTTTTTGGGTGTAATTGAGGTCATAAAACCTAAAATAAAAATAAAAATAAATGAAAATGAATGTCATGAAACCTTTAAGGATATTAGTAATTTTTTCCTTTTACGTAAGAAATTTGGCACAGGTATGCTTTTTGTGACATCATTGGTCCTGGGAGGGAGGGATGGGGTTGTTTGTTTTTATGAATCTTATTTTATGCGTTTTGTTTTCTTTATTCATTCATCTCATTTCACAGCGGTCGGTCGAATGGTGACGGAGATTAGCATTACACAGACAAACAGCCTGGCAGAGACAAAAAGCCATACAATATTGCCAGACATGCATAATCTCAAATGTCTGTGGGTGGGGCCTATCTTGGCCCTGTGTGTGTTCTGTCTGTGTGTATGTACAATTGATGGAACTGTAATGTGTTTCTTGTGATCATATTGGATTATTATTTTGTCCTTGGTTATAATGCTGCTAATGAGCTGAGTCAATGCTCCCTCATTGATTGTCATTAATCATCTAAAACATTTAGTAGAGTAGAGTATAGCACAGAGTGATCAACAGCCGGTGCAGGTTGAACAGTGACAATGGCAAGAAACGGCATTACTAAAAACTTAAAATCATTCATCAATCAATTAAATTAGACATGTATAATTCATTTTTAATAATTTGTCTATTTATTTCATTACTTTTGTTTCTGTGCTGACACTGCTAGGCCTGAAGTAGACCAAGGAAGACACTCACATAATTATTTTCCGACCATCAACGACAAGTATAAAGTTATTTCATATTTTTGTGAATGCATTCGATTTGCAAGCTCCACACTTGATTTCTCTACAGCAGTTTTACAATTCCTCAGAGAGACAGACAGACACACACACAAAGTGACAAATGCAACCCACACACGAACCGCACATGGTTAACTATGACACAGATACATTGCGACTCATATCAAGGATGCACAACTAGACAAGACAACAGTACCGCACCAGATAGACAATGACTACAGTTAAGAGAGGGAGAGAGAGACTTCAGTTAACAGAGGTGGGAACTGAACAGCACTTTCTAAATACCTGCCAACTGTACTGTACGGAGTGAAGTACAACAATGTGCAAACAGAGCAGCAAGATTTATGATCTGTTGTGACAGGAAAAGGACATCCATTGAAATACAACCAGCATGAAAAAGAATAAAGTTTTATTTGCCACTACTCATACAGTTACAGAGCCAGTGACAGACAAATGCAGCTTAAGGTCCGCAGAAATACTGTAAGTGAAGGTAAATTACCCTACAGCTGCACACGGTTTTGCACCTCTGTAGCCCGGTTCCGGCGAGCCGCTCCACGTCCGAAACGGTAGAGAAATGAGAGTTACCATGTGGGGGTCCCCGGAACATCCAGACCCCCAGGAATGTGCCCATGGGGCCGGGCCGGTTCCGGTGAGCCGCCCACCCGGAATCATCATATATACAATTAATATGTACGTGTGTGTTTGTGTGTGTTGAAAAACAACCATGCTGTTTTCATGTTCAGACCGAGGCAGCCAGACACCCAGCCAGCCACACACATAGCTCCGTAAGCTTGTTTTAAAAGCAACAGCTGGCAGAAATTCTCTGGAGTGGCTGGCTATGATTTTTTAACATTTTAACATTTGTTTGTTGTCTCCACCAGGCCGAAGGCATGGGGAGAGAGTATGTTTTGCACTCCGTCCGTCCGTCCGTCCGTCCGTCCGTCCGTGTGTGTGCGTGCGTGCGTGCGTGCGTCCGTGTACAGCTAATTTCCGGCACTGTTGGCCCGGTCGATGCCAAACTGTGCACACACACTCCCTGGATGCCAACGACGAACCTCTGCCCCAATTTTTCTGCCCCGTTATAGTGCCACCATGAGGCCGATTTTTGCAACACACATTATTTTATATTACTCGTACAGATTTTATCCATACATCACACAAATCGCTACACACCATCTTTACAGTCATGTGATCAACATGGACCTGTCCGCTTCCCCATTTTCCATCCCCAATTGCTAAGATTGCCTTCCGAAGTTTGCAGGATTTGTCCATTTCCAAAAAAATGCCTCAAATCATTAACACAGCGTGCAATTTCCATGGCATTATGCACACACATTCCCACTAGGCCGAGAAAGAAATGCCACATGTGCCGGTTATAGCGCCACTATGAGGCCGATTTTGGTAAAACACATTTCTCTACATTACTCGTACATATTGTATCCATACATCACGCAAATCAGTATACACTATCTCCATAGTAATGAGATCAACATGCATCTGTCCACTTTCCCATATTCCATCCCGATTGGCTAAGATTGCCTTCCAAACTTTGTAGGATTGGTCCATTTTGAAATTAATTCAATTAGTTAATTGAATTAATTAGTTAATTCGTTATCAGTTAATCAAATTATTAACACAGTGTGTGATTTCCATGCAATTATGCACACATTTCCACCAGGCAGAGGACGAAATGTAACTTAAATGTTTACACCTATAACTCCACAGATCTGTGTACAACTTTGTATGTGCACTACTACACATTATGAATACATTGTTACGTATTTTATTTGTATTGCCCTGGTATACAACCACTAGACAGATTATTGCACAAAAACAAACGGGGTCTATACTATTACTAGTACTTCATGGGGGAATTAACTCACTTATTTTGCTGTTTGCGGCCGACATGGCAGGGCAATGCTGCCTCTCCATTTTTGGAGTGGTACTGCTTACAATCAATTGAACCCCAGCATTCACATTCACATTCTGGGGGGAACATAGCAGATCAACAAGCTTGTAGATCTGCCATTTTTGGCGAGGGTATACAGAAAAAGGCAATCCAAGAACAGAGCCAGCCAACACAGGTCCAGTTTACTTCTAAGAGGATAATTGCTTACCTCCTGTTTATCCTGTAAGATTCACTATTTTCACTCTCTCTCTCTCTCTCGTGAGGGGCGCTCTTTAATATCAGCATACATAATCTCATTCCGTCATTCCGGCTAATCACTTGTGGCGTCCTCAATTTTCTGTCCTCACTTTTTATCCTCAATACCAATACCATATTACCAATCAAAAGCCAATCAAATCGTCGCTATGGGGTGCTCAGCCAATCAAATCATCGCTATGGGGTGCTCAGCCAATCAAATCATCGCTATGGGGTGCTCAGCCAATCAAATCATCGCTATGGGGTACACACAAACACACAAAGCTGGGCATAGGAGGGGCTCAAAAATAGAAGATTTTCTGAAAACATAGGTTAGGATTTAGAGGCAGTTTATTAAATCGGCCTCCGTTCAGCTTCTGAATGGGTTAAATAAATCTAAATTATTGGCTTTTTGTGCAAATTTGCATGGTTTATACTAGAGAATATAGGATTTATTCACAAAAGACATTCATTTACACATCCCAGTCCAGACCTGGGAGAGAAAGTACGAGGTGAAATAATAATGATAGGAAAATCCTTAAGGCTTTCCTTTGCATCTAATATACTGTAATACACCAATATTGCTGCTCCAGTCAACATTTCCATTCCACCCATGAATGTTGTTCTGTTTTACACACCTTCTGGGTCCCATTATGAGCCGCTATACGAGTTTGAATTCAAATTAAATAGAATGTGTGTGTGTGTGTGTGTGTGTGTGTGTGTGTGTGTGTGTGTGTGTGTGTGTGTGTCACAAACAATGACAGAAAATAATTTCCTAATCTAACTCCATCTCAGTACTTTGATACAAAGGGGGCTGCCCCTTCAATCCAATGTTCTTTAGAAGTGACTGGATCTAAACATGGCCTACGATTCTTTTATCTAGTGTAGCTCTATCAAAAATCAATCAAAGATTATTCATTGTTTATAAAAAACAGGGACAATAGGTTGGCCATTCTCCATAGTTCAAAGATTCCTCTACACGCAATACATGACAATTATGTGGATGCTGAAATTGTCTGTCCAATCCTGCCCTTCTGTCTTCAATAGGGTCCAATGAAAATGAAAAGAAACTAGGATAGGGACGGGATAGAAACCATTATGCGAAATCCAGTGAGACATATCTGTACATGGCAGTTAAATGCTCAAATTTACCAAACCACCGTTGTAATGTCAAGTATGCTTCTTTTAAGCACATGTAGGGTGGTGGTGTTAGTTACAAGATGTTCAAGGACAAATATTCTTTGTATATAATCTTATTTATTTATTCGCCGTAATAAAGTAAGTAAATTATTTCATAACTGTCAGTGTTTGCAGCTGGGAAGCAGTCGGGGGATGGGTCCTGGCGCTACAGTGTTGCCCGCCTACCTTAAGCTTGTCTGGTGAAACTCTTCGCAGTCAGGTGAAAAGCGGCTGGCAACTTCATGTGTATCAGAGGAGGCAGCTGGTTGTCTACACTCTCCCTAGGCAACATAGGACACAGCAGACCGCAGTGTAAATCGGAACTGGCAACAACTGTTGGGAGTAAATGAGAATATATTTTGTATTATTATTTCTGGCCTGCTGCTTCTGTTCTTCACTGTACACACAACATACAGGACTCACAGAGCAAGTTTAGGCCAACAAAAACTCTGCACTCCTCTAATCACAACCTTTGATTGACTGGTGATACATAATCGACACCAGGAAATAATGAGACTTTGCAAATTACAGATACGGTACATTTGAAAGACAGAAACATGTTCAAAATAATATATGGGATTTTACAGACATTGGAGCTGTGAGGGTCACGCACATATTGCAATGTATCAATCAGGCTATAACATCGTAACTTTGTCCTCTTGATGACATCATTCCACACAATTTGTCGGTGTGTCCAGTATCCAAATACTGGTCTCTATATCGTGCGCGCGCGCGCGCGCACACACGCACACGCACACACACACACACACACACACACACACACACACACACACACACACACACACACACACACACACACACTAAAGACAGTGCTGTCTTTCTTATCTAAATTCTTATTTAAAGTCTAGATATGTCATCAGTATATTATATCCTTTACACTCCTTGCACTGTGCCTTATTGCGTATAACCGCAAAACATTGTCATCACATGCCCAAACAGATGGAAAAAGATAGACAATGAATGTGTTAGATGTGTATGACAGATAGAGGGAGGAAGAAAGTGGAGACTGGAGACAATTAGAACTGGTAGACGATGAATGTGTATGACAGAGCGAGGGAGGAAGACAGTAAACAGTGTACAGCTCCAGCTACACTACTACTGTAGGTAATTTAACTGCACATCACTATCATTATTAGGACAGACAAGTGTTTTTTAAAGTACATTGAGCACCTTTCTACTCTTTGTAATGCGAGATAACAAACGAGGCAGCAGACATGGACATGAATGCACATTGCACATGCATCTTTTATTTATCTATAACAAGTCTGGCCAAAGTATTTGGATAGAGCTGCAAATAGTCTTAGGAAAAATATACCCACATTGTCCAATAACCTACTACTGGATGATATTTCTCATATTCTGTATTACAATTCAATTTCCCACTTAGTATTTGCAGTTCAGCACAGGCTGTCATGCACTGATCAATTCCATCTTTGTCTTTGACTCACTTGCTTTAAGCTGACTTCTTCGCTTCACAAAATAAATCATTTTAAATTAACAAAGCGCTGCATCCACAGAAAAGGACTCAAATGTTCACTGGAGTATAAAAATGAGAATGTAACTTACAGTTCAGCCATTTAAGTGCCACTGTCAGCAAGAAATACACAAACGTGCATGAACAGTTTCCTCCCACATGGCAAAGTTCTATTGGACTAGTACAAATGAATGAATTTTGAACCTAAAGCACCCACTTTGTTATTCAAATGGTCACAAAGAGACAGACCTGTTATTTGTAAAGTAAAAAAAAAAGCCTTCACATGGAAATCTAAAACGAAAAAATGATGCAAAATGCCTGCTACACTGACGTTTCTGTGTAGGGGCCAATACCTTAACGTTGAAGGGCGCTGAACAAGCAATAAAGCATGGGGTCTGTTCACTGATTTTAAACATGCCCCACTGCATGTTAATGTTAACTGTAGCCTACTGTACTGTACCTATACTACCTACCTTACGGTTTTTCTGGAGAATCTACAAAGTTGCTAGCACGAAAAAATCCTCAGCTGACAAAAGAAAATTACATATTTTTATCATTATAAATCTACGCGTTAATTTACGTTGCCTTTGAGTCTGCTTATGAGTAGAAAATGAATTCCATAAGCCACCTGACCTTCAAAGGAGGACTGACAGACGTACGTCAGCGTTTTGTTAGCTTGGCACGAACAATGTATACGTGAAATTGGTTTAAAAAGCAGCAGAATAATTATTATTTTTCTTACCAATACTGTAGGCTACTGAACTGACCCCGCGTTCACTATGCTTTCCAGTTTCCACCACGGATGTTCGTTACAGAGTGGAAAGGAAAGTTCTCCTCTTCTCCTGCAGGTAGCTGAACCATGTGATCAACTGTTGACTTGATATCAACAGCTGTTGCGAATTCTGCAGGATGATACAACACAAATAGCCTATAGTACCACAAATTTGATATGAAATGGTAATGTGATTTATACCAAATGACCCACTAGCTTAAATAGCCTAAATAAGTCCCTTACATTTACAAAGTAGGTCTATGCCTAGGTCTACTGTGGAATCACTTTTGCTAATGCCTTAATCAATCTTGATCAACGGCAGGTGTGAGTCAATAAAGAAAGTCATTCATTTGTCACTCAACAAAATGTTCGTGTGGCGTGTTCCACAAGAAAGACTAGGCTAATAACAGTTAATACAATTTACATTAACAAAAAGATAATACTGGATTGCAGGATAATACAAAATAATAATAAAATAGTTAAACGAAGAAGGAAAATAAGCAGCCTAAACGGCCTCAGCAGCACATTCACACTGCCATGCCCTCCTAGAAAAAAGGTGTAAAGGTATGCTACATGCATGGTGGATGAATGCAGTGTTTTAGTCCGGGGTTTAGTCCATTTGAAATTTGAAAAAACATTTATTATTATTATTATTATTATTGTCTCCACCAGGCCGAAGGCATGGGGAGAGAGTATGTTTTGCACTCCGTCCGTGTGTGTGTCCGTCCTTCCTTCCGTCCTTCCGTCCGTCTGTGAACAGCTAATCTCCGGCACCGTTAACCCGGTCGATGCCAAATTTTACACACACACTCCCTGGATGCCAACGATGAACCTCTGCCCCACATTTTCCAGAACGGCCTGTTATAGCGCCACCATGAGGCAGCTTTTCACATGTTTTACCTAAAACTGCACCGATCTGCGTGAAACGTTGCATGCACACTCCCTAGAGGCCAAGGACAAACCTTTGACCTGCATTTTCCGCATCTACCTTTTATAGCGCCACCAGGAGGCCGACTTTTGTAAAACACATTTTTTGATATTACTCCTCCTGATTCTGTCCAAAAATCTCACAAATCGTTACACAGTATCTCTATGGTCATGTGCTCAAGTCGGATCTGTCCAATATTTCATCTTCCATCCTAATTGGCTATAATTGGCATTCACAGTTTGCAAGATTGCCCCGTTTTGAACAAAAGCCTCAAATCATGAACGCAGCATGCAATTTACGTGAAATCTTTCACACATTTTCTTACTAGGCTGAGGAATATATCCCGCCCTTTTCACATTGGCCTGTTATAGCGCCACCAACAGGTTGATTTTTGCAAAACAGGTTGATTGGAACAAAATGCCTCAAATCATCCAATTGCCATCCAAGGCAAACATGTTTATATTACTCCTAAACATTTTGCCAAACATCTCACACAGTCCTATCGTCCTGGTGGAGACCTGTGCCCAGAAGGGCACTTTTTCTAGTATTCAGGTCTGTTCTTTATGCAATTCAAAATCTATGTCTATCTTTTATTGATATGCTACTTTGATTAATCTGCAAAGTAACTTGCAAACTGTTAAAGTATTCAATAAATCAATCAGCAACTAAAGTTGTCAAATAATTGTAGTGAAGTATAACATTTCCTTTGAGGTAAGTGGAGTAAAAGTTCAAAGGACAACTTTAGGTCTTTCAACCAAGGTTCATGTTTTAGGTTGTTATTATAGAGAAAGTAAAAGGTGAGTGTTAAATCTTTTTCATTTGCTGCTTTCTTTCTTTCGGGGCGGGGGCATTCGAACAAGTCGCTAATGTCTTTATTTAGAAAAATGTAGGGTGATTTATTTTTGGTTATTTACTACAGTCCTACTAGACCCCAGGAAATTAGCCTACAGCCACAGTATTTCTTTCTGTGTGCCTGAACGAACACCTGGAACTATAGACAGTGCTGCCATACTGTGTGTTGTAGGCTCATTTGTCACCTCCTCCTTCACATTCAATAGAACCTGAAACCAATTTAAGGCTTTAATTAATCAAAATGAATCCCATTTTAATCGCATATTAATATTTGACCTTTTGTTTTCAATTCAAGTGGATTTTGGTATACGAGTGAATGCAATAAATAGTGAATAAATACACAAGCTTAAGCAACAAAATATTGTTTATTTTCTATCAAGGTGGTACTGAACAGATCAGTGCAATTCGTTCAGGAATATATTCAGGTTCAGGTAGCCTATATAAATGCAAGGACCTTCTGTAAAAGACAATACTTTCAAACGGCACAATACTTTTAAGTATTTCAGAACAGTGGAATGTTACGGGACATAGCTGACCTCCTGACGAGAGCGCTGCTATTCCTCATTCAGATCGGCTATTTTCGCCGTTTGTGAGGACGCACACACGGCCGCTCTTCATTACGCGGCAGAGCCGCGGAGAAATTTGTTATGAGGGTCGGCTTGGCACTTTTTGGCACATTTTGTTGCCCCCCTCAACGTGTTACCCTACTCGCAGTGCGTATTGAGTGTGTATAATGTAGCGACGGCACTGGGAATGTACATTGTGGTCAGCGACTAAAATGCTTAAATTCGCAGTATTTTTCTATCTAATCTAAATTAATCAGTTAAAATCCCCCCCCCCCCCCCAAAAAAAGTATTTTTTTGTGTGAACTATCCCTTTAAGACCTTTCAACCTGCTCTGCTTATCTTAGCGCATGTTGTTCTAGCTGAACATCTGAACATATTCATGAATATTCAGACATTTTAAACATAATAATGAATATTCATACATTTTAAACACATTTCAATCATATATTATTCCAGAAATATAAAAAAGATCAAAAATAACAATACGACAACAACACGTGGCATTGTGATAGCTTACTACAGTATATGAACAATAGCAATAAAATAAAAACACACAAAAAAAACATTTTCTGCATTAAAACGAATCAAAAACTAAAATTATAAAAATGGGTCAAACATTGGCAAAATTGTCAAATAACCTAAGAAAGAGGCAATATATATTTTTTCTTGGACCCCTCTGGAACCCTCCTAGGGGTCCGGGGGACTCCTCTTTGAGAACCTCTGCTCTCTAGTATTTCCCTTTTCACCCAATAAACCTCTGATCTACAAGCTCATAATGCATCGTGTTGTGACCTATTGTGAGCTTCTACAGTAGATCTGCTATTTTCGGTAAATGTTCCCCCAGCATATTCAAGTTGTGAAAGCAAAATTAATAAACAGCATCATAGTTCAATGGTGGTTTGTATTAAGCCTACCGCGTGCCGCGCATGCGCACAGCAGAGTTGCGTTCTGTAAAATGAATGGACCAGGACACTATAGAGCCGCTAACCGGAAGTCGTAAAAATGTAATCGCCCACCATAACGGAATGAAATCGTCTTCTAGCGAAAGAACACCCGCCTACGGTACGTGGATGCGAGGCTAGTCTGTGTGCATAAAAATATAAAAAGACGTTAACCGGGAACCCCTTTAGGTGTTTTAAGCATTATGTTATACTTTTAGCCTGGAACAACATATTTTCAGATGGGCGTCTGCGGCCAAATACAGATAATTGAGCACCACTGACATAGCCCCCGCGTCCGAAACGGTTGAGAAATGACAAAGTTACCGTGTGGGGGTCCCTCTACTGTACCCTCTACTGTACTGTACTGTACTGTACTGTACTGTACTGTACTGTACTGTACTGTACTGTACTGTACTGTACTGGCACACCCAAAATCACCATATATACAGTTTAATAATGTGCGTGTGTTTGTGTGTGTGTTAGGTTGCGCACAGGTGGTGAAAAACAACCATGCTGTTTTTGTGCTCAGACGCACCCAGCCACCCAGCCAGCCAGCCACCCACACACACAGAGTCACTTAAAGAAGTGGTTGCACCACTTAAAAATATGTAAAAGACGTTATGGTCACAGAAAGAGTGAGTGAATCAGTAATTCTAACACTTAAAAATACTTTAGAAAATGGTCAAAAATAGCAGATGTACAAGGGTGCCACGCTGTGAGCTTGTACATCTGCTATTTTTGAATATCTCATTCTTAAATCTAAAATGACAAATTTTAAATGGGATAAAGTGATTATGGCTAGTTTTTATCATTTTCACTACGAATTACTACTGTAGCAGAACTGAGCTGCAGTTTCATCAATGAAGTGAAAACAAACATTATTTCTCAGTCTCACAAATTGACATCCTTGTAGATGAACATAACCTATTAATCCATTTTCCGGTATTCAGGTAACCGTAGGCTGCTGCACAGTTCTTGTCTTCATCGTTACGAGGATATCCACTTCCCCAGTAGCTGCACAATAAACAACAATGTATTGAACCACATCCACTCAGTCACTCACATACAGTGACTTTGATAGAATTACAATATAAAAACATGTCAAATGTCTCACTTTATTGTCAGTGGTGTTCCATCCAGCCACGTCGTCCATCTGCCCTCAGTCCTGGTCAGACCAATCCATGATGCATACAACCCAGCGTTCAATCCATTGATGAATACCTGATTTTTTGTACATGATTGGATCATCATTAATTGTATCCAATACAGGATGATGGACACTGGACACACGCACACGCACACGCACACACACACACACACACACACACACACACACACACACACACACACACACACAAACTAACCTGTTCTTCTCTACTGTTAATGACCACCAGATCAGCTCCTTGCTTCAGACAGTAATCTCTACCTTGCTGCCATGTTTTATCTACAGTAGTTATGTAGTAACAGCTGTCTGCAAACGTCGTCCATCCACTGGAACAGCACGACTTGTCTAAACACATCAAACAGGAGATTTGATGGATTTTCACTGTACTGATAAACAATTCTAACACATAGTTAAATAATAATAGTAGTCAGAGATGGAGTGGAGTGGAGGGTAAAACTATTAATCTATCAGAGATTTTACACCACAAATTTACTCAAGTAAAGATTTCTGGTACTTTTACTTCAGTTTAAGTATTTACATTTTGTGATAAGCCTACTTCCTATACTTCTCCCCTACATCTCAGAGGCAAATATTGTAGTTTTTACTTATTTAATAGCTTTAGTTACTTTAGATTTGTAAAGTAGCAGCCATCCCCATTGATGATGTCATTGGTAGACAGGTTTCTGAACTGTCCACAGCCCACCAATGAGACACAGAGTGAGTAGACAGAAATTATGCCATGTTATAATGAGCATTAGTGACGACCATACTTTACTCAGATTTTCTACATCTATATCCCATATTTTAATTAAAATATCAATAATACACTATTTAATATTTATTTTTTATCTTCTCTCACCTGCTGTCTATATTATAATGAGCATTAGTGACGACCAATATATTATATGAAGATGAGCTTGAAAATGGGTGACGTGCTTCTTTAAGAATAATTACTGTTCTATGATAGCTGTCATACACCTGCAGTGATGACTTAAGATTTCCTACCTCTATATGCCCGAGAATAATTCAAATGTCAATAATATACTATTTAACAGTTATTTTGTATCTTCTCTCACTTGTTATCCGTGTCTTCAGATGGTTTACTTCACTTTGAAGCCAGTTGTTCTCCAGGGTCAGGGTATCATTGATGGACTTCAGCGTGTTATAATGATGCACCAGAGTGTCGTTGGTCATGATGTTACTGCAGGGTGAACGACCTGCGAAGGACAGAAATGGATGATAAAGACAGTTGTTGCTACTGTTCATGATGAGGTCAATAAGCATGTGTGTGGAAAGTTTGATTTGAAAAGAAGAAAAACTCAATGTTGTTAATTTAACCTTTTTTAATGTGCATTGTTACTTGTTGTCAGCACTACTTTATTCATAATACTTTTCAGATGCATGCAATAACACACACAAAAAGAAACGATGAGAAAATAAAAATAAGTCACAAGTTCTGGGTTAATACTGTGGTGGCTTTAATACTCACAGCTACAAAATATCAGACAACAAACTCCCTGAGTGAGTGATGTGGTAGTTTAGTGACATGGAATACTCACAGAACACAGCCTGGGCTATGATCACACCCAGCATTATAAGCATCCCCAGACACACAGCAACCACTCTGAAAGGCCTTCTCCCTGTTTGACAAAAACAAGATAAGAGTCTAAACCAGGGGTGCCCACACATTTTTGACTTGAGAGCTACTTTCAAAATGACCAGCTCAACAGGATCTACCTACCGAAAATATTATACCATTGCTGAAAATAGTTTAAATATGTACCTGATGGGGCTTTGGAATAACGGAGCTGGCATTACATATAAGACAAATGCTCTTGGAATGGGAAATAGAGGGGGAGAAATTGAATAGGTATAGGGTTTTTTTGTATTTAATTTGTAATGCTACAGACGCTTTTGTGCACAGCAACATTCTTGAAAACAAAGTATTGCATTGCGGGTTTGAGCTGACAGGCCCTTTTGATGTCAAACAATCAAGTCACCTTAATTCAAGTGGCCAGATCCAAAAAAAAATACATTAAATATAAAAGGGTCATGTCATGTGATCTACCTGCACAGCCTTTGTGATCTACTGGTAGATCGCGATCTACCTTTTGGGCATCCCTGGTCTAAACGCAACCAGACCAAAGTGCTTTGAAATGACCTCCAACAATACTTTTACATTATTCACTCTCTAACTGTCCACTGTCCTCAGTCTCAGTGTCCCTCATGTCTCCTCTGTCTCCATGTCCATCTTTAATATTAGGCTACACTCCTGTCCTCGTTAGCTTGAGCAGAATTTCACATTACATGATAAGTAGTTATAATTAAATGTTGAGATCTCAGTCAGACAACTCACAAATAGATAAAACATTTAAAATGTAAATGCAACAATGTGAATATTCTTTTATCTTGGCGGTCTCTGCTATCCCTGCTCAGCACATTGAAAGTAGATCCCAAATGTTTTAGCTTGAGACCCAAAACGTATACATTTGATGTCTCCCTGGGACCCAAACAAGTGAATGTAGACAATCTACAAGCTCACAATGCGTTGCAATGCGACACGTTGTAAGCTTGTAGATTAACAATTTTCACTACTTCTGAAAAGTACTCACTACTTTATTCAAGGATTTCCCCATATATTTAATTCTATTCATTATTTGTATGAAGTCCTTTTGAAAGATCTAATTTTGAATTATTAGGCCTATTTCAGATTTGTGTTGTTTTTTTGTCCCTGACCCTGCGACTCATCTTCCTGAACTGGCTCACAGAAAGGCTACGCATCATTTTGCTAAATGGAAGAAGTAAGATGAGTTACAATCTTTGAACCTCTTCTTTAAAAGTTTAACGCTTTTTTAAAGGGGCATTTTTTGTCTCAATAATCTCACCAGACTGCCGTATCTTCTTCGGTAGGCCTTTGTGCTTCCTGGTCTTGGCACGAAGATCTTCATAGACTGCATCGTCTTTCTTTTGCAGATCAAGACACTCATAATGTCCTTCTTCAGACATTTCTACATTAGTTCTTCTTGTAGTGACGGTGGTTTCATTCTCGTAGTTTGTATCGTCTTGGTCTTCATCTTGGACCTCAATGTTTTCAGAATGCCTCGCTACAGCCATCTGTACCTTTATGACTTCATTCTTCCTGCAAGTATTTGACCTCTTCACAACACACTGAAGATATACAGTATCCTCACTACCCTAAACGTAGATGGCACTTCTTTCACATGTGACAGATCACTCTTTGTGCACCAATGAAAATAAACCACACAGACACACACACGCGCACACGCACGCATGCACGCACGCACGCACGCACGCACGCACGCACGCACGCACGCACGCACACACACACACACACACACACACACACACACACACACACACACACACACACACACACACACTCCTTTGCTAGGCTCTGTGGTATACAACCTGTTCCGCTCTACCAAGCACAATGAGTAGGCTATACTAACGGAAGCTAGAGGTGACCACAGTCTTTCATGATCTCTCGAAAGTTACTCAATCCTCACGACTGTCCATTATGAAGAACCCAACACCAAGTAAAAGTTAATGAAATGATATGATAATTATCAATACGATGTTTTAATCAAACAATGTGAATGCATGCATACGTGCATTTGTGTGTTGATTCAACTAGTATTAATGTTACCTCAGTCCATTCACTTAAGCAATATTACACAAGAGTGTGTGCTTTACCGTGACATTGGCACGACAGTGATGCTGTCAGGAACGAGACGTAGTCGAGGTCCCAAGCATCACTGAAGTGCCAATAATTATGGTAAAGCACACCTTTGTGAGTAATATTGCGATTATACAATAGTTACCTACAAAACCGAAAACATCAAAATGAATTCATATTGTGGGGCTGCTGGAACAATTCATTATCAAAATAAAAAAATAATATTTCGACCTCTGTTTCCCTGTAAATAGAAGAGGTAATTTGACTGAGACATTAACACAGTGTGCGTGTGCGTGTATACACAGTGTGCGTGTGTGCGTGTGCGTGCGTGCACGCGCAGGGTGGAAGTACATAAAAACCTCTCTGCTGACCCTGAGGCTCTAACATTGTAACATCATGTTAGTTCTAGTGAACTTGTGGGTTTCGGGGGTTCCCCAACATATTGAAACTAAAATGAAACGGTCGAAATAGTTTTTAAATACTTTTTCAACACAAATCTTGTATGGGGGTCCCTCCCTACAGTACAAAATATTATCAGATGGGGGTCCACGGCCAAATACATATTAATGTGGGGGTCCTTGACATGAAAAAGAACGAGGTAGGCCTGTGTGTGTGGACACTTTTCTCCCATGGTAGGACTGGGCCTTGCTTTCTATTTAATTAGAGAGAATTCCTGCCATCTGTTCGTATAACCATGTAGTTACAACTTAGACTGCATTTTCACAGTAGTAATGGTCTTATTGTCTCCACCAGGCCGAAGGCATGGGTAGAGAGTATGTTTTGCACTCCGTCCGTCCGTCCGTCCGTCCGTCCGTCCGTCCGTGTGTGTGTCCGTCCGTGTGTGTGTGTGTCCGTCCGTCTGTGAACAGCTAATCTCCGGCACCGTTAACCCGGTCGATGTCAAATTTTGCACACAACCTCTGCCCCAGAATTTCCAGAACGGCCTGTTATAGCGCCACCAGGAGGCCGCTTTGTGCAAAAAAGTTTTTGGACAGTACACCTACAGATTTTGTCCAAACATCACGCACATTGGTACACAGTCTCTCTATAGCCATTTAGTAGGGGAGCCTATCAATCAGATTCTGATGCCCGTGATTTTGGAATGTTAATTTTTGGAAACAGGTATATCTTGATTCTTGGGGTTACCAGAATGCCAAAAAAACATGTCTCCAATTTTTTCTGTTGAGTTTAGCATGTGCAATTAGCATAATTGGCTAATAATTCCATTTCAGACCCGGTTCCGACATTGCGGATCCGGATCGCGGAGCCCGTTCCATCGTTTTTGTATTAATGGTTCCCCAAACAGTTCTCATCAGTCGTCATTTAGCTCCGCTGTGTCTGTGCATGCATGCAAGCAGAGCCAAGTTACTGGGGTGACTTCTACTACTTGACATGAGTGAGTAGATTAATCTTGTGACTCGTGTAGGCGTATTGATTTTGAGATGTTTCCTCAATGTGGACGTGCAACTGGTGCAAGTTGCAACAACCTTTGCAGGAAACTATGGCATCGCATAGTTGTGGTTAACAGAGAGGGTGGTTAACAGAGTGTGGTTAACAGAGAGGGAAATTACTCTGAGGCTGAGCTCACAAAGTGCAATAAATGTGATGCCATAGTTTCCTGCAAAGGTTGTTGCAACTTGCACCAGTTGCACGTCCACATTGAGGAAACATCTCAAAATCAATCAACTATAGAGCCATGAATTAAATAAAAATCAATTTGTCTGCACTTATTTTTTACAACTTATAAGCAACTCAACTGCTTTTGATTTGGCTCTAATTTGCAACTGTTGAGAGCCCAGCCTTTAGGTGCATATATACCTCCATACATTGATTACTTTATAAACAGTTTGCAGAAAAAATCACAGGAACGTAGCCTACAGTTCAATACAAGGTCTGCTAAGAGGATTTTATAACCCAAGAAAGCACTATGGCTTGTTTCCATTAGGGTAACTGGGGTCCTTCATATTAAATTAATCTGAAGACACAACATTTGTCACCACAACAATATCATTATTGCAATGTGTACTGTATATTTAATATACAGTACAAATTGCAACAATGATATTGTCGTGGTGGCTAGCTGGTGGTGGTGAAGTTTAAATAATAGTGCCACCTCATAATTGTAAAGTGCAAATACAATAATTGAATTTGTGTTTATTAAGTACTTGGTTAGGTTAGTTATAATATAAGCATAATATATGTCAGCAAAAAAGGGTGAAAAAATTATTTTAGGAACCGTTAAGGGAACCTTTAGGAACCGGAACCGTTAAGAGGGATCCGGTAAGGATCCGGAACTGTTAAAATCCTAACAAATCCCAACCCTAGTCATTGGTTAGACATGGGTTAAGGTTAGGTTTAGGTGTGCTGCCCCGTGAAAGGTTAGGGTTAGGGTTTGAGATAGGTTGTAGTTGTAGGACTAATGACTTGTCTAACCAATGACTAGTCTAAACCAAGTACTGTCTAAACTAAGTAGTAAGTACTGCACCCGTCTAGAGTTTAAATGGACAGGTATCAGTCAAAAGGGAGACATCAAAGAGGAAGGATGGATGGGGAAGGATCAACATAATGTCCGGAATGTCAGAAAAGGTCAGCTCCATATATGGAGATCTAAGGGTTTGAGGTCAGATGTACAGTTGCATCAGGGATCTCCATCCCTGATGATGAAGAGACGCCATGGAACCCTGGTAAGGCTGAAGTCCTCGTTTTACCAAGTGCCTACACTACTGGCTCCAGCGATGATATGTTTTTTGTTCCCCACACCGGTGATGAAATAGATGTCCTTGCACAGCTGATGGTACCGTCGGATTGTAAAAACAAAGACATCAGTGTCAGGGGACTCAATGTAGAGCTGTGTTGCCCCGGGCCCATAAGTGGTAGGGGCTCGGGGCTTGCCACCCTGGTGTCGGTCAAATACTGCATGGATCTCACTATGTTCTTTGGTCTCCCTGTCCAGTGTGGCTATGAAGTGGTCAGGCAGGGGACAACTGTCAAAAAAGATTGAAGCATTTGTTTGCCAGCTGTACGAGCCCGGTACAAATCCTGTGGGTGTTGGTGAGCTCAAACAATTAGAAGCAGAGAAGCTGCCACCTACACAAGCAGCATTAAATCAAGCCATTGCCCTCTCACATCATCAGGCAATGGTATGGGATCAGGACCATGTACCTAACCCACAGATGCCACCAGCAACTGAATATGGATGAGACGCATCGCTGAGGGAGCTCAACTGCTGCCAGTCACAACACAGGATACCCACGCCCCAGCCACCATTACCCAACTGATCAAATGTGTCTGCAAGAAATCCCAGTACATATCACATTATTCTTGTCGATCTCAATTTTTTAACTGCTCTGAGATGTGCATGTGTAGGGCAGATGATTAGAGGTGTGTGGTAATGTAAACAACAAAGGTAATAGTCTAATAGAGCATGCACCTCGTCCTCCACTCTAGCCCAGGTGCTGGACAAATGGCAGTACAAGAGGAAGAAATAGAGTCCGCAACACTGGTATGAAAAACTCGGCTCCACTGGTTTATTGATTCAACATTTCTGTGAATATTAGAATAAACAACGTGATAATTCTGTGACCATTTCTCATATTGTTTGTTATTTTATATGACTGATTTCCTTTATTAGCTTAATTTGCATATATATATATATATATATATATATATATGCAAATTAAGCTAATAAAGGAAATAAGGAAAGGTTGCATATCCTAGTTATGGAAAGAGAATATTTTCTAGACATGCAAACAGACTTACACTGTCCGTAAGATGACGTTTATTTTTTTGGTGTGATTGTTACATAATTATTACATAGACAAAGGGTTGCATGATTTATTCATAGGATGATAATTATTCCTGAAGTTGTAAACATACACTTAGAGTCTGTGAGAAGCTTTTGCCAAACATCACACACACTCCTATCCTCCTGGTGGAGACCTGTGCCCAGAAGGGCACTTTTTCTAGTTATTATTATTATTGTTATACAATATATGGTGAGTGATCTAGATCCATTTTGGCTTGGTTGCCCAAAGTTGCCATTTGGGCATTTTGCATAATCCAAGATGACCACTGAATGCCAGGCAAAATGTAACTTGACCAACTTGTTCTAGAATGATGTGTAAATCAGTTTTAGGGGTTGTGTGTAGAATTTCTGATGTTCTATTTTTAATAGCAAGTCAATCTTACCTCTCACTGGCAAGCACTGGTGAATTTAACATTTCTATCTGTTCAATACTAAACGTAGAAATCAAAATGTTCTTTGTAATTCCTATTTTTGTTGTTAATTTGCATTGCCTATGAACTGGAATAATGGTTTTAGTTATGTATGGGTATGTGCAATAATTATATAGTTTGTCTTCTCTCAGTTTTAACCAGTGTGATGTGTTTCTGGGGGGGTCCACGCGCACAAACAACCTTTAAGTTTTTTATTTCTAGTTTGGATTTTTGGCATCCATAGGAACTCTAATATAACAGATTTTGATGATCCAAAGAACAAAAATGGTCCAAAGTGTGTTTTTTCAATGTTTTATTACCCGTATGCTATGAGACCTGTGAAATTGCTGGCTGAGATACCATTTGATTCTAGACAACCTCAGGTATCCAATGGGACCAACCTTGTCATGCCACCTTGTTGGGAAGGGGGGTAAATGCATAATTGATTCAAGGTTTGACTACATTTTGGCAAGGGGAAAATGGCCATAGACATGTTTCAAAAGGTCCCTCTAGCTGTCACTTCAATATACCATACAAGCCTCCCATGTACACACATGCCACATTTATGTCAATCTCATGCAGTTTGAGGCAAGAACCATGCCGTTTTATACATGCAGTACAAATGTGTACTTTCCGCCTATTGTAAAAATGAGACCACTTTACTGTATCTATAGCTGTATGAGACCACTGTACTGTTTCTATAGATGTATGAGACCAGCTCAGTGGTCTTTTGGTTAGAGTGTCCACCCTGGGAGGTCGGTGTTTGATACCCGGTCAGGTCATACATTTTTTTTTAAATGGGACCCAATGCCTCCCTGCTTGGCATCAAGGTTTGGATTGAGGAGTTAGATCAAGTACAAAAGGATTCCTGAGCGCGGCACGGCGGCGGCTCACCGCTCCAAGAGATGGGTCAGATGCGATGAGTGGTCAACACATGTACTAGAGTGGTCTAAACATGTACTAGAGTGGTCTACTGATGCACTAGAGTGGTCTACTGATGCATTAGAGTGGTCTAAACTCTAAACATGCACTAGAGTGGTCTACTGATGCACTAGAGTGGTCTAAACATGCACTAGAGTGGTCTACTGATGCACTAAGTTGTCGACTGATGCACTAGAGTGGTCTATACATGCACTAGAGTGCCACGCTAGTGCATCAGTAGAACACTATAGCCGTGCCGCGCTCATGAATCATTTTGTTGATCTAACCCCCCAATCCAACCCTTGATGCCGAGTGCCAAGCAGGGAGGGTCATACCCATTTTGGTATGACCTGACCGGGTATCAAACCCCGACCTCTCAGGGTGGACACTCTAACCACAAGACCACTGAGATGGTCTAGATACAGTATAGTGGTATCTAGATGCAGAACAGTGGTCTCATACAGCTATAGATACAGTAAAGTGGTCTCATTTTTACAATAGGCGGAAATTACAGATTTGTACTGAAGGTATAAAACGGCTTGCCTCAAACTTGGTTCTTGCCTCAAACTGCATGAGATTGGCATACATTTGGCATGTGTGTACTGTGTACATGGGAGGCTTGTAGGTATCCATGTAACCCATTTACATTATATTGAAGTGACAGCTAAAGGGACCTTTTGGAAAATGTCTATGGCCATTTGCCCCTTCCCAAAATGTAGTCAAACCTTGAATCAATTATGTATTTACCCCCCTTCCCGACAAGGTGGTATGACAAGGTTGGTCCCATTGGATACCTGAGGTTGTCTAGAATCAAATGGTATCTCTATAGTTGGTCTATCTCTAAATTTGAGCATGCCACTGTCTCTGAAAGAGACTTGCCCGTGCTCCAGCCAGCAATTTCACAGGTCTCATAGCATACGGGTAATAAAACATTGAATAAACACACTTTGGACCATTTTTGTTCTTGGGATCATCAAAATCTGTATATTAGAGGTCCTTATGGATGCCAAAAATCCAAACTAGGAAAAAATAAAGTAGGGTTGTGCACGTGGACCCCTCTTGGAGCCTCTACCCTCAGGCCCAATTTCACCTAGCCTATTGATTTGCCTACTTTTAGCATTTAATTGAGAATTAATGTTCCATAAATGTTCCTGTTATCTCCCTCAATGCCTCATGCCAAAATGAAAGAATTACATCCTGTAATTCTGGACATTTGTCTCAGAATCATGTATAGTTAAGGGACCGGTCGAAATTTAAATAGGGGTACCCCTGGAGGAAATGTATGTGTCCTGATATAAAATACCATCACCCTCCCTGTGAATGAAAATAAAAATCCAGTCCCCTCCCCAGGTGATTAAACAAAAAGGAATCACCCTCCCCTATTAATTAATGTCACATTTACCTGAGTATTATTTATTCCTAACTTTAATCTGCTAGCGTTTTTAATATGTGAGAAAATAAAGTGACCGCAAAAAATCGCGGAAAAAAACTGTGCACTGTGAGGTTTGAACTCACGGCCAACGCGGACAATAGTCTTGTAGTCTAACATCTAACACAGCAAGCTATATGGAAGCTATTAAAAAGTGGGAGTTGTAGTGTGTACTTACACACTTGGATAGGCCAAGCACAATGATTGACACGGGGAACAATGAAAACCGGTCCTGTTGGGAAGAACCAAGTGAAAGCAACAGAGGGGTATCGTTGACCAAAGTTGTACTTTAATTCAGAAAAGCTGTAGTATTAGATATATATATAAAACCCGGACTATTTTATTATCAAAATTGGATCACCCTCCCTTGGACTCGAAATAAAATTAGCTCACCCTCCCTCTGACTAAAATTAAAAAGACATGGCCCTCCCCTATTTTCCTCCAGGGCCCCCTTTTCTAAATTTCGACTGGTCCCTAAGACCTTATGTAGATTTGACATGATCTTTTTTGTATTTGTGGAAATTCACTATGGCAACCAATATGCCAGATTAAACATACATGTGCCAATATTTCAAGTTGGGAACATCAACATTTGTTTACTATACATCTTGAAGATTGTAAAAATATAAATTTTAGAAAAAATATATCAATAGGGTGCCTGGGGGAGGAGTTGTGATCCAGTTTAGGCGAATCTTAAATGTTTTTGTGTTTATTTGGACTTTTATGCACTACACATGATGGAACCATGGCCAATGTTCATATCAATCAATTCATCGTGCAAAGACGAACATAAGATGGAGTGAATGGTTTCTGTCGGATGTATAGTTCAGGAGCTATGTTGGTTTAAAGATTTTATTTTTCACAGCCGAAAATCCAGGACGGACACAACATATGGTTAAAAAAAACCTATATGGGACAATAATTAGCTCGGGGAACATCAAAATTCATTAACTAGGCTTGGTAAAGAACTTGGTGTTAACAGAAAGAAGCAGTCCAATAAATTACTATAGGCCTGGCTACATAATGAGGTTTTTATGTATTTATCGCACGGCAGGAATTCATGAATAATAAAAATATGTTAGTGACACAATAATTATTTGTCTCACATGCAGGTAGCTTACGTTTGTGATTATTACGTTTGTGATTATTCTCGCATAATATATTCTACGGCAACTGATTCCTCTCCTACTGTCATGGGCTGGGTGATACACTCAGATTAGTAATACTATTGCAAATTAATACACTTAATTGTTTTATTATAAATAAAATCAATAAAACAATTGCAAATAAATGCACAGATCATTTGTCTCGAGATCTGTAGCTTCGAGATCCGCCAGGGAAGAAAAGAGAGGAGAAAACAAATGTTTAAAAAGTACATTTGTACGTCTTGAATCTCTTTGATTCTAGTTGAACAGGATGTAATTGTGTGGTGCACAGAGCCTCAGTCCACAGCGTCATCTCAAGATGTAAATAATGGTTTTACACTTGCGAGGTCGGAATTAAGTCTTATTAAGCTATAAACATAGCCCTTTATCTCAATCAGCCTTAAAAATGCTTCGATCGCATACATGTACGAGGACGATTTCGGATATTCGATGACGTCACAACATGGGTGCCACTGGAGGCTAGCCACGGATGCTAAAAACTGTAAATAAAATACTATTAATACTGGATTAAATTATATTAATTGTGTTTCTATATTAAGAAACACGAGAAGAAGGTAAAAAAGGATTAAACCCGAGGGATTGGCAAATATTGTGTTAACTTTATAAACCACAAAGGGCAGTATTATGCGTGTCTTAAGTACCAGGTCTTATTACTTAACTTAAGACCTGGAGACGTGGTCAATGCTGTTTGGCCACTCAGAATAGCCAAATGGCATTGATCACGCCTCCAGGTCCAAGTTAAGTAATAAGACCTGGTACTTAAGACACGCATAATACTGCCCATAGGGTTTTCTAACCAGCACAAGCCAATTATTATACTGTTACAAATTTGTTTATAAAAGTAAAAAGAAAAATCCAGTATGCACATACTGTACAGTATATTACTATATTCCCATACAGTGTGAGCAGAAGAGGCTGACTAACTAGCCTAAATGCTGTCAGTTGGAGACATGACCAGTGCATGGCATTTAGGCTCTTTGATTAATTAGCATTCCGTTGAAGTAGGCCTACTTTACTTCTGTCATAGGCTAACACCCTTAGACTATCAAAGTGAAGTTATGGTACCCATCATTGTACACTCTAGGCTAGGGGAACGCAGGCTTATCCTCTCTGTCTGAGAGGCATGATAAGCACTGGTATCTGTTTATTTTCAAAGCGATCTCAGGAATCCCCCTTACATTTGCTCTATGTTGGATCAGAATCCAAAAGTGACTTCCTGACCCTCAAGGTTCTATTTGCTAACACAGAGCTAGGCAAAGCAGTATTCTCTGTCTGTGCTCACTTTTGGTCAACATTTTAAGTGTTTTAACTTGTAAGACGCCTGAGCGGCTTACTGGTCTTACCGTCTTAGGGGCGACCTCGCCCCTAGAGGGTGAGGTCGCGTGCACTGGCCATATATGGAGCGTGTCTTCAGTGTACAGGGTACAGGCCAGCTCCATATACGGAGATCTAAGGGTGGCAGCGGGGCAGTGTCTTGAGTGTACAGGGTTTAATGAGGGCCCAGGTAGGGCCGGGCCTTAATTTTCGCGCCTGTTGAGAACTCTGGTTTTCGCCGGCTGCCGGGCGCAGCTGCACAAATAACTTTGGGGCAGGCCCCTCTAGAGTTTAAATGGACAGGTATCAGTCAAAAGGGAGACATAGAAGAGGAAGGATGGAGGGGGAAGGTTCAACATATGGAATGTCAGAACAGGTTCTGACATATATCCATATATTAATATTGATGACATCAGGGATCTCCATATATGGGCTTAATCGCGACAGCAGGTCGCATTTCCTATGATCCCTGATTTACTATCATCCCTGATGATGTCATAGTGATGTCACGAGACCTGGGCACAATATTTGGGGGCTTTCCCCATGTATGGGGATTTTGAGTGACGGACAAAAAGTGCATGATTCCATAGTTAATGAATTGACTATGGAATCGACCTTCGGTCGCAATTCATTCTCTGTCTGTTATAGTTCTTTTCGTTTTTGAGTATTTTCTGTCTTCCGATTCATATATATTTAATTGCGAACATAGCTCGCAGATTACTATGAAAACCTGCAAAACCTGTCAGTCACGCTAAAACATGTCAGTTAGTCCGTCCGTTCATCACATCTCGTGACACGTTCCATATATGGCCGTCTCCATAATATGAAGATCACAACACTGACCTCATCAAACCCTGGATAGCCATACATGGAGAAGACTGGATCATCACCTAGATCTGCATATATGGAGCCGGCCAGCAACTCTACCTGTACATCTGACCTCAACCCTCAAACCCTTAGATCTCCATATATGGAGCTGACCTGTTCTGACATTCCATATGTTGATCCTCCCCACCTAGACAGGCATAAAGTTAGTTAATTAGCACACATTTTACGCCCTACCCGGCCCGAAAACGTCAGAAAAAGTCCATATATACAGTAGGCATTCCCATATCTGTTGTTTTAGTGCAACCTCGCCCTGCTTCTCGTCCTCAGGGCGTCTTACTGGTTTTGCTATATTTAAATGTATATTGTTGTTTTTGTGTTCTGTATCTCGGCTTCATCGAAAATGAGGGCCTGGCCCTCAATTGTACTCTGAGTTTAAATAAAGCTTATGATGATGATGATGATGAAGTCAGGTTCATAGATTTGTTTTGTATCTAAAGAAAGAAAATACATCGCATGGATGCAACTGGTCATCAGGGTTTCTGGTCAGACACTTCATTCAGGAGTGGAGGATTCTTCTATAATTCTTCTATATATCTATAATCTTGACTTGTTAGACTTGCTCTAATTGTACACCGTAGACATCAGTATTTAACAGACCATTACCCATGCATGTCCTACTTACTGTAGGCCTAGTTGTCTGCTATACTCCAGCGAATAGACTGTATCTGCAACCCAGGTCAATTTTCATGGCCAACTTTTGAGTTGGACTGGAGTCACAGGTCTCCACCATTGGACTGGAACTGAAATATGGAGGAATCAACCCTGGGAACATGAGGATCTTGTGTTAGGCTGCTGTGGTCAACCTTGAACTGAGTCCCCCAACACCCTTCCATATTTGTGACCTGACCACTACAATCATGTCCTCATTCCAATTAGACAGATAAACTGCAGCTTGCCTTGTATTAGACCTTGTGTAGGCTAAATTGGGAATAGAGATCGAGAGAAAGGAAGAGAGAGAAAGAGAGTCTGATTCCACGTCTTTAATTGAACTCTTTTGCACGTGGGGGCGTTCAGCTGCCATCTATGTTGTCAATACGGTATTTAGTGTGCTTTCAGCCAGGCAAGCTGGGGTTGATTTAAGTTAATTAGGCATCTGCCCACACATACACACACGCACTCATGGTTGGACGCGTGCGTATGTGCACACACGCAGGGTTGAGCGGGTATGCAAATTTCATGATGTTTATTAGCCACTCAAAGACAAATCAGGATATATCCTGATTTGTGTCACCACCACTATCATTATTACTAGAATCACATGTGTGCATAAAATTACCCTATTAGCAGCCTAAACAGTCTCAGCAGCACTTCACACATGGTGTGATTATAGCTGTTGGAGCCAATACCTTAGAGAGCCACGCCTGGCAATACAGAGCGAGTGCAATTGTTTGTTGTCCTCACTCAGGTTTAGTTTATTCCAGCCTCCAGTTTATGCATTAGTAGCATGCAGTATGCAACAGTAAAAGGTGTGTGTGTGTGTGTGTGTGTGTGTGTGTGTGTGTGTGTGTGTGTGTGTGTGTGTGTGTGTGTGTGTGTGTGTGTGTGTGTGTGTGTGTGTGTGTGTGTGTGTGTGTGTGTGTGTGTGTGTGTGTTCTCACTACGTTGGTCACATACAGACCTTTTGTAACATTCTTGCTTACAATAGTGGGTGTGTTTGGGGGGTATAAGCTACCCTATTTTGATGTAGATATCACACATACCCATTACCCACCCACCCATATTTGTATGCTTCCATAAATACAGCAGTTTAAATAGTTTTATATGGAATCTTGTCCTGTTTCCCTTCTTTCTGCTTTGTTGATTATTCATCCCATCACTGTCCACTAAACCAGTCTGGAGAGTCTGCTCTTTCACATCCCAATGAAATCACACTTGGCTTTCTCCAATCTGTCCTTCCCGTTGTGACCTATAAAATGGCAGCCTATGTCACTTTGTACATGACAAATGTGTTTGAGAGGAAATTCACGCACACATTCGTACACATACTGTATACACACACACACACACACACACTCCATACTGTCTTTGACACAGAGGTTATGCATGGCAAGCTGTGAATTTGGCTGCTGTTCATCTGTTATGAAACTCTCAAATATGCATCCTGTTAGTGTTCTCAAGGGGCAGAGTTAACTTTAAATAGAATACGTTTGTCACCAAAACAAGTGCTTCCATGTCACTTGCTCCAATTAACTTCTACTGTGTGTGTGTGTGTGTGTGTGTGTGTGTGTGTGTGTGTGCGTGTGCGTGTGCGTGTGCGCATGCGCGTGCGTGTGCGCGTGCGTGCGTGCGTGCATACTAGAAGCTTGCAGGTCTGCGCCGCGCTC
Organism: Electrona antarctica; assembly: GCF_951216825.1. Classification (NCBI taxonomy): domain Eukaryota; kingdom Metazoa; phylum Chordata; class Actinopteri; order Myctophiformes; family Myctophidae; genus Electrona; species Electrona antarctica. The sequence goes on from NC_136793.1 coordinate 22,565,050, forward strand.
ACGTCTATAACACCAGTACGCCACGCATCTATGTCGCAGTGTGATCTGAGTGAGACACACACTACATTTTGAACGAACGCAGACAGCGATGTATCTTTGGCCACTGTGTTTTTTCCGTGCTGGGCAGGTCTGTAATCGCTACATCGCATCACGGAAAGGGAAACTGCACCCACAAAGCTGGGTTGAAAACGCAGAGGTAAAGTCAGTGACGTATCACGGCCACAAAGCATACATCACGGTCTATGACTTGGCCAACCGCACCGTGCACAAAGTGTGCTCTTCTCAATTATAGATAGATGTACAAGGGTTGTCCATGATGAGAGAGCAGATTTCTCCATGGATTTCTCAATTGTTTGCAGATTGCTTGGTACCCTTTCCCTCAGCCAGCGCCGCCGCCAGGCATACGTGCAAGATGCACTGTGCGTAGGGCAACACGCCGAAGAGGACAACAAAATGTGCCAAGCCGATCCTCTAGGACGGTGTTATTTAGCACCAACATTAGGACAAATGGCGAAAGTAGCCGATCTGCATGAGGAAACGTGACACTCTAGCTGGCCCTCAGCATCCCCAAACTAGTATTTTACCATAATTCACTTACACGTATGTCTATATGAAGCTATAGGGTCCTTCATCTGTTTCCTGCTCAGCGATGAAAAAGAAAATCTAATTTGCATGCCATGAAATCGCTTCGATGATTATCTCTCTCTCTCTCTCTCTCTCTCTCTAGGTCGTCCTTGGACGAGCCCTCCATCGTTGCTTCCAGTCATCCCGGTTCTGCATACAAATGGCGCTTGGTGTCTTTGGCAGTGTCCTGCTAGTCTCATTCTCCTGGCTGCTATTTCCTGGCTCACCCTTGGCATTCCATCATACAGATTCATGTTGGTACATGTGTACTGTTTATGTTTTAGGTTGTTATTAGAGAAAGTAAAAGATGAGTGTTCATTTGTATTCATTTGCTGCTTTCTTACATTTTAGGGATTTTAGCTATTTTTGACAGGGGTTTGGGGCATTCGAACATGGGGCTAAATACGTATTTATTTATTTTTTACAAAATATTATGGCGATTTCTTTCTTATTATTTACTATAGTCCTATTAGACCCCAGTAAATTACATCTGGCCACAAAAGATCACAGGATCTACTGAATGTGAAGGGGGAGGTAGGGATGCCATATACTGATGTGTATCAGTATATCAGGCTCAATACTGTATGTCAGTTTGTCACCTCCCCCTTCACATTAAATAGATCCTGTGATCTTTTGTGGCCAAATGTAATTTCCTGGCGTCTAATAGGACTATAGTAAATAATAATAAAGAAATCGCCATAATATTTCATAAAAAAGACTTATTTAGCCCCATGTTCGAATGCCCCCACCCCCTGTCAAAAATAGCTAAAATCTCTAAAACGAAAGAAAGCAGCAAATGAAAATAAATTCACACTCATCTTTTACTTTCTCTAATAACAAACTAAAACATGAACCTTGGTTGAAAAAACCTAAGTTGTCCTTTAAAGATGGAGTGCCACGATTTTTTCCAACCCTAAAACATGATCATCAGGTATTATTATAATATAAGGGGGAAGAACTTTTTCCAAAAACTGTACAGTATTTGTTAAAATCATGCTTTTATGTGGACACGCCCACCAGTTCATTAAGTATGCCTGGTTTGCCTGGTGGGTGGTGATGGGTGGTGATCCACCTGAACTGAAGCCACACCCACAGCTGTAGTTTTATGATAAAGGGGGAGGGGTTAGTGGAGGGGCTGATAGTGTGGTGTCACTATATTACTGTTTATTTCATTGGTCCGTTTGACTGTCAAGGGGTCAGCCTCCAGGAAGAAATCCTAAATACAAAGTTAATACACCATTGCACATAAAAACGACTCCAGGGTGTCTAATGAAGTACTGTCACCTCATAGACACATGAAAAACTGGAAAAATACAAAAGATGTGGTACTCCATCTTTAAGTACTGCACACAACATTCTGGTGTTGCACCCATCTAGAGACTTCTGTTGGCTTCAGGGTCCAGCATACACTGCCGTATAAGAGAACAAAGCTAAGTTTGATTTGACGGGGGAGATTGGAATTCCATACACCATGGCCATGCCGTTCAGGGCCCTCCATGCAAGTGCCTTCCTCACTTTAAGATCTTGCTCAGTTGAGTTGAACCATGAGCCCAGGTACTTCCTAAGTCATTGACTTACTTCAGAGCAGTGATTTCTGTTGAGTCAGAGGTGGATGTTCCAAAGGGATGTTATAGTTGATAACTTTCTTGGCATTCAGCCGAAAGCCAACCTTGGCACACTCTGCCTCAACTCTGGTCAGGAGCTCCTGAGCTTGTTCCACGTGGTCGGAGAGCAGGCTGATGTCGTCTGCGTAGTCCAGGTCTGTCAGTACTACTGTGGGGTGTCGTCTTGACCTCGTTGTTATGGTGAAGCCAAGATCATGCTCTCGTCCACTGATGGCCATCCTTAGCACGTAGTCCAGGACTATGACGAAGAGGAAGGGGGCTAGAGCGTGCCCTTGCAGTACCTCCATCCAAAATGTCAAACCCCTTATTGTTGCCATCTGGGGTCACCACCTTTGGCCCTTGTTCCTGCATACATGGTCCAAACCATCATCGTGAGCCTATCATCAAGCAGAGGGCCGGCCTGTGGAAGCTACTTAAGAGCAGCTGTGACTTGAACTCGTTGGCATTGTGGCTCTGTTTGTCATACAGTGCATACACTGTCCAGGGAGCTGTGAATATCATTGTCTAAAAAGTCAAGCACCAGGGATGTTTAGAGCACCCTGAGTTTTTTATGCCTTTGACTCAAGAGTTGATGTGAGTATGGGAGCTTGCTTTTTGTAACAGTCAATATTTTGGTTAGGCATGAGTTAGAGTAGGGAGTTTGTATAGTCTCATTATTTGTCACCCTTCTTTTCCTTTTGTTGGCTAGGTTTAGGTAGAGGGTTCTTTTGCATTCAGATCAGGTATAGCTATTTTAGTTTGTTTCCCTGGGTTGCCCCATACATCCATTTTTGACCATTGTATAATTTAATAACCTTATCTTTAAGTTTTGTAACACACGGCTCGAGCAGAGTGCTCAGCCCCATTTATTAATTTGGTTGGAAACCCACTAAACTATCATTAGTAGTACGTCATGGTTGTCTAAAAGACTACCATATTTATATATTTATACCTGTGTAATTTATTGCATTGTATTCTTCTATTGATATATAACCTTTTTGAAGTATAGTGAATAAACGACAATTCACTTTCCAGCCTTAATTGTTGCATCCTTTTATAACCCCTAGACCTAAGGGAATGTAACAATTGGGGGCTCTTAGTCTGAAAAAGGCTGGCTGAGTGAATTTGTGGTTGTTTACGGTACTTTAATAAGGCAGTGGAGATGGCAACCTTTGATCTCAATGCGTTTGTGGCTGATCCCTCCATAGGAGGATTTGACAGTTGTCAGAAAGAGGACTTGATAAAGCTTGCGGACCACTATAGGATCACGGTAAAAAGTGGGGATGCCAAAAGTAAAATCAAAGACCTGGTGTTCACGAAACTGGTTGAGATGGGCGTCCTGATTGTTCCTGTTAGTGTGCCTGCTGATGTCCCTATTAGCTTGCCTGAGTTGCCTGCCGTTGAGCCAAAGGCGGACGGGCTTACAGCTGCGTTCGGAGGGGGGACCGACGGGGCCATTGGAGGTAGTGGGGTTGATGGGTCCGAAAAGGGGGACGACGAGGGCGCGACACTCCCGGTGGCACAGCCTCCGGCGGTGAGGCCTAAGAAATCTCCCGAACCCCCCCACGACCGCGCCTGGGTTCGGGATCCTCCTCAGGTTCAGGCTGGGTCCGTTAAGTCTGCATTGGAAAGTTCTCAGGTAAAGGTGCGCATAGCGCGCATGAAAAAAGAACGAGAATGAGAGAGGGAACTTGAAAGAGAGTTCCATTTGCAGATCACAAAAATGAACACTGATAAGGAAATCCGCAGATGGAGTTGGAGTGGGAAAAGGAAAAGGCGAGGTCCGCAGCGCATCTGCAGGTCAACAGGCGCAGGCAACGGTCCGGTCCCAGTCTCAGTGGCACACCAGGTACGTCAAAATTTGACATAACACGGCACATTGGATTAGTCCCTATTTTTCATGAGTCCGAGGTGGATTCGTACTTTATTGCTTTCGAGCGAGTGGCTACTGTTCTCGCTTGGCCCAAGGACGTTTGGTCCATTTTGCTCCAGTGTAAGCTGCTGGGAAAAGCACAGGAGGTCATGGCCACGCTCTCTGTTCAGGATAGTATGAATAACAGGCCAATGTGAAAAGGGTGGGATATATTCCTGAGCCTAGTAAGAAAATGTTTGAAAGATTTCACGTAAATTGCACGCTGCGTTCATGATTTGAGGCTTTTGTTCAAAACGGGGCAATCTTGCAAACTGTGAAAGCCAATTATAGCCAATTAGGATGGAATATGAAATATCGGACAGATCCGACTTGCGCACATGACCATAGAGATACTGTGTAACGATTTGTGAGATTTTTGGACAGAATCTGGAGGAGTAATATCAAAAAATGTGTTTTACAAAAGTCGGCCTCCTGGTGGCGCTATAAAAGGCAGATGCGGAAAATGCAGGTCAAAGGTTTGTCCTTGGCCTCTAGGGAATGTGCATGCAACGTTTCACGCAGATCGGTGCAGTTTTAGGTAAAACATGTGAAAAGCTGCCTCATGGTGGCGCTATAACAGGCCGTTCTGGAAAATGTGGGGCAGAGGTTCATCGTTGGCATCCAGGGAGTGTGTGTGCAAAGTTTGGCATCGACCGGGTTAACGGTGCCGGAGATTAGCTGGTAACAGACGGACGGAAGGGCGGACGGACACATGGACACACACACGGACGGAGTGCAAAACATACTCTCTCCCCATGCCTTCGGCCTGGTGGAGACAATTATGACATAGTCAAAGCCGCTATACTACGTGTGTATGAGCAAGACCCTGAGTTTTTTATGACTCAGAGTTGATGTTACAATGAATTATACTTACGTTGTGAATTAAGTTGTAAGGTATAATTTCGAGGAGTATGGGAGCTTGTTTTTTGTCAATATTTTGGTTAGGCATGAGTTAGAGTAGAGAGTTTATATAGTCTCATTATTTGTAACCCTTCTTTTCCTTTTGTTGGCTAGGTTTAGGTAGAGGGTTCTTTTGCATTCAGATCAGGTATAGCTATTTTAGTTTGTTTCCCTGGGTTGCCCCATACATCCATTTTTGACCATTGTATAATTTAAGTAACCTTATCTTTAAGTTTTGTAACACACGGCTCGAGCAGAGTGCTCAGCCCCATTTATTGATTTGGTTGGAAACCCACTAAACTATCATTAGTAGTACGTCATGGTTGTCTAGACTATAGATATATTTATATACTCCCATATTTATATATTTATACCTGTGTAATTTATTGCATTGTATTTTGTATTCTATTGATATTTGATATATAACCTTTTTGAAGTATAGTGAATAAACGACAATTCACTTTCCAGCCTTGTTGCATCCTTTTATAACCCCTAGACCTAAGGGAATGTAACAGCCTTAAAGGGACATGTTAATGATATTAACATATATTATGGACACTGGGCTCACTTCCTTCCTGGACTACAATTCCCATAATGCTTTGGTGCACTGCTCCTCCTTGTGGATAAGGGGAGGGCTGTCTTACTGAGACAACATGTAGTCCTAGGACAAATAAAGAGGATGGTGCACGGAGGTGCGGCCCACTCTCCTGCGGGAGGTTTGCACATGCTCAGTGTAAACAGGAACTGCGATCATGGAGTGTTCCAGCAGAGGTGCATGAGAGTTGCTGACCCTGAACTGAAATAATAAAAAGGATATCACAGAAAGAGAATAGTACAAAGTTGATTTAGTTTTTATTTAAAAAAGTATATCAATTTCATAACTGTGGAAAAAATGTTGTGTATAACTGAAAGATAAAGGACACGTACATTTACTAAATGTTAATGTTTTTGTATATTGTCTTTTGTGGATTTTCCATGTTATTTAATTAGTACATGTGTCAAACTTTTATTTTTGTGAAATGACAAAGAAACATGGATACTGTTCATTCAAGTTATAAAACATTTGAAAAGGGAAGGGTGACTGCTGTTTAATTCTCAACTGTTCTGGATCTCATTATTTACATGAAAGTTATGAGCTTTCTATCTAGCACCTCTGCTGGAACACTCCATCATCGCAGTTCCTGTTTACACTGAGCATGTGCAAACCTCCCGCAGGAGAGTGGGCCGCACCTCCGTGCACCATCCTCTTTATTTGTTCTAGATGTAGTCCAGGAAGTAAGTGAGCCCAGTGTCCATGACATCAGAGACACTGGGCTCACTACTAAAATCTATAATATCTAAAACCACATATTACATACATAAAGACGTCATTAACATATATTTTTTTGCAAAAAGGGTGAAGTGTCCCTTTAAGGATTTTCATCATCTTGCCTCTGTGGATCGAGGCAAATGCCTTTTTGAAGTCAATAAAGCACAACACGACAGTCAGGTTGTTCCATTTAACCTCCTCGATTCTCCTTAGGGCCAAGATCTGGGCCGCGGTAGTTGCCCCTTGTCGAAAGCCGTTTTGGTTCTCCCTCAGATGAGGGTTGATGGCAGGCCCTATTCGGTTCACGATCATACGGTTGTAGACCTTTGCGGTGATACATGTCAGGCTAATGCCTCGGTAGTTGTCTGGCTTCGAGAGGTCTCCAGCCATAGGCACCGGAATGATGTTGGAGAGAGACCACGTCACGCTGCTTGTTGTTTAGCAGGGCAAGGTTGCAAAACTGTATGATGATGTCGTCGAGCCCAGTTATTTACGACCTATGGGGTATGCCGTCCGGCCCAGCACTTTTGCCCTCTCTCAGTGTGGTTTTCACCCTGGTTAACTCACTGACCATGAAGGAACCGTCGTAGATGTTGAGGTTCTGAAGGAATGGTGGTATATGTCTTCCTCTTCTCCGTCGACTGTTAAGCCCAGCAACCTTTGGAAGTGGTTGAACCACGTCGTCACCCTTTCCTCAGGGCTGAGTCCCTCAACCTGTCCCTCCTTGGTCCTCTTCCGTCCTGTCATCTCATTGATGACCCTCCAGGCCTCCCCGTACTGCTTCTCACCATGCGCTGCCTGGACTCTCCGTAACCTCTCCATCAGTTCCTCCCTATTGATGTTATCGTAGGTACTGAAGAGATGCTGTTTGGCTTCATTCAGTATCCCACGTCTTTCGGCAGTTGGCTCTCGTACAAAGGAAAATTACTATCCAGTATACCCAAATCATTGCCATGGGAATGGAAGTAGATTTGCATTTGGCTGCACTTGCTTTCACAAAAGACAGACTAAAGAGGGGTTTTATCCATCATACTGTATGTTAGAGATATTCCCCCTATATGTCAGATTGATTTAGCATAGATATCTGTCCAGAACATCTCATGTGACTCAAAGTCAATGCAGTTCTACAGTATAACAGAATTGCATGAGCCTGTGCAGAGCCAGATGAAGAATAAATTAGCCAATGCAGTAGGTCACAAGTTTGAACTTCAGATAGGAATAACGGTTTACTACGTTTTAGAATGTACAAGGTAGGGTTTAGTAAGACCAACTAGAAAAGTGAATTGCATGGTAAAACACAGCACTGTAAAAGCACAGAAACTGTGTCAGAATGTATTGGTACGCGACTACTCAGATCAAATATAGTTATCACAGTTATTGTAGTGGCTAATTTACACCATGAACAATAAAAACTTAAAAAGCCACTAAAGGCACCGGGCAGCGAATCTTACGCAGTGGTATAGGGAATGAGGCCATTGTCCAGTCAGGCAGCAACTTTTGATGAAGTTACACAAATGACTTTGCACAGATTTCACACTGTCAGGAGATTTCATCAACACACGTATTGGCTCAATGTATTTCTTGGCCTGTTTGATTTTAGCAGATCTTTTCTCTTGGCATGTTTGCATGTAAAAAGCCAATCCCTTTGCTGTGAACTTGATGTCCCGTTTTGCAGAGGGCTCGGGCTGAGCAACATTCTCCACACTTGACACATTTGAATCACCCACAGTCACTGTCTCATTTGCCACAACTGGATCCATTTTTCTGAATGTGATTCACACAAGCAATGTGTAATTAATTTACGTCAGGGATTTAAGAATGAATGACTCATACGTCCAACAAACTCCCAATATGCATCAACGTGTAGCAGGACAATAATCCAGTCACTCCAATGAGCTTGCCTCCTTCCAATAAGGCTGACAGTTATTCTTCACATACCAATGTTGTTGCTGTAGTTTTGTGCGAGTGTGATGTCCATTTGGGCCGCTTGGTCCTCTGATCGTATCTTTAACAGCTTGATCCAAACTTCAAAGTGACAGTGCATTGTGCGGGTGTGCCGGCATGGCTGGTGGCTCCATTGATTGCTTTGTTTGAAAGTGCAAGTGCGTCGATCAACTCCAACTCCAAACATCCAACAGTGCAAAAAAATCCAAAACAACAATAAAAGTTTCCGCTTCAATAAGGGAGGTTTTTTACTTTATGTAGTGGCTAATTCACACCATGAACAATAAAAACTTAAAAGGCCACTAAAGGCACCGGGCAGCGAATCTTACGCAGCAGGACAGGGAGAGCATATAGCATTTTGACATCTTTTGCTGTATGTGTCTGGAGAAACTACAATAAAACACCATCAAATGTTGCTGCCTGACTGGACAATGGCCTCATTCCCTATACCACTGCGTAAGATTCGCTGCCCGGTGCCTTTAGTGGCCTTTTAAGTTTTTATTGTTCATGGTGTGAATTAGCCACTACAGTTATAGTGTTTAGAAATAAATTCCCTCTTTTATCTATTGTATTTCCACTGGATGCTGTCCTACTCATTATTCACTTTGGAGCCCTGATCCACACCAGAGACAAGAGAACAACTGGAACCAGAATCAGTCAGTGTCTCAGTCGTGGAGCTGCTAGAGGCTCAAGTGACCAAGCATTTAATGTTTGACTGATAATCTTTGTCTGTTGGGAGGGACTGAAAGACTTATGAGATCACAATTTGCTGTACTACACTGTAAATCCTGTGTTCATATAGAATACACATGACCCCTTTTCCACCGGTTGGTTTCTAATGGGAACCGGTTCAGTTCTTTTTGGTTCTTAGTCCATGAGCCAGAGCTCCAAAATTGGAACGTTAGTTATGAATTGAGTGGGCAAAACCATACCAATATTAGATTGTTATCACCATGAATATTCCCCAGTTGATTACTTACACAAAGACAATGATTTATTGTATTACAAATGTAAAAACTTTAAATATGCAAATGAGGCATTATATAGGAAAATATGCAACAAATAGAAAATATGAAAAAGCAGCTACTGTGGAAGGGTTATCATATATAAATGTACTTATATTGATCCTATAAACAATTAATGGGTATAATTTTGCCTACTCAATTCATAATTAAAGTTCTAATTTTGAGCTCTGACTCATGGACTAAGAACCAAAAAGAACTGAACCGGTTCCCATTGGCAACCAACCGGTGGAAAAGGGGTAATAGTGTACAAATAAAACAAAATGGAACCCTATTTTACTGTGTATGCTACCAGATTATACAGTTCACCAATGGACTCACTGAGAAATAGATAAAAAACAATATAATAATGAAGAATACAAATTAACCTCTTTAACCCTGGCATTTCTATTTGAATTGTAGGCAAAATATTTAAAAAAAATCTACAAGCTCAGTTGTCAGTTTTCTGAAAACTTACGTTTCTCTATCAGTGGTACTAAAAAGAAAAATTATATATTTTTGGCCGCCGACCCCCATCTCAAAATATTTTTGTTCCAGGGACCCATAAGCAACTGCTATTTTTGAATAGCCAAAATATAAAATAATGGTTTAAAAGACACTTTTCTCTTTTAATGGATTAGGTCGATGGGAAAAAGTGATGGTATATGGATGGATGGTTTAATGGATTAGGTCGATGGAAGCAGGGCAGCGTGCTGTAAAAAAGGCACGCTACTGTGTGCTACTACTGAAACTGTTGCATCCCAACAGCACATCCTGTTTCTCTTCCCGTGCCAAAACATGAATACGCACACAAACGCAGCGCACACACAACTTTGTACACACACACACACACACACACACACACACACACACACACACACACACACACACACACACACACACACACACACACACACACACACACACACACTAGTTCACATACTCACACATGTCAAACAATTCCCTTTTTATTCCCTCTTCCAACACAATTGTCTTTGCCATTCACACACACACACACACACACACACACACACACACACACACACACACACACACACACACACACACACACACACACACACACACACACACACACAAATAATTACAGCATGCTTTCAAGCATAATGGTGGGGTGATTACAGATCGATGGGGGAATGGATAATATATCAGACTATGACGATAACAGAGTTACAAATGACTTGACTGGATAAATCCAAAAATCAATGAGTCCGGAAATCTTTGGAGAACCTGTGTGTGCGTGTGTGCGTGTGTGTGTGTGTGTGCGTGCGTGCGTGCACGTGTGTATGCGCTTTGTGTACTGCGTGCGTGTGTGCATGTCTGTGTGTCAGAACGAACTATGTGATCTTTCCATGCAGGCCTGGCTAAATAAAGACACAACAGTCCTTCTTGTGTCTGCATATTTGGTAACCTGACCTCACACAGCATAATTCATCTTGCTCTCTCTTGCACTCTCTTTCTCACTTTCTCTCTGTTGAACTATATGTACTTCACAAGCAGGATCTTTTAATCAAATACTCTGTCCGTAATGATTTTTGGCTTTTATATTCATCACTATTCAGAACATCAGAGAACTTTTGGACTGTTTTTGACCCTACTCCCATGTGTCCGAGCAGTGGCCAAGCTGCAACTTACATAATACAAATACAAATACATCTGTTCTAGCCCAGCTCAGTGTCAAGTAGTGATAAGAATGTGAGGGTCATGCACTGCCTTCCAATCTGTACTAATATGAGGCATGACGATGGCCATAAAAACATAAATAACATGAGGGTAATTGAATCCAAAGGGGAGGCAGATGTGAGTCTCATTCCTAATTCAATGCTATGTACGGGAATATTCTCCTCCAGATCATCATAATTCTACTGGCTGAGAAACAGCATGTCTTTCATTCTGCAGTGTCAACGCATATTAGGCAATGTTATTTATTCTGATGAAATTCATTTTACAGTGGCTCACAGATTATTTATTAAGGCTTAATTAATGTTACATAAGGTGATGCACTGGTGCATATTCTTGCATATATACACAGACACGCACACAAGCATACAGATGCAAAGGCCTGTTTGCTAACGTGACGTAAGGAATACGCATGCAATCACAGAATGTTCAGTTTGAATCAGCCATACAATCCTATAGATGCCCAATAATGCTATTTTATAATTTAAATGAATATCCAAATTCTCAGTACAATTCAAAGTTCAACTAACAAGTAAAATACTACATGTTATTTGATCTTTGAGAGTGTCAAAATGTCCAAACCATGGGCAAATTTGTACAGTTTCAGATTCAGAGTTTTCAGAGTTTTACTGTGTACATTGACTTTAACTGGGGAGAGTGCCAGGCTGCGTTCCGAGTTCCGACTCATTTTTCACCCAGCCTCTCGGCTGTTTCCAACAGTCAAATTATGGAGTCAAGAAAGCTATCTGGTATTATAAAGTGAAGGAGACTGGAAATAGAAAATGTTCAATGCAGCTGAACGCCTTCCAAACACATACATATTCATACTGGGGCAATGCTACATCCATCATAAATCTAAAAACAAAAGTTAACGTGCGTGCGTGCGTGCGTGCGTGCGTGCGTGTGTTTCACTGAGAGAAATGCAGTGGTGGAAGAAATACTCCTAGCTTGCTGTTGGTAATCTTAAAGTATTACTATGTAACATTCATTATAAGAAGTCTTTTTGGCAACTCCTCTGGTGCTCAAAAAGGAATGCTGCATTAAGGTCCTAGTGCCCAGCGATATTTTGGAACGCAAAACAGGTTGTCAGAAACTGTAGGTATTTATTATAGAATATGCAAAGTGAAAGATTATGTCAAAAATAACTTTTGTTTAATTGAAAAGGTTCCCCATTATGAGATGCCTCATTGGCCGCTGCAGTTCATTTAAGCGACCTGTCTCCAACGGGATGAGGAAGTCAAGCGGAATCTCTGAAGGCAAGTGCTGCTGGGAAAGAGGGTGTCACGCCTCTGATTGGTCTACCACAGGTCCACTGAACGTCCCCTACCGTTCTTCCGTTTTGCTTCCGCTGTGCTTCGCGAGGAATCTCGGGAAAGCCTGCCAAAGCAATCCAATCCCGCATCTCCATTGTCTCCCGTTGCCTCCATGTTGCCTTCCGTTGAGATACAGACGCCCCCGAGCCGGAAGAGGCGTCTACCTTTATATGTCGATGTGTCCCACTGGGAGGAGACCCCGAGGCAAACCAATTAAGGCGCAGTTTGAGGAAATACATCGATTCACTGGCCTTGGCACGTCTCGGGATCCCCCAGGAGGAAGTCACTAATGTTGCTCTGCAGAGGGAAGTCTGGAGCACTCTGGTGGAGCTGCTGCCCCCGCGACCCGACTACGGATAAGCAGTTGAAGATATATAAGATGTATTATTTTGAAAATAGCATACAGCGGTGAACGATGGCTATTTTCAAATAGCTAAAGTTTAAATAGGGCTGAAGTGGTTAATGTAATGTGTATGTTTTGTAATAATAATAATTCAAATCTACAAAGTAACTAGTAACTAACATTCTCAAATAATTGTAGCTGAGTAAAAAGTGCAATACTGTACAGTGGCATGGGGGGGGAATCCATGTCTCTGCTTGTGATACGCCCCTCTGGTCTAGTGAGGATTTCTTTTCTCTGCTTCTGGACAGACTGCAATTAAATACGTTAATTTACTTTTGCAGACGATCGGATATGTTTGATATTTTAATATCACAATTTAACAACATATTAAAGATGTATGTTAACCACATAAACCCTGGCATCCATTGTGGTGGTTTTTCATTTCATTTTTCAAATTCAGTGTATGGCTTCCCTATTTTGGGCAAATTTGTTTATAAAAAAACAAAAGAAAGAGGTTTCAAATCAGATCTCCACACTCACAACGTACGCCATGTGAACTTGTAGATGGGCTATTTGTCATACAAAGAAATATATACTGTAGGATACAGACATTGTAACCCCCCACCCACCCACGCACGCACGCACGCACGCACGCACGCACGCACGCACACACGCACGCACACACACACACACACACACACACACACACACACACACACACAACCACACAACGGTTATGTGTGAACAAGAGGCTTAATGAATGCTGTGTCATTTTGGTCACGCATGTACATGCTCCATGACAGTGTCCACTCCAGCCTCTTTTATATTCCTGCCAAGGCTGGAGAGCTGAGCAGGTTGCAAAGAGCAGCTGCCTCTGTGAATATAGAACAGTGGAAATGTGTACTTCACTGTTGTCTGCACTTGGCTACAATAAGTCATCTGTTCAACACCTCCCCCTTGCTGCTTAATAACACCTGCATGAATATGGAAATCGGCTTGTGAATACATGTGGTCGGGTACCACTTAAGTGCTGGCTGTGCGTGAGTGGAGGTCTGTGGATGTGAGTAAGAGAGAGACAAAGACAAAAATACAGAGAGCGAGAGATAGAGAGACAGAGGATACAGCATGGGGGGTAAGAGAACTCTCTAAGCTACCTATCAGCATAAACCATCCTCAATACACAGACCTGCTGACCTCACTGTAAACAAGCTGTCATAAGAAGGTGTGGGTCTGTTTGGTGCTTACACATGTCACTATCTGTAAGCCTTTTGGATCCATATAATTATGAGTTTACACACATGGTTGTTACATTCATTGCGGACCTGACAGTTTGTTTAAGGGTTAATGCATGCAGTATGTGCAGTTGGTCACATAATAAACATGTTCTTCTTCGATATAGATTGATGACTGCTGGCAGTGGGCCTAGTTCTAGTGCTTTTGTAGTGTCCTATTTTTCTCATATCTCATCTCATCGTGGTAAATGATTTTCCAGTGACATCTTTAAATGCATTTCCGCTACTATGCAATGGATATTTCCTGCAAAAAACAAGGCCTCCTCCATAATGACTGATAATGACTGATATATTCAAATATATTCAAATTGAACCACAATGAACATCCGTTCATTGTGGTTCAATTTGAATATATTTGAATATATATTTGATATACTATAAAAGTAGCATCATTTGTGTTCATACTGTGTCAGTAATGACTTGCAAATGATTGATAAGTGTATTTGTAGTGATACTTCCGTTCTTATTCATTTCCTGCAACTTCCCTGATGGTGTGGATTCCATCAAATCAGACAGACATAATGTTGTGCTTTTTCAAAGTGCTTTATTTCCAAACTGAAGAGGGAGGGTGACAGATGGGAGATGATGATACGGCTCAAGTCATAGAGTCATGGCCCAAATGGGAGAGATAGGGAGAGAGAGAGAGAGAGAGAGAGAGAGAGAGAGAGAGAGAGAGAGAGAGAGAGGGGAACGATCAAGTTTGCTAAGGGACAGACAACTGCATCTGTCACCTAACGCCATATTTCAATATTGTAAAACAAAGCAGCAGCAGTCTCACAACATAATGTACAGTAAAGTTGTGGAGTAGGAATTGAGTAGTCTCCTATTTACGGAAAGAAGCCTGCATACACTGTGATGCCATACTGTTTGTAATTGTGGAGAAAAAGCGACCACCGTACAGTAGGTAAAGCCAGAGAAGCAACTGTAGAGCAAAGTTTGCATTCATTAATGTCAGAGTTTGTTATACTGCAGATTTTGTACTTTTGCTGTCCTGCAGAGCCCCCAAATTATAGTTGAAACTGGTTAGAAGTCCAGCTGACAATTTAATGTGTGGTTATCTAAGCGGGATCTTGCATCTCACTTTTTTATGAAACAAAGTTTCTATTTGTGACAAACAGCAGATACCTAGCACATGGTATATGCTGTTTGTCAAAATAAAACTTGCATCATTCAAAAAGTGAGTTGTGAGACCTCAATTATGTTCTTACACTTTGGCTCAGCACAGGAAACGGAGGTTTTTTCTTTAAATGGTTACATATTTAGCAGCACTATGAGAGGGAGTATTATGTACTATGTTTGACAAAATAGTGTGTTTATCAGTGTGCTTGTATTTTTGATTGTGCATTTTACAGTACCATGAGGAAACAACAACAATACACATTGCATTGCAGGTTTTGTATTATGGACATATTTCATTTTCGACACAAATGTGTCCCCAACTCAATGCCTAGTTTAAAAAAAGACATTTTAAAAGAGGAAGGAAAAGAATAGAGAAAACATGATTAAACATAGAATCTGTACAATGTTCTTGCTCTTTGTCCATCTTTAACTTAATGTACAATTATAGGAACAGGGAACAAAAAAATAAATAGGCAGAAAACAGAAAATTGTTCTTAATAAATAAATAATTAAGCATTTTCAATCTTTGACCTCCATCTCATACACCGTCTATCAAACGCTGCTTTATTAAAGCAGTACAGAGGCATTTATTTCGAGTCGAGCTGGTCCTAAGGCTCTTCGATCCCTTGAGGGTAATGACAAAATAGCCATGCACTCCACATATTTCATTTAATGGTGACTCTGACCCAACCCATTAGTTAATGTGTTTTCCATACCATATAATGAGCTTTTAATATTGCCATATTGTCCATCGAGCATGTTCACTTTGCGTAGGCTATGTCCCAGGATATTAAATGAGCTGATCTTAGCAGTAAAGCCTGATTTATACTTTGTCGTATGACAATGTTGTGCGCTGAAAATCACCAATCTACGACAGAGCATAAATTAGGCATAATAGATTTGTATCTTACAGCATCCAGGAGACACTGACACTCTCTGGAGAAGCACAACTGAGTTGAAAAAGATTAGCACTCTGGCATGCTGTTGCCACTAAAAATGGACCAACATGCATTCAACAAACTCATAAACAAATTCAGACACACGCGCGCGCACACACACACACACACACACACACACACACACACACACACACACACACACACACACACACACACACACACACACACACACACACACACACACACACAGTCACACACACACACACAGACACACACACACACACACACACACACACACACACACACACACACACAAGCATGCGTACACCCCCAGACTCAAACAACACACTCTCTTGCACAAGTAAGCAAGTATCTATGTACAGTTGTACACACATGTGCACTCACACACATGTTGTGTCGTCGTCGTCGTCGTCATCCCCCCCCCCCCCACACACACACACACACTCACATGCATGCATACAGGTCAGCAGAATTAGACAAGATTAGATACTTATCTTTGCTGACAGCCCTTGTCCCATTGAGTCTATATGCAAGTATAGCATTCACAGTTAGACACTCTTTTATGTAGGACAAACCCACAGAGCATCAGTGTATTTGTGGGAGAAATAAAAGGCATCATTGCCTAGTCTCAGCATCAGAGCAATATGCCAAATCAGTCAGTCAAATAGTGATTCAACTAAAACAGTTCTCAAAATTACATACACACATATACAGTATATAATGATCCATCCAGTCACTTCAGGCAGTTCAAGATGTGAGGCAGACATTCAGTGTTTCTGTGAATGTGATGCGGGGGATGATTGCTTTGTCCAGTCCATCGATGTGGATCGATCACGTTAGAAAGAAGAAAAAAATAACGGTCAGTTTAGACCTCCCGTTTTTTATTTCATTAAAAGTGTTTTTCTTTCCTCTGTCCATTTTCTTTTTTGATATTCATATCCTTAAACCATTAAGGAAGGGAACCCCTTTTGGGGTTTTTACCTTTCAAGACAGGAACCCATTTTGGGGTTGTTGCTATGGACAGTATATAGCAACATAATTGTTTAGTAATTTTTGAATAACTATTTGAAGTTTTTCAGAAAACAGATTTAGACAGTGTTTTTAGAATCAGCCTCAAAACGAGTCCATGCGACACCGTATGGCTATTCTGTATTTCAATCATGTTGTTGTGAGGTGGATTGTAGTGATAGTGAGGGTACCATGACTCATGGTCCGTGAGATTTGGTTCATGAGATTATATTTTAGGATACTGGCTGTCCATATCATGACCCACTGAAGCCATGGGCAAGGTGTTTGGGACAAAGGTGTCTTTCAAAGTAAAACCCCACAATCTCAGTTTGAGAGGGTGCTGTGGTGAGTTATTTGCTGCCGTAAGGATCTGCAGAACAGCTCAGTTGTTGTCGGCCTCCTCAGATAAAATCTGGGATTAACACATGCTGGCCCTGCAGCCAGAGAAATGGAGACTGCAGATGATAGGAATCACCACTAGCATTGTGTGCTCTTCATGCTCTGTACTGATAAATATGGTGCCTTAGGCTTACAGGTATCTGAAGTCATTTCTTCTTGATCAGCTGCTTTTTTTTCTTTCCCAATAAAACTGAGGACTGAATCATACTGAAGTATTTAAATCATTTAAGAGTTTGTCAGCCCTGCAATTTTGTGTTTGCCTTTGCCTGACATTCTTACTCTCTCATATCTGATTTCGCACCTCTCACATTGCTGACAGAATGATTTTATGTGCCCATACATCTCTCTTACAGCATGTTTTTACCCCAATCTTTTATCGCTCTGCTAAAAAGCTATAGGACATTCAGTAAACTGAGAACCAACTCTCTTCTGCATTCTGTCATTGTTCAGTATTTGGTGCATGCATGCTTTCAAAATGTCAGCAACACGGGTGAACTTCTACAGTATTCCATTCCCCTGTACAGTAGATCTGCTTCCAGTATAACATGATGTGTGTACTGGCTGTAAACTGCCATTTCTCAGTCCCAGTTGTGACACAGTGTCATTTTAAACAGTGCCCCTCCCACCCTCCCAATTAATTATGATGGAATGGACACAGTTACACATTTTGAATCAGCAGCCCTTTGTGATATCGGTGACAAGACAACTGAGCAAACAAAGCTTTGATTGTTTTTTTCTTCTTCAATACCCCTGAAATGACAGTAGTTGTTGTTTGAGTGTCTATTCAATCAGTACACAACACACATCATCTAGTAGAACGTGCCCTTAGTGTCGTTGCAAAGTATCTTCTTGAAGGCTTTCCGAAAGTCTTTGTTGAAAATGGTGTATATAACTGGGTTGAGACAAGAGTTGCAGTAGCCGATCCAGAAAAAGAATGTGAACAGCGGGTCGGGGATGGTGCAGGTGTCAGGGCACACTGCCTGCAGAGAGTAGGAGAAGAAGAAAGGGAACCAGCAGACCACGAAGACCCCAATCACCACCGCGAGTACAAAGGTAAAACGTTTCTCCCGGTTGACCATGGCTTTACGCCTGGCGGCTCCAGGGTTGTCCGGCTGAGATCTCCTCTCGGGCACCAGCTGAGCCCCCTTAGATGTGGCTAGCATGTGCCGGTATCGATGGGCCGATGCTGGTGAGTGAATGCCGCCTCCTGCCGGGGAACCTGCTGTGCTGGTGCCGACACTGCCCTCTCTGTGACTGTGTTCAATGTCACTTTCATTGCTTGAGCTGTCACCGTTGTTGTTGTCAGCCTTCCTTCCTGCTGCTCGCTTGTTCTTTTTACCCTCCACTTTGGTCTTTGAAGGGAAAAGCTGAGGCGGAGCAGCTGGGACTGAGGGGTAGACAGAGGTGGGTGAAGGGCCAAGGGGAGAGACTGTGGGAGAGTTGGGTGTCAGGGCTGGGGATAGGGATGGGGGTTGCAGGAGGTTATTGGGGGTGGGGTTATCACAGGACGGGGATTGTTTATCCCTCATCAGGGAGGGAGAAGGGGTGATGGCGAGGGTCGGGGGTCTGGCATTGGAGGTCTTCTCCTGCAAAGGGGAAGTACTGTCTCCGTTTCTGTTGCCATGGACATTCCGCTGAGGCTGAATGGGGGTGGCACAGCCCACCCCATCTTTTCTGGGCTCTCCTGGTGGGCACCTTGTTCTCTGCTTGGCAATTTGGTAGATTCTTACGTAGACAAGGATCATGATGAGACAGGGAGCAAAAAACGAGCCAATGGTTGAATACAGGATATACCAACGCTCATCGTTCAACTGGCACTGAGGTCCTCTCTCCTGCTCCTCAGGTCCAACCTCACTCTTGTTCAGCGACAGCAGAGGAGGGAAGGAGATAATGGCTGAGATGAGCCACACCACTATGATGGCAGCCTTGATGTGCTTGGAGGTCCGCTGACGACCATAGGTGACACGGGAGATTGACAGATAGCGATCCAGTGAAATGGCACACAGGTGAACAATGGAGGAGGTGCAGAAGAGAACATCCAGTGCCAGGTAGATCTCACACCACAGAGATTTGAAGTACCAGTACCCAAGCAGCTCATTGGCTAGTGAGAAAGGAATTATAAGAGTGGCCACCAAAATGTCAGCTGCAGCCAGTGATACTAAAAACAGATTCTGTGGACTTTGAAGCGACCGGCTGGTCAGAACAGCAATGATGACCAGGATGTTTCCCACGATGGTGAAGACGACCATGAGCGTTATGGCAGTAGCAAAGACCGCTGTGGCTTCAGGGGAGTAGGGCGCAGCTTTCATCACACTCTGGTTGCAGGGGATGGATGGTCTGACGCTGACGCTGCTGTTCCAGCCGCTCAGCTCCATAGAGCAACCACTGACCATAACAGAGGCCATCGGATTTGCATGGGATTCTTTTAAAAAATAAAAATAAAATATTTAATAATAATAATATAATAATAATATTTAAATAATGACTGTCACTGAAAATATATATTTAGTTTGACAGCTCTTTTTTACAGGAAGAAAGTATTTGATAATTAGAACTGCAGGCTGTAGGCTATATATCTTGTATTTAAAAGGGTTAAAAGAGTGATATTTACCTCGTCTATTTTTGTTTTGTTTTTTCTTCTGTTCTTCTCAAATGTTAGCTTTCTCGAGTCCTCCACGGCAGGTCCTCTAATTCCATTTTAATCTTTAAAAAAAACTGTTCGTCAAGACAAGACAATAACTTTGAATTTAAAAAAAAAAGGTTGCAATAAATTTCACAGTAACCTATAAAGCATTTTCCGTTATGTAGGCTATACAGCTTTGTGCACCAGCACTTGCAGACTTAAAATGAAGTCCAAACAATTACAACTTCTTTAGCGCACAAAAAGCTATACTTTTTAATTTTCCGCTTTGTTGTTTGGTTTCTGTGACATTTTGAAACTGGAAAATAAATATTAATATCGTATATTTTCAGATCGCCGAGCTATAAACGACATGATTAAATGATTATAACCTGAATTGTAGCCTTATTTGTGCGCCTTCTGCGCGTTTAGCTCTCCTGTCATGCAGATGAACGGTTCAATACATTAAAACAATAAAGGTAGCGCTGTATTTATAGCATTTCAATGTAAGAAATATCCAAACCTTTTTGTATGTCCAATTTCTAATAAGCGGTTGAACACTCTTTGCCAAATTGCTATCCACGCGCACCACGAACGTTTGGAAGGTAGCCGGAGGGGAAATACACGTTAAAAAGCCCTGATTGACGCCAAATAAAAATTAGTGAAAAAAAATTAGTGAAATCGGTAACCGCGTCTCAGGAGTTGTCTCCTGGTCCTGTCGGTGCGCGTAATAGTCTATGTGGTGCCTGTGCTGGCGCGGCTGTATCCTCCTGAAAAGTTCAACGAGACGCCCCTGATTCTGGCGCTCATCAGAATCTTCCTCATAGAGATGCAGCAGCAGCATCGCGCACTTGTGAACAGGACAGGACGCCTATAACCAGAGCGTCTCTCAACTCCCCCTGCGTCTCTTCACAGACCAAGTGATGTCAGCGTGTTGTCATGAACGTCATGGGGCCCTTTCTTATTCTTCTCTCTCTCTCTCTCTCTCTCCCTCCCTCTCTCCCTCTCTTTCCTCACACACACACACACACACACACACACACACACACACACACACACACACACACACACACACACACACACACACACACACACACACACACACAGTCCCTTCAACCCCCAACCCTGCACGCGAATGTAAGCCTATTCCCAAAGCAACAATTCCATACTTGCAATAAATGGCTTGTGTGCTGGCTTTGGTCAATTAACTCCACAGGACTCTTCCGTTTCCATGCAGTTGAGTGTATACAGTATAGGTCATTTGAGTAACATCAGAGGTTATAGCTGTCATTTTCAGGAAAAATAGCACTATATTTAGCTGGAAGGAACTAGTATAATCCTGTGTGCTTGCCTTGTTACTGCCATCACATCCATTCCAGATCATCATTCACTATCCTCCTTCATGTCTAAAAGGCCTATGATCTTCTACCTAACTCCATTTCAGGTTCTTCATGTTCTCATTCCGTGTCCTCCATTATCAGTGCACCATCTTCACCAATTTGAATTGTGATCATGATCATCATCCTCATGTAGTAAGCTATTGCATCACAAGTGTTCAGTTGTCATGTCACATTAAAGAAATCGCAAGACTATAAACAAAGGCTTGATGTGCAATGTTACAGTATACTAACATTGTATAGGCCTATATCACAAAAAAGCCAATAATCACTAAAAACATCCGATATCTAGATCTAGACAAGCAACAATACAAATTACAATTTAGGCATTAGCAGACGCTCTTAACCCAGAGGGACTTGCAGTATAGTCTACATAGAGCCCCATTGTGAACCCGGACATGTTGAGTAGCTAAGTAAGTAGCCTTGCCGAGCCATGAGGCCCATAGGGCAGGATCCTATCTCCACCTGGACACCTGGACACCACCTGGACATGACGCTAGTATGTCGCAGGGACTTACCCCCAATCCAACCCTTGATGCTGAGTGTCAAGCAGGGAGGCACTGAGTCCCATTGGTATGACCTGGCTGGGGATTGAACCCCGACCTCCCAGTCTCAGGGCGGACACTCTAACCACAAGGCCACTGAGCTGGTAACATGTTGAGTACACCAAGGTTTTATGTTAGAAATGTTGAGTATGGGTCCCCAGCATGTAGAAACTGCCTGATGCTAACTTGCATATGTTGAGCAATTTTCACAATTGGCATAATATTGTATGTGTCCATACCATTAACAACTAGAAGGCAATTTCATCATGCTTTATATAGCATGTGACATGTCAAACTAGGGGGTTTTCATGATGCTGAATCCATTCCAAGCATAAGCTTTGCAACAAAAGAAAACACTCCTTGGGCTAAAAACGGCCATAGCCACAGCACTTGCCCAAACTTGTCCGTTTTTTTGCAAAACTAACTAACCCCCTAGTTTGACACGTCACATGCTACTAGCATGATGAAATTTAGATTTTATTTTTCCTTATAAGTTGTTAATAGTATGGTGACATATTATGCCAGTTTTGAAAATGCAAGTTATAGCATCCGGCAGTTTCTACATGCTAGGGACCCATACTCAACATTTCTAACATAAAACTTTGGTGTACTCAACATGCCTGGGTTCACATTATGGCACTAGTAAGCAGGGAAAACACATGGTAATACATAAAATACATAGAAATAGTCATCAAGGTTCATAAGTAAGCTAAGAACCTAACATCTGTCTAACAGTAGAATATATGTACCGTAGGCTACAATGAAACTATGAGTATACACTATAGAGTGCTATGCTACGGTATATCTAAATGACATAAGTTTAGCCATTGCATACGCCTGCAAGGTTATCGAGGCTAGGGCAGGTTCTACGGCAATTCATGATGATAACTTAAAAAGGAAATGGTGGCCCAGGAATGCGACCCGGGGACCAGTCTATTGTCTATTATTGTACGTTGTAGGCTACAATAGCCTACAACCTATACTGCTATCATATTTTAATGTCTATTTATGCTTATATCTGTGTATCTGTGAGTAAATACTAATAGTTGTACTTTTTTCCCCCACATGGTTGCTTCTGTGAAATGCATGATGTGACTAGAATTCCTTGTATGTGTAAACATACCTGACAATACAAACAATGATTCTGATTCTAAAGATAATTTACTATCTGGTGAACTGCTTATCAGGACGGTCACTTTCATCAGCTTTAATAGGCCTATAACTTCCTTCAGCTCCAGGGCCATATACATCATCAAAATATGGAAAGGGGAAGAGGTTGCACAGGCCCAAGACAAATAAAGCATACGCACAAGCCTAAAACCTTTTAAGGGACAGATAAGGTGTTCTGTTTGATGGGTGCATTAGGCTACTTATTACAGGCACCCTGCCTCATTTGAAGTGGAAACAGCAGCAAAGGCACATTACCAGGACTATGCCATGTGAGGGAAAGAGCAAAGGGCAAGCAGGCGTTGAGGCCACTGTGCACAGAGCCTGTATGTGTGCAGCAGCAGGTGCAATTATGGCAAAATCTACAGTGTTAATTTAACTCTGAGAGTGTACAAATTCAACCAAATGGCCAACCAAATTTAGCATTTAGCAGACACTCTTAATCCAGAGCAATTTACATTAAGCAAGAACAAAAGCATGGCAATACATCACATACATAAAAAGTAGTTATCTTGAAACATGCGTAAGCTAAGAACGTAACAGTGGAATATCTATAATGAAACTATACAAACTATAAATACGATACTATACGATAAAGTGCTATGACAAAATGCAATTCTAGTGCTGTCTACATAACATGCAAATGCTATCTACGTCTACATAAAGTGCTATCTAAGGCCATGATGGAGTTTTGGATCAGTTGGAGAGGCTAAAGTGCACATGCCGGTAGGCCAGTAAGGAGGGAGTTACAATAGTCAAGTGTCAAGTTTTGACAAGACTGTTGTCTGGATTAGGAGCTGGGCTTACTCCTGGGTGAGGAACGGTCTAATTCGTCGTATGTTATAGAGTGTAAACCTATTATATATATATATATTTGCACCTGACTAGACCTATTCACGCACACGCACGCACGCACGCACGCACGCACGCACGCACGCACGCACGCACGCACGCACGCACGCACGCACGCATACACACACACACACACACACACACACACACACACACACACACACACACACACACATACACACACACACACACACACACACACACACACACACACACACACACACACACACACACACACACACACACACACACACACATACAAAGGACTCACTGACCAGTGACCCCACTCACGACTCACCCTACAACAAAAGATCAAGTTGCTGACGTTCAATTAGCAAGTCAAAAGCACATTAAGCTGGCCATTACATAGAGGCATAACATTTGAATATTACTGGTATGGTGTGTTCTGGGTAGGCAGGTGACCTCTCCCACGTCAACTCACATGGGCTAAACACTCACCACACACACACACACACACACACACACACACACACACACACACACACACACACACACACACACACACACACACACACACACACACACACACACACACACACACACACACACACACATTATTATGAATGGTGTGTGAGTAGGTGGTCCATGTTTGTTTGCTTTTGTAGTGCTTCCCCCACGCAGTGCTCATTTAGTGAGAGAAACCCAGTCAGTCATCCATGGAATGACAATCCTAAACAACACTCGATTCGTTTATGTAACCTCGAACTGCAGCCGGTAATGGCTAGGTGCATTTTTCCCCCAATGATTCCACACCACACATTGTAAATATAAAGGGGTAAGAGAACAAAGCTTTTAGTTGGAGAGTGCACTTCAATCAAGTGCCTCTGTTTTCGTGAGTGAACTGTAGTTATGTGAAACATTGAAAATGGTTTCTGGGGGCCGGGGGTGTGCAAGGACCATGGAGGCCAAGGTTATGCAGAGTGAACACACACACACGCACGCACGCACGCACGCACGCACGCACGCACGCACGCAACGTAACGCACGCACGCACGCAACGTAACGCAAGTACCCAGCACGGCCTATAGTTACATGAATGAATCCATGCCCTCACAAGCACATATCCACAGCTCACTGATACAGGAAAACATTTTAATATTCATACCAGAAAGTGTTAGTGTACACAAATGAAACCAAAATGGGCCTGTTTGGTGCATTACTGTAAGTGGGCTATAATACATTCTCAGAGTTAAATGGATAAATTAACACTCATTGTGGCATTGTGGCAGGGTACTTTAACTTTCGTCTGTCAATAGCCTAAAGTTTATTTGAAACTGATTCAGTCCAACGTCTTGCCTAGCCCATAGGAAGGAGTAAAACATTTTGAGGTGGATTTGCATGTCCTAATTGAAACTCATATTTTATTCAAGACAATGAAATGAAATTCCAAGGATTTCCAGCAGAAAGATTTTAATTAGCCTAACCAATAAAAAATAAAAAAATAAATACGGAGGCGGGGACGACAACAATGTTCTCAAAAGAACTGGGCCCAAAATGAGGAAGACCGACATAAGCAGATTTATAGCAGAAACAGACATTTCAATGCTGTTTCACAATTCACATCAATGAAATCAGCCAGCTGTAGAGTCTATGCCGTGACATCATCATCATACATCATAGTTATGCGGGAATGCCGCCCTACTGAACTACTTTCTGGCCTTGACAGCCCATACATCCAAACAGAAAAGTCCTATCTGATTGCATGAAACTACGTTAAACTCACTTTGCCACTCGATTTCCCACTGTTCATTGGGCTTGTTCAGAGTCATATCACATTGTGTAGCTTGATTTGTCTGAGTTAAGCCTAAACCTAGTTCACCCAAATAGCTTATAGCTGAGAGTTTCAGATTCACCCAGTTGATGGCTGCTCATGCTGAAGTGTCTTGCTCAGGGACACGTAAAGCACATACTGTATGTTAGGGAGAGAACCGTGACCTTCTGATTACTAGACGGCCCCTCTATATATTACCCACTAAACTAAGTATGGCTTTCTGTATAGTGTAATTTCACGCTTGCGCGCACGCAGTGGAGACTAGTACATTCTTTCTACCTGACCATCTTTAAACTTCAGCATGTAGAGCACACAGTTATCCGCCCTACTTTTGTGTGTTCTACATGGATTTTTAAATCACTGTATTGTTGTTGTGGCTCCCCAGCAGTGAGTAGGCTATTGTGAAGACAGACTCAATTCTTACCCACTTTCTGTTCACCAGGTTGTGGTGTCAGGATTGCTTAATAAGTTTAACATTAGACCGGGGCAATATTTATCAGGCTGATACAGTCTTGAAGTATAAGACTGTCTGTGTGTGTGTGTGTGTGTGTGTGTGTGTGTGTGTGTGTGTGTGTGTGTGTGTGTGTGTGTGCGTGTGTGCGTGCGTGCGTACGTGCGTGCGTGCGTGCGTGCGTGCGTGCGTGCCTGTTTATATTTTGTAAATAATAATAATAATAACCAGTAAGCCACCCTGAGGGCGAGAAGCAACCTTGCCGGTCGCGTGCACGCATCCGCCTGGGTGACGGCAGACTGCTGGGCGAGCGCTGCCGCTTTGGCATGGGGGGTCAGATCAACATATGGAATGAATTCTGTACTGGCCATATATGGAGCGTGTCTTGAGTGTACAGGGTTTGATGAGGTCAGATCAACATATGGAATGTCAGAACAGGTCAGCATATGGAGATCTAAGGGTGGCAGCGGGGGCAGTGTCTTGAGTGTACAGGGTTTGATGAGGTCTGTATGGAGCGTGTCTTAATTGTACAGGGTTTGATGAGGTCTGTATGGAGCGTGTCTTGATTGTACAGGGTTTGATGAGATCAGGTCAACATAAGGAAGACTGGGCACCAGGAAAACCGGGCAGCAGGTGTGTGTGTGTGTGTGTGTGTGTGTGTGTGTGTGTGTGTGTGTGTGTGTGTGTGTGTGTGTGTGTGTGTGTGTGTGTGTGTGTGTGTGTGTGTGTGTGTGTGTGTGTGTGTGTGTGTGCGCGTGTGTGTGTGTGTGTGTGTGTGTGTGTGTGTGTGTGTGTGTGTGTGTGTGTGTGTGCGTCACATGCCCATGCAATTTTCCCGGTGCCCAGTCTTCCTGGTGCCCACTTTTATCTAGTACCCCAGAGACTGTACAATACTAATAACAGTTGTCATGTTGCACACATGCCTAAAATTGAAAACAATGTATTTCAAACTCCAGCTTGTCACTCTCCAGGCTGCATGAACAGCGCTCGATTGCTCAGTTTTCTGCCCCCTCAATGTCGTAACTCTGTCTTAAGCCTATGCAGACCAGACCACAACACAAGAGGTAGATGGTCAATTCAATGGACGGTTAGTCGTGCAATGTGCATGGTTGGCAGTGGCACGCGGTATGATAGCGTCATCTACTGGATAATATACCTACTAACAACCTTTGTTTGTGGTCATTCCTAGAGTTGTCACTGGAGAGCGCTGTCTAACCATAAACAAAACAAGGCAACAGGCCATGTAAATTCACACTTACTCAGTGATGGATCTCTTGGTCTGTCTCTGAAACAGCTAGCCTACTGTTTTGTTATCA
The DNA here is from genome assembly GCF_951216825.1 of Electrona antarctica. Lineage (NCBI taxonomy): Eukaryota > Metazoa > Chordata > Actinopteri > Myctophiformes > Myctophidae > Electrona > Electrona antarctica. Next base: position 22,592,576 of record NC_136793.1, read on the forward strand.
CAGAAGGGAACACACAAATACAGAGAATGTTTTATCCTGGTAGTGTGCTTCCCTGGGAAACTCCCAGTGTGGCCAAATGTGAAAATGTGGGTTTTAACACATGGATTAATATAGAATGTCCTGACTCGTGTCCTGCCATGGAGAGTGAGTGGATACTCCACTCAGCAACAGGAAAGCTGAGACTAGCAAAACATAGGATATACTTTGGAATTGTAAACACTACACTGAAAGAGGTTTATAAAGAAGAGATCAGACCTCCTTTCTTTACCATTAGAAGACAGAACTGCCCACTCTCAGAAAATAAATAGGATAAACAATTAGTAGGCTACAATAAACCAGTGAAAACAGCCTGTATAGATGTAACCTACATGAATTGACCATGAGATTTGTGTAAAAATGTCATTGTTTCCCATCAGACCAGGAAGCAAATTTTTGAAGGGAAATCCCAACAAAGTTATACACAATATGAAAACATGTGTATTTTTGTAAGCTGAATGTCTGCTTGCAGAAGGGTCAAATAAAGATAAAGCTAAATACATCTGATTTGCATGATGCATAATATCTAAAAAAAATAAATTAAAAACCTCAGTCCAAACCTTACATATAGCTTTCATAACCCAAGATGCTTTTCTGCAAGCCCATTTTGGAAAGATAGTCATAGAAATGGAAAAAGCAGGGGTAACAATAGTGTATACAATCTTTCAAGTGAGGTCCTGGCGTCACAAAGGGGTATAAATGAAAAAAATAAAGGGAAGCTTTAAACAAACATTAAATTCTCTTTATTGTCAATGGCGTTTTTAAAACAAACATTGATGATGTAAAACAAACGGTGACAAAACAAACATAAAATTCTCTTTGTCAATGGCGTTTTTAAAACAAACATTGAACTAAAAACAAACATTAATTTCTGTCCATTGTTCAATCAATGTATTTATTTTGCAAGCTTTCGGTCTACTGACCTTCTTCAGGCATACACTCAGAATTAAATTAGGCCTAATTAAACACTTAATATTTTGCCGCGTAACCGGTAGAAAAATACAGGATAATAGTTAACAGATAGCTGTGATGAAAGGCAGGGTCTACAGGACTTAATAATTAAGATGGGAAGGTGAGATGAAGGAGGCTTTGATTTATTTCATAAACCGGCTGCCAGCTCTCTTATAGAAGACATTTTATTTGAGAGCGCTACTGGGTTCATGAGGGTTTAATCACAATACTCAGTCTCAATATTTATACAATCCTGGATGTCATTTTGTATCATAATAACTGTCCAGCCAGCAAAGGCCAGACAATTTGGTAAAACTCAGACTGAAGCTCATTATAGATACAATGTAAAAAATTAAATCTATTCAACTGGAGCTGTGATAAATCACATGGTATGAATGTGACAACAAATGTCAAAAAGCTATTGGTGTTGTTGGTAAAAAGGATTTGAGTCATGGACTTCTGCCCACAACTACCAATATTATCTACAGCAGTGGTTTTAAAACTTTGTGCCCAATGCACACCAATGGGCAAGTCAAAATCTCAAAGCACACATTTACCATATTGATTTCTTCGACTGAAGAAAAAAGGAAAAAACTATTAGGGTATAGATTTTTCCTCTATTGGGGAAAGTATGCACAAAGTAGGCTACTAATAAGTTAAAAATAAATGTCAAATATTTGACAAAATGAAATGCAAATTTGCAAATCAATTTATCATGTGATATTCTCATTGTGAAAATAAACCTACCATTAAAATGATATAGGCAAGGGATCAAATAATTATTTCCTTCACTTGACCAATGTTTAAAACAAATATACAAGAATAGCAAGATATGGCTCTTTCATGGCAGAGAATACAATGATGCAGTAAAGAGCAGACAATGAATGCGTTTGTTTTCCCAGCATGTTTAATTTGACTAGGGACGAGATTAGCCATACTCATTTACATATAAAGTGCAGCAACACAATTCTGTCACAACAGATAATAAATAAGAGGTAAAAAAAATAATGTACATTATAAACGTTTTAAAAAAATGTAAAAGTTGACCTTGGTTAACCTTTTCCAGTCTATTGTGGTGCATTAGAATAACAAATAAGTGAATCTTTGCATTTTAAGTATGCATAGACAGTGGTTGTCATAACAAGACAGATCATTTCACAGTAATCATTATCTCTGTACCTTTCGAGCATTTTAAATAGAAAACCCTCAAAGATCAGGCACCAAAACAACAAACAGATGAGACACTTGCTCACATCCACTCAAAGCACCCAGGCACACAACACATTATCAGGCACACAAGTAATTCAGGAAATAACCACATACAGTACATACTCTCATCATTCTGCTTCACAATCAAATAGAAGCAACCTTGACACAGCTCAGCTGGTCATACAGCAGTCAGTTCATGTGGGATATGTTATCCCATCACAAGGTCAGTTGCAATAACTGTTTCTCAGTTTGTTAAGCATGTGAGAATCCAGAATTGCATACTGTGTGGTAATAGCAGCTACGAGCAGCTTTGCTCTGAATCGAAAGTGCAAGACGTTATTGGTATAAGTCTCTCTGATCGCCCAGCCTCCGCACAACCATTATATCTTCGTTTACACAACATAAAGGGGGGGGGGGGGGGGGGGGGGGAGTTGGAACAGTCTTGAGTGTTTTATTCCCTGTGTCTCTAGTCCCCCCTCGCCTGAATCTTCCTCATGCGTGACAGAGAACATCCGTCTCAAACTGGAGCAACTGTCCCATGAATGCAAGGTTGGGAGAGATGACCTGGCGGCGCCGCTTCACAAAGTCAAAAGCCTCGTCCAGTCTGACGCGCTGAGCGTGCATGAGATAGGCCAGGCAGATGGTGGCTGAGCGTGAGATACCTGCCTGGCAGTGCACCAACACCCGGCCTCCACGTTCTTTCACAGATTCTAGATAGAGAGAGAGAGAGAGAGAGAGAGGAGATGACAACACTGAGGGTTTCCATTTTCTTTAAAGATCAGTCGCACATAGTCACTACAAGTGTGCTTCCCACCCCATTATATGATTAGACAGCATAGTGCCATACTATAGAGAGATGTACTCAGTGCAGACTGAAGGGGAATATTATACTCACCAATAAAGGCAATAGCCTCTGAAAAGCAGGCTCCGATATCAGCAGCCAAGCTATCCTCCACAGTCAGTCTCAGGTACATCAGCTCCCCTTCATACAGGTTGGGACAGGACGAGGACACATTGAGCACAGCCGTGATGCCTGCCGCTGTCAGGGTCTCCCTGCGAGACGAATGGATGGCACTGCCCAGAAACAGGAAGGGAAGCAGCTCCACTGGACCCTCCTGTGTATCAAACAATCAATACAATTGACCATAATGTGGCAAAGGATCTTATAAGATCAAGACAAGAACTTTGGGCTGAAGTTTCATATTCGGTCGTTATCACATTAGTAGAGTCGTTAGTCTTTCTGGCTGAATGTTGTGGCCTTGCGTCTTAAGCCGGATGAACATTTGTTACAATAGGATTGTGTAATAGAATTATAACCAACATTTTGATTGTTTTTTGCTGACCTGATCATATAACGGAGTGCTCCTGCCTGTTGCCATCGGCTCCGGCTCCATAGTAGGAAGGGTACTACCGGTTGAAGTGTAACACATGTCTGGATAGGCCTCTGAGAATCCTTCAAAACCACCTGGAAAGAAATTATACGAAATGGTAAACCTCCATTCTACAGTGTAATTAATGGAATGGTTCATTTTTAAATGGTTTTGTATATGAGCAGCAGATCAGGTCAAGTCACACAAGAGAGTCAGTAGAGTCGCTGCTTCTTCGCCTGGAAAGGAGCCAGCTTAGGTGGTTCAGGCTGCGGGCATCTGGTTAGGATGCCTCTCGAGCACCTCCCTAGGAGGTCCTCGATGCACGTCCCACTGGGAGGAGACCCCGGGGCAGACCAAAGATCAGATGGAGGGATTACATTGCCACACTGGCCTTGGAACGCCTCTGGATCCACCAGGAGGAAGTTACTACTTTTGCTCCGGAGAGGGAAGTCTAGAGCTCTCTGGTGGAGCTGTTGCCCCATAGATATTTTAAAAAAAAATCACACCTGTGTGAAGTGAGGGGCGCTCTTATCATCTTATAGTGATGTAATGATGATGTAAAACAAACGGTGACAAAACAAACATTACATTCTGACAATTCTCTCTATTGTCAATGGCGTTTTTAAAACAAACATTGAACTAAAAACAAACATTAATTTCTGTCCATTGTCAATTGCGTTTTTAAAACAAAATATTGAACTAAAAACAAACATTAAACCATCATTGGTCACTGCACTTTCGTTGGAGAGACCCATCTCCAACGGGAGGAGGAAGTCAATCTCGGGAAAGATTGCCAATGCAATCAATCACGCATTGCCTCCATGTTGCCTTCCCTTTGCGATACAAACGCCCCAGGGCCGGAAGAGGCATCTACCTTTATGTCCTGCGACCCGACTACGGATAAGCGGTTGAGGATGGATGGATCATGGATAGATAGATATAATTTAAATTGGCGGCATAGGCCTATAGCCTATTTGTATAAAGCCTATTATAGGCAACAAAAACAAAACATTCATTTACCTTGTAAAAAACAGATCTGTACAGAGTTTCCATGGACTTCGTTTTGAAGCGAGGTGAGGAGCAAATTGGCCAGGCTTTCACCCATCAGTTCGCTCACGCAGCGACTTTTCTCATCCACCACCACGACAGGCGAGAAGTCCCCGCGGCGCAGCCCTCCTAGGAGGGCCTTGTCAGGGACCAGCAATTCCAAACACACCGCTGAGCTCTTTGACCTGCGACGGAGCATTGAGTTCCAGTTGACATTTCTTGATTCGCGTATGTGTCCCCAGCAGAATGATAGAAAAGGCCTGCAGTCAAGCACCACACATCCACCTGAGGAGCTGTACTGGTCTTGAGGAGTCCTAAGGATATGAATCAGTTCATTCCCTGCGATTTCCAGCGGTTCACCGTTTAAACTCATAGTTTAAAACGTTTGGATAATTGAATTCCAAAAACGAAGAAATACAATTAAACTGTTTGGGAAGCTATGTGGATGTAAAAAAAAAAGAATAGGCTGTTGGGGTTTCGTTACAAATAGAAGTAGCCTAAATCGTTTCAAACTCTAAGCTGGCTACTGTAAATTTCAATAGCACTGTATTTTTGAGTCCTTGCTGTTCAGACAGAGTTGTTCTAAATTTACCGTTTCACTTCTCTCATTGATAACAGCTGGCTTAGGGGCGGGGATTCGTGGGTTGGGCTTGGGCCGCAAGTCTCTGGTAAGCAAGGGTGGGTAACTCCCAGTTCTTTCCACTGGAGCAGGCAGAAGGAACAACGTCACAGCGGAACAGTCATATTTGGTCGTAGGTAGATATCCCGGCACTCCAAATATGGAGATTGACGTATCTTATTTTCCTACCCCGCACGTGGTTATTTAATTCTCATGTTTTTGTGTTCAACGTTTTTCTCCGTTAAAACTCAACTCTGAGGGATTTTATAATAGCCTACCAATTGATAGGCTATTATTTGGGCACCCCCCCCCCCCCCCCCCCCCTTCAAACTCACATGGGACATTTTTATTTTATTTTAGATTGCTGTAGTAATTATAGCTACTACCTTAATTTCTTCCAGTTTTCCATTTGTTCATAAATAAAATAAAATAAAGTCTAACTATGAACATATATATAGCCCCAAATTATTTGTCAATTTTGCTCATTTTGCTTCATGATTGATGAATGTGATTTTGTTAAGCCCTGATTGCTTTCTCTTCCCCTTTTATTTCAGTCTGCATGTATCTGTCTGCAGTGCCGTCTCCAGGCACTAATCAGCAGGGGGGCATACTTTTTTTCCAAAGGGGGCACTTAATTTTTTAAACCCCCCCTATGTATAACAAATAGTCGCCTAGTAACAAAGTGATGCTTAGCACCAACAACAAACAAAGAAATACAAATGTGTTGAGCATTATAATGTCTTCTGCATGCATATATTACCTTGTATTTCTATTAACTATTAAATTAATTTGAACATGTATATATTTACAATAATCATGAAGAACTTATAGATTTAACATTTGTAAAACATTCAAATATTGGTAGGGTAGGGTACTATTGGCCAATCTGGACTGGAGGGGCACAAAATCCAATCTGGGGGGGCAATGCCCCCCCAATGCCCCCCTGTAGAGACGGCACTGTCTGTCTGTGTCTCTCCTACTGCCATGATGTGGCTCCAGGCTGTCACTTCTAGATCTCTGACAAAACAAGAGGCAGAATGAAGTGACAATGAGGGAGGTAGGCTACTCTGACACTTTATATACTCCCTTTCCAGGTTTTGGATGTATTAATTATTCTCTGGATTAGAGGGCCCTGTCTGTCAGTGACTCAGTTCCCATTAGCCCCGGGGACCAGGCGATTTCCTATCTGTTTGCCTTGAGGGGTGATTCATTGTATATTGTTGAGGTTCACTGCTGGGCAAGGAGGAAGAGGAAGTTGGTTACCCTATTGTCTTGTTTTATTACACGGTAAGGTTAGGTTACCAGCCACCATTCAATTCCTTTCAACCGCACAAACCATTCTCTCTCTCTCTCTTTCTCTCTCTTGTATGTCTCCCACTCAAACCTCCAACACAACTTCCCTCAATCATGCTCCCCTTCCTATACTCTTTCGTCTGCAGGTCTCCAAATGTGTCATGTTCCCTTACTCACTGCTGAGGCTGCATTTTCATACCACAGTAGCAGTAGCACCCTCATTTAATCATGGCTGTCAGTAGAGTTGATGAACAGACAATACTGTAGTGTACTCTCAACCCACTCTTAGGTTTGCGCACGCACGCACGCACGCACGCACCCACGCACGCACGCACGCACGCACGCACGCACGCACGCACACACACACACACACACACACACACACACACACACACACACACACACACACACACACACACACACACACACACACACACACACACACACACACACACACACACACACAAGTTTAGTAGGACTTCAGTAGTTGAATGTGTTCACAGTGTTCTCATTTTTGGTTGACCTCCCCTCATGTCACTGAGCAGCAATAACTGCAACAAAAGGCTTTACTTTATTATCTCCCTCAGGTTGAAGGCAGGGCCAGAGTCATCCCTGTGTGTCTGTGTGTGAATGTCTGCAGCTAATCTCAAACTATTAGACTGACCACTTAATGTCTTGTGCATGTTGCCCACACTTTATGTTTTGGCCTGTCCTGAATCATAGTACGTAGACTCTTTTTAGGGACAACATCTTGAAGCAGAAAGAGACAGTTCTACGCCAGTCACGTGTCATTGGCGCACCTGGGAGGCAAACTGACGTCAGAAGTTTGATGGAATGCATTGAAGTCAGTGAGACCAGGGTGGACAAGCGGACAAAAATATATCATGATTACAGCGTCCAATCAACCCCACATTTGAATAACATGTTGACTTCAACTGTATACCACACTTTGGCCAATAAACTGACACACTTGACTGCTACAAATTGTTTAATATTTTGTATGTCCGTTTGGACAGATATGGGCCTGATTTTTGTTTTCATCTGGCTCAGTAGTAGGCTACTAATATACTGGTAATTCACACAAGGCATTCAAGATCAACATCCCTTGTCATAGCCTTCCTGTCATTGTCCTATGCCTTTTCATAAATATGCACAATGCCAAAACAATGTCATCACATGCTCCACACAGACACAACGATGCAGGGTGGTAGGACCATGCCTCCTGGTCTATTTGGACAGACATGGGGGCCGCTGTTATTTACATTCCTGTCCTGATTGATTTGTATTCCCAGTCTGGACCTGTACAAACATATCTGACACAGGGCATTAACAATCAGCATCCTTTATTATAGCCTTTCCCGCCATTGTCCTTACTCCTTTCATACAACGGCAAAACATTGCTATGATTTAACACACGTGCAGACAGACAGCAATGGATTGAGGGAGGGCCTTGCCTCCTGGCGGAGATTTGCACACCACTGAATGTTCATTTATAGTATTGTTATATGTTCTTTACAAATTGCCGGAATGTGGAGAAGAACACCCTCACTGGAGATTGCAGCACACATGATTATTGGCCCGCCATTTACCTGCCACATTGACAAGGGGTTGTTTACCTTTAACAGGTTGAAGCCTGCTTCATGTACTGCAGGGTTCCCCAATTAATTTTCCTCAAGGGCCATATTTTGACTAGGATACCAGGCTGGGGGCCGAGTCCGCACGCGTGAGGTCGAGGTCTTGCCCTGAAAATTCATTTTCAGGGCAAGACCCCATTTGAAAAGGATGCCCAGTTTGACATGCATAGGCTACTGACCCCCATTTAATGCCATTTATATCTGGGACCCCCTTCCGCGGGCCGCAAGGGGGCGATCTGCGGGCCGCAAATGGCCCGCGGGCCGCCTATTGGGGAACCCTGATGTACTGTATACATAAATACACAAATTCAGCAAAAGTAAACATCATTATAAATGCTATATTGTAAAGAAAATATATGTAATTGTTGGTGAACCCCTTTATCTACTTGGTGAATATCTCCTTCACTCTGTAACTATTATTCTTCTCAGGACTCAGTGGTGGCTGCTGACATTGGTGAACATATTGTGGTCCTGAATGACTACTGTCTGAATTTCTAATCAAATGGCATTTTTAATTGACAACACTCCAGTGAATATGGTATTCACTATATGACTGAGAAGATGGTGCCATTTCTTCTTACTCCTTTGATGGTGATTGGACGTTCAAATTCATGATTTGAGGCATTTTGTTCCAAAAATGTGTTTAGCAAAAATCCACCTGTTGGTGGCGCTATAACAGGCCATTGTGAAAAGGGTGGGATTTATATCCTCATCCAAGTAGGAAAGTGTGTGAAGAATTTCACGTCAATTGCACAATGCGTTCATGATTTGAGGCTTTTTGTTCAAAACGGGCCAATCCTGCAACTTTTGGAAGATTGATTGATTGATTGAAGAATTTATTAACAGTTTGCAGAATTACAGTACATTTCAAGCACAAACTCAATACAAAGGCTGTTAACTGTGAGTGGACGACCCAATTAAGCATTACACTTGTTTCCAATAGGGTCCACCATGTTCAAATCATCAAAACATTTAGAGACGTACAAATAGACACTTCTATAGACAGAACAGGAATTCATCATAAAGGAGGTAAAAAGGGAAAAGAAATATATACAGTGAGGGGAAAAAAGGGGGGGGCGGGGGGGGGATTCAGATTTTACGGGGGCCAGTTTCGAATTGCAGCCATCCGTAGGTGCCCTTTGAGAGCGGTTTTGAAGGAGTCAAGGGATTCGCATGTCTTAATGACAGTTGGTAGGGCGTTCCACATTTTGCTGAAGTCATGTCGTTTACATATATTAGGAACAGTAGAGGCCCTAGTATGCTTCCTTGTGGAACGCCACAGCTCACTGGGAGGGGGGGGGACAGTGTTCCGTTCACTTCCACCATCTGTTCTCTCCCCTCCAGGTAGGATTGCATCCAGCTCACTGATGTGCTATCGAAACCAATTGCTTTTAGCTTGTTAACCAGTATGGAGTGGTTCACGGTGTCAAAAGCCTTTTGGAGGTCCAGCATGACCATGCCGCAGTATTTGCCAGCGTCCACCTCTTGTTTGATGTGGTCGCTCAAATAGAGAAGGCATGTGTCAGTGGAGTGGGATGTTCTGAAGCCAGATTGGAACTCGTACAATAATTTATTTGTGGCAAGATACTTTTCAACCTGTTCATAGACTATTTTTTCCATCACTTTCGAGATGGAACTAAGAATAGAAATAGGGCGGTAGTTGCCGGGGTCTAATTTACTCCCTTTCTTGTGCAAGGGGGTTACTTTGGCCAGTTTGAAATCTTGGGGGACCTGTCCCTGTTTGATGGAGAGGTTTACTATGTGGGTGATGATTGGAGCTATAGAGATGGCTGAGTCTCTGAGAAATTTGGAGGGAATGTTGTCATGGCCTGTGGCCTTGTGGGGTTGGAGGGCACTCAGTTTCTTAATTACCTCATCAGTTGTTACCATAACTAGTTTAAAATCGTCTTTACAAACACCTAGGTTTCTGTAGAAGGTTGTAATGTGCTTGACAATGACGCCAATTAGGATGGAATATCGGACAGATCCGTCTCGATAATGGTAAATGACGTAAATTCTCCTTTCATTGTCAATGGCATTTAACGTTTGTGTTGCCACAAAAAGCAGATTTGTTCAGATACATATGACGTAAATTCTCCTTTGAGAACTTGTGACACGAGTTAAGGACAAAAAGCTGTAGGAGGCGCCCCTCAAAAAAAAAGAATAATGTGTGGAACAAAATGCAGGGAGTTACTTCCTTTTCTTACTGATAGTGTACAAGAGATTTGCTATGATTGATCAAGCAGAGGGGGAAAGAAACAAAAAAAGAATTATATAATTATATACTACTAAAAAATAGTAAAATTTAAAAAAGAAAAGAAAATAGTGTTCCTGAAGAAACAGTGTAGGCTTGAGTAGCTCTCTACTTGACGATGATGTATGATCTCCCTGTTCTTCACATACATTGTCATGTATGTCCAATGCTGGTTGACAAGTAATCCTCCTTCCCAAATCTGTCGCCTGTTATAGCTCAATATGGTACAATGTCTGCGTTTATGCGTGTCACCCGGGCTCGAATGACCTCAATACTGTACATACATGTGCAATAGGGGTACATACACGTGATTGTGAGCTTATATATGTAGAGTACACACGCACGCACGCACACACACATGCGCGCACACGCGTGCACGCGTGTGCGTACCCAGAAGGACGGACACACGGACAGACGGAGTGCATACTCTCCCCCAAGCCTTCGGCCTGGTGGAGACAATAAATAAATATGAAAACAGGTGCTGTGCCTCTCACTCCTCTCACCCCTCCCACTGGGGGATTATCTGGGACTCATTGGGTGCCTGGGAATATTAATCTCTGCGGATAAAAATACTGTATTGTGGGAGATTTACCACATCCCTTCCCTTGTTCCCCTCATCCACTCTCCCACGTGGCTGCCACCATTCTTGTGTTCAGGGTAAAACGTGTCCCTGCCAGGGTCAGCTTACTGATGTGTTCTTGCCAACAGGCTGTTGATGGTGTGTTAAGCCAAGCAGTTTAAGGGGCTTACAAATGTGTGTGTGTGTGTGTGTGTGTGTGTGTGTGTGTGTGTGTGTGTGTGTGTGTGTGTGTGTGTGTGTGTGTGTGTGTGGTGTCTCATAACTATATTTTCTGTACTAGGAATAAGGTTTTCCAATTTGAATATTTGATATAAAGCTAACTCATGCCATGACTCATTGGGTACTACTAATTAGACAGCAGCTGTTGTGTAAGGAGAAACGTTGGTTTTGATTCCTCAACATTATAGCAACAACAACAATATCTGAATAAATCATATAAGAATAACAAATAATAAGGAGTGAGGTAAAAAAAAAAAAAACATAAGGTATACTAGAAAAAGTACCCTTTGCGGTTTACCTGAAAACTGTGTGCCCCCACCTCCCCCTCATTCTGAAGAGGCTGTTCAGAATGCCAAAGTGCAGACTGAAAACCAATGAACCAGAACTGAACCAGTACAAATATTCATGCATTCCACCTCAATCAAGATATTAAATAGCTAATCTTATCTTATCTTATCTTACATACTGTCTGGCTTCTGTGTTGTATCATCTCTCTCGTCTTCACTTCAATATACTTCCTTCCTACTAGTCGCTTCTCAGCTGCACTCACTCACCGTCTCAGCTCTTTAGGGGGGAGCTAGGGCCACGCTGCCTGCCAGACACAGGGCGGTGACCACAATGGAGACAGACTGCAGTAGGTGTTATAGAGGCATGAAAAGGTGAGGGCTTGTATACAGTGGTCAGGGAGGGCAGAATTACGAGAGGCTTGGAAGTGTGGTTGGGCAGAGGATAAGAATAAATAAATAAATAAAGATAGGAAATGGAAAACAAAAAGTTACGTGACAGTTGACTTGATTAGAAAGATCATGTAAGGCAGGCAGGCAACAAGTGGCAGTCGGGAGGCTGGATGGGGGATGTGTAGGAAAGGTTGAGGTTATGAGATGGCTTGACTAAAAACCAGCAGCAGTACTGCCGTTCACCAGAACTGAGTGGAGAAGCGCAGTTGCTACTTTAAACCCAAATTATACTTTGTTTTATCGCAAACTATAAATCAAGCATCAGACTACCAAGAGGAGGCCTTTTGCCTCAGCTGGTGACATGGCATTTGTTTACATTCTATCGTCTTTGGTTGAGCTGGAAGGTGACTCAGGGGAAGTTGTTTCCACTTTGGTCCTGCAGCGAGCATGCAGCGAGCAGCCCCTGTCCGTTCGGTAACAAGACAACTCACCCCTTTTGCCACTTTTGGTGAGTTGTCAGGACAACTCACCCCGAACGTCCGGACAACTCACCAGGGGTGAGATGTCTTCACTTTCGGGGGTGAGATGTCTTCACTTTCGGGGTGAGTTGTCTGACTGAATATGTAGCCTTTGAGCTCTTTTATATACTTTACTGAACTAATGGTGACATAGTTCCTATTGGATATTGAAGTAGTCTATTTTAAAGTATAATTAAGTCAAGGCATGATAGCACAATCACAATATAGGCTACAGATGTAAATATATTTATCCTAATTTGGTTACTCCAGATGGCTGAATGGTTATATAAGGTCACTTGTAATTTCTCACATGCTAATGTATAACTAGCAGTAGCCAGTCCGTTGGGAGTGCAGTCTAATTAGCAACTTTGTACAGCCGTGAGACTCTGCCTTTGAAGCGCAAACATTATCCACAAACGAACCCCCCCCCCTCAATGCTGCATAGAGAGTGAGAGAGAGAGAGACGCTCTACTCCTTACTTACAAGTGTTTCACCGGATTTTACTGTTAAATAAATAATTAGCCGTGACTGCGCACGTCTGTAGGAACCGATAATTAGATCCGAAATTGCATTAGGCCTACTGTAATGGGTGCCACGGAAAGTACAGACAACTCACCCCGCAATGTCAGAAAGTGAAGACAACTCACCGGGGTGAGTTGTCTGGACTTTCGGGGTGAGCTGTCCGTAACTTTCTCGCCCAACTCGCCCCAGCGGAAAGTACAGACAACTCACCCCGACATGTCAGAAAGTGAAGACAACTCACCGGGGTGAGTTGTCCAGTATTCGTCCGTTCACACACAGCTGATTCAGCACCACGCCTCAAAACCAGCGCTTTAAACACTCTTGGTCAGGTTCACTTGGAAGCCACGAATGATGGAGAAAGTGTGGGGGAGTAAATGCCATATTCATTCATAGTCATTCAGCTAGTGTCAGCTTTAGTCAAAATCACATTTTTGTCTCCACCAGGCCGAAGGCATGGGGAGAGAGTATGTTTTGCACTCCGTCCGTGTGTGTGTCTGTGTGTGTGTCCGTCCTTCCGTCCGTCTGTTACCAGCTAATCTCCGGCACCGTTGGCCCGATCCATGCCAAACTTTGCACACACACTCCCTGGATGCCAACGATGAACCTCTGCCCCACATTTTCCAGAACGGCCTGTTATAGCGCCACCAGGAGGCCGACTTTTGTAAAACACATTTTTGGATATTACTCCTCCATATTTTGTCCAAAAATCCCGCAAATCGTTACACAGTATCTCTATAGTCATGTGATCAAGTCAGATCAGTCCGATATTGCATATTCCATCCTGATTGGCTAACAGTGACTTTCAAAATTTGCAGGATTGGCCCGATTTGAACAAAAAGCCTCAAATCATGAACGCAGCGTGCAATTTACGTGAAATCTTTCACAGACGTTCCTACTAGGCTGAGGAATATATCCCACCTTTTCACATTGGCCTGTTATAGCGCCACCAGGAGGCCACAACCTGACCTGCCCTGGTGGAGACCTGTGCCCCGAGGGGCACTTTTTCTAGTCTTTCATTCTTTTTGTTGTGAGCTGAGACAGAATCTTTATGTATCTGCTGAATGACAATAAAGATATCTATCTACGGTGGTCACTCCAACACCAGACTATGCTGATGGAGGAAACAGTCCAACACAGCCTGACCCCTCTCCTCTGCCTACACATGGAACTCTGCAAGGGAGAGAGAAGAGTAGGGGAAGGAGGGGGAGATAAAGAAAGGGAGAGGGAGGGGGAGTAAAGAAAGGGAGAGGGAGGGGGAGATAAAGAAAGGGAGAGGGAGAGACAGGAGATGGAGATAGGGATAGAGATAGAGGGAGGGGATTTGATCAGGATTACTAGACTAATGTTTTTCTTAGCCTGCACATGGCAGCCAGGAGCCAGAATCAGACCAGCATCAGAGCAGATATGGGAACTCACATTCACACACTCGTGACAGGATGTTCTGAACATTGTAGAATGTAGTGTAGGCCTACACACCAATCACACACACCAAACAGACAGAAATGACAACCCCACAACGGCCAGCCACACACACACACACACACACACACGCAAGCACGCACACACACACGCACGCATGCACGCGCCAGCACTCAGTTCAATGTGTATAGGGTGCACAGTCCTGGCAGAAATAGTCTCACAAACAAAAAGTATAGTGGAAACCTGTGATGTCGATGCTCAAAGAGGCAGGTTACTAAACAGCAAAGAATTCACGTACAAGCATTTATCTTCCTTTACGTATACACTGCATGAAGTCAATGCTTGTGTGTGTGTGTGTGTGTGTGTGTGTGTGTGTGTGTGTGTGTGTGTGTGTGTGTGTGTGTACCATAAAGAAAGGGAGTCATACATATATATATATATATATATATATATATATATATATATATGAACACAGTTTCAAGTTTGACTAACATAAGTAAGAATGTCAATGGAGATTTAATTTTCCCTGCAATTTAAGACAAATTGCTGTCGTCACCACTAAATAACCTTCTAAATAATGGGACCTAAATTGGAAATAAATCGTCCAGCTTCTGATGTGATGTTATCTAGTGCTGCCCTCTAGTGGTAGAAAGCCTGTCAATTCAACACGTTTACAATTTACAAACCAATCAAAACAAAACAATGTAGACCTATGTAGGCTACATTTAAATAGGCATACAGAAAAGTGTAAACAGAGTTATTGCATTGCAACTTAGAGAAAACTATCTTACAAGATCATCATAATTATTATAATTTACAATTTACAATTTAGGCATTTAGCAGACGCTCTTAATCCAGAGCGATTTACATTAAGCAATAACAAAAGCATGGCATACATCACATATATAAAAAGTAGTTATCATGAATCATGCGTAAACTAAGAACGTAACAGTGGAGTATCTATGTAAACTATACATACTATACTATATAAATACTATATAATATATTATACATGTGTACTATAAAGTGCTATGACTACATAAAGTGCAATTCTAGAGCTATCTACGTAACAAGCTATAAGTCTATAAATCCACATAGAAACAAATGACAGCAGTAATTTGTATTTCAATGTTTTGCATTCACTTTGTATGAAACTTTGGGTGTATTCTCTGTTTAAATGGCATTCCATTTGCTCTAGTTTTGGGTAGATTCTTAAAAGGAAGAATCTTACCAGTAGGTGTAACGGCACAACGGCACTACATTTCCCAGAAGCCCATGACGCAAGTTCGTTTGTTTTCGGTCCACATCCGGTCACATCTCGAAAACTTGTTTTGCAAATGCGCAGTGTTCGTCAGTACTCAGTACTAGATACCCCAGATACACACAGAGGAGTCGGGGGGGAAAGGTGAGTTAACTTGCATATTGGACTAAAATTATAGACGTTTGTTGCTCATTAAAATGAACTGTTTATTCAAATGTAGCGTTAGTAAACGGCCATGGACTTCCTGTTTTTTATTTAGAAGTCAGTGTATATTTGTACGTCTCTATTAATGTTCTGATGAATTGAAAATGGTGGACCCTGTTGTAAATCAGCTTTATAAGTGTGTCGTCCACAGTAACAGTCTTTGTATTGAGTTGTGCTTTCGTGTGAAATGTACCCATGTACCTGCAAACTGTTAATAAATACTTCAATGTATTTCAAATACTTCAAATCAATCAATGGAACAAATGTGGAGCAACTTGCCCAGAGAATGATGCAGCGAGAATATCGATGAGTTTTTCCACGGCTGTCGAAGGCTAGCCCGTCTCCGGACCCCCCGGGTTGAGCTCCTTTGGACCTACCACGTAGGGTCCGGTCTCACCGGATTCAAGCGACATGGGATGCCATCTGATTTCCCCTGACTTAGCCCTGTGCTGCGGTGTGGGTGTCACGCTGACATATTCCAAACGAAGCATATGAACGCTATAGGAGACAACGAACCATCTGACCCCCCCCGCGAACGGCTCAGAAGCCGTTAAGTATTTTTAATGTTTGTACGACCGTTTTGCCAGCTCTGAAATTCTCTCTTCGGTCCCTCCTTGTTGACATCTCGGTTGGCTAGCTGCGCCTACGAGGCGCGTAGGGAGGCGCTGCTAGCCAACCGAGATGCCGAGAGGCGGTACAATGGGATGTCAACAAGAGAGAATTTCAGAGCTGGCAAAACGGTCGTACAAACATTAAAAATACTTAACGGCTTCTGAGCCGTTCGCGGGGGGGGTCAGATGGTTCGTTGTCTCCTATAGCGTTCATATGCTTCGTTTGGAATATGTCAGCGTGACACCCACACCGCAGCACAGGGCTAAGTCAGGGGAAATCAGATGGCATCCCATGTCGCTTGAATCCGGTGAGAAGGAACCCTACATAAAGTCATCAAAATGTCAGAAACTTTAACGTAGGGTTCCGAAAGGAGCTAGTCGAAGGCATACTGTAGTAGTAGTAGTGGGTGGTAGAATAATATTCACCTATGGCCCTACAGTCCTTTTGTAGAAGTATGTGACCTCTACCTCGGGTAGAATAATTCAAGTGCAAAGACTACGTCTACGCATGAGCTGGACCAGCAGCCACAATGTAGCAGTTGTCTACCAACAACAAGAAAGAAACAATGGTGTTGAGGAATCAATGGCTATTAAACAGCGTTAGACCTTTTAAATCATGACAGAGAAACAGAGAAACACTTAACTATATTTTCTACTATTGTAGACTACTATCTTCTTATTTAAAAATGTTAATGAATTAGTAGTGTTTTTTAGTGTTGCAGTTAGTGTGTAATAATAAAAATAATGTTTTGGCAATATAATTCATGTAAACAGTCATGAGAGCGAGAGGACCATTGACATGCTATAATTCATGTAAACAGTCATGAGAGCGAGATTGACATGCTACTACAGGGCTTGACATTAAGGCTTGTCTGCTTGTCCGGGACAAGTAATAAATCTTTCCGGACAAGTGCCTCAAAACTTTACTTGTCCGTTGGACAAGTGACTCTTGCTTTCACTTTTTCTGTGACGCTCCTAGCAGCCAACAATATTGTCTGGTATTATTGTCTGGCTTTCCAAATAATCACCTTTCCAATATTGGTAATAGCCCTAGAATGTCTGTGATCTTATATACATTTCATATATTTCCAAATACACAGCAATCGATTGGTCCTATCCACGCACGGTTAGCAGACTGATCATGTCGGCATTTAAACTTGTAGCACTGTGTTTGTACTAGTGCGCTTGTACCCACCCAGTAATGAATTCCTATGACTATAGAAGTCAGATATTGTGCTCTAGTTTCATATAAAGTAAAATATCGCCACTTTTACACGAGAAAAACCTGGACTGAAAATATGAAACTTCCTTTGGGAACAGTTGATGTTTGGGAAGCACTAACGTATGGGGCACACAATTGATAGGTGGTAATTGATCACACCAACTATTTTTATATGGCCCATACATTTGTGCTTCCTAAAGGAAGGTTTTGATATGTTCAGTGCTGCACTCACCGGAGAGAATGACGTCCATGTGCAGCTCGTGGAAAAGTATGATATTTTACTAAATATAAGTTTTCTACCAGAACTTTCAAATGAATATGAAACTAGTCCCCAATACGAATCCAATCCTTAGGAATTAATTATTGGGTGAGTGCACATGCAGTGATACAAGTTTAAATGCCGACAAGGTCAGTCTGCTATTTCCTTGTCCAAAGGACAAGTGCCTCAAAAAGTTAATGTCAAGCCATGTACTATAAGTTAATACCAGGTTAATACACAAATTTAGGCTATGTAAACCATTTTTGCACAGATGCAACAAAATAGCCCAAAATAAATCACAATAACAACAAAGTTGAATTTGTCCAGTAATGATTGCGTTTACCTATACAGTGATTTATAAATGTTGTGTTTGAAAATGTGGAAATCTTCATATTCCTTATGGATCTAAATCTAATTTAAACCAGTAAACTTAACTAGTACCAAATTAAAATACAAAAAGACCCGTCACAATCCACCCAGAAACAGTTTTCTTTTTGTGATAGAAAAATGGGTAACACTTGCTGCATCACATGTCTATAATGCATTATAAACATACTGTATAATAATAGTTATAATAAGAACTCATAAATAATCATAAGACTTTATGACAATAATCATAACACATTCTAAAGCATTTTAAATGATTATGTGATTATCATAATATTTCATAATTGCTGGAACAAATTTTGAATTAATAAGGTTTTATTTTTCACTTTATTTTTGTACTCAGGAACACTTTTTTAAACAAAATTAGCTTGCAGGCTTCCTATCAATACCACAACGGTTTATTGGGGCATTACAAACTTGTTCTCGCCTCTCCCGTTTTTATGCCAGAACTTCTGGGATCTCAGATTACCTGAACCACAACCTGGGCCAGATTCTATTTTGATAATTACATTGTTTATATATTAAAAAATGATTATTTTTTATAACTGACTAAAGTAGTCTATTTCATACTTTATTACATACAGCGGTGTCATGTGAAAATAGTCGTGTTACATCGGGACTAGTGAGCTTATACATATAGATAAATATGAAAACTTAATATTTCAATAAAGCTAGCTGAGCTGGAATAGAACTGAATGTGTAGTTGAGCAGCTCTGCTGTGGATGTTTGGCCCACATTGTGGTTGTGGAAATATAGGCTTTCCACACCTGAACTGTAGCAGTACAGTTATTTGAGGGCTATGCCAGATAAATAGTGTTTACAGATTTCCAAGATGCCCTAATCTCATAAATATGTAATTGAAACGTGCTGACAGGGTGTCTGCAGGTTAACATTGTAGAATCTAAGAGGGTGTTTTGTAGTGTATCTGGTGCCTTTACCTCCAGGGATTGGCATGCTGCCAGTACTGCCACACACCAGCTGATTT
This sequence comes from Electrona antarctica, assembly GCF_951216825.1. Taxonomy (NCBI): domain Eukaryota; kingdom Metazoa; phylum Chordata; class Actinopteri; order Myctophiformes; family Myctophidae; genus Electrona; species Electrona antarctica. Next base: position 22,611,853 of record NC_136793.1, read on the forward strand.
CCACCCTGCTCTCAGTTGAACTGATGCTGCTGCAGGCAGCTGCTGTACTCTGCTGCAGACAAGCACAAGGAATGTAGACCTAAATCCTCAGATATAACTCAAGACACTGCCACCGCTGCCACCCTTTAAGATCTCCATATATGGAGCTGACCTGTTCTGACATTCCATATGTTGATCTGACCTCATCAATGAATCATGAATCATACGTAAGCTAAGAACCTAACGGTGGAATATCTTTATAATGAAACTATGCGTATACACTATAGAGTGCTATGTCTACATAAAATGCTATCTAAGTTACATAAGTTGAGCCTATGCATATGCCTGTAAGGTCGTCGAGGCTAGGGCAAGTGCTACGGCAGTTGCAACAGGCTAAAATGGAGTCTGAAGAGGAGGGTTTTCAGACTATGGCGGAAGATTGGGAGTGAGTCTGCAGTTCTGAATGATTGCAATGGGAAGTGCATTCCATAGTTTTTGGAGCCAGAAGGGTTTGGGACGTGTGGAGCATTGAGCGTTTTTAGCGAAGGTACTTCCAGCCTCCCTGCGTCGGCTGATCTGAGTGCGCGGAAGGGTTTGTAGGGTCCAATCAGACTTGCAAGATATGGGGGTGCCATACCTTTGGTTGCTTTGAAGGCTAGCATCAGAGTTTTGTACTGTGCGGGCGGTGACCGGGAGCCAATGGAGGGAGCGGGGAAGGGGGAAGACATGTGAGAACTTTGGCTGGTTGAGGACCAAGCGAGCTGCGGCATTTTGGATCAATTGGAGAGGCTTAAGTGCGCATGCCGGTAGGCCAGTGAGGAGGGAGTTACAATAGTCAGGTTTTGATATGACTGATGTCTGGATTCGACGAGTTAGACCTTCCTCACCCAGGAGTCAGCCCAGACTCCTGGGTGAGGAAGGTCTAACTCGTCGAATGTTCTATTATTGTAACTATATTAGACTATAATATACTAGTGTAAACCTACAGGATCGAGTGACAGCTGTATTCAATGTGTGCTTTGAATGAGAGCTGACTGTCCAGGACAACACCAACATCCATCAAGCTGCCTCATGCATTGCTAAGGAAACGGGAGATAGGCTCTTGACATTTCGGTCACATGGCTTGGGCACCAACGGTTCCCAAGGCTACTTACTTATTCATAGATGAAACCTTAACACCTTTTAGATCTGTTGATCTACAATATACCTTAACGAACCTGTATGTTTAATCTCACTATTCCAGGGATGCACAAACCAGCAGCGATTTAGAAATACTTCTCAGCAGGACAGCAGCAGCACTATGTACCAGATCGTCCCCGGAGGTCCTGGAGGTCCTGGGGACCAGATCATGGGCGGCGGGCGGGGTGGCTCCCCAATGAAGAAGAAGCTGGGCCGCGAAGGACGCCCCCTGGTGCTGGCGGCGTTGTTGGGATGTGTGCTGGTGCTGGCCGCTGTGGTCTCCTGGTGCTACTACTCCGCTTCACTGCGTAAGGCTCAGCTACTGAAGGCCGAGCTTCTCGACCTCAACAAGGACGGCTTTGTCATCCGCAGCCAGGCGGGGGCTGTCATCTTCACTATGGCCTTCAGGTGGATTCCCCTCTCTTATTCTCCCTATTTAGACGTCCCTCTCTCTCTCCCCATTCTCTTTTCTCTTGCTGGACTAAATGCATGTGTTTATGTATGAAGTGAAATCAGCCTCATCATACTTTCGGCACATTGCATTGCATCTCTGTATTTGGGCTACGTTTTCTGGCACAAGTCTCATTCAGAAATGTAGTTTTGTGTCAATGTTTGTTTGAATCAAGAGGGGTTTATTTGTCACTCACTCATTGGTGTGGCATGGTCCGCAAGACTGTGCAACATCATCAATCAATACAATGCACACGATCATAATGAGAATAGTGCTCCCTGCTGGGTGCCGACTCCGAGCTATAACAGCCTGTGTGTGTGCTGTGTGGATGGACAATGAGAAGCTGGACACTAGGCAGACGCAAAACAATGTCCTGCATTTACATAGGAGAGAAGGTGTGTGAATAACACAAAGTTAGGAGGTCTAATGATATTACACAGTAAAAATGTCTGTTAATTCATTCAATTGTAACTTTTCTTTTTTACTATAATTTTTATCCCACACTGAACACTGAACACTTCAGATTGTACTGTGCAATTTATCTAATATAAATTATGCATAGCTTGTGAACTAATTCAGGCAGATATTGTTTGAAATGGTCACAAAAATAGCATAAATAGCTGGTCTACAAGGTCACAACGCATTGCATTGTGAGTCGTGACACGTTGTGCGCTTGTTGATCGCCTGTTTTCGCTGTACAATGATGTATATGCAGCTTAAAGGATATTTCACTTTCAAACATGTTTGAGGTAATTTTAACTCTACTCAGAATAGGAAGGGGGCGTTTCTGATCAAAAAGAATATCAAATATCTAAATACTGAATCAACCAACTTAAAAACTGTCCGAGATGCTCACAAAAGCTTGATTAGATGTTAAAATTATACGTGCTGTGCACAACCCCCACATGTTCTCACTTCCTCTTCTCCTCAGGTCTGGGACTCTGGACCTCGACTCATGCTCAAAAGAAAGTAACACTCTGGCTTGCAGCCAATCAGACTCTGGGAGGATCAACTTCTTCATCCAGACAGTGGATGGACACAAGGACACGGTCATGTGCTACCGTGTTCGTTGGGAGGAGCTGGAGCATGATCGCTTGGTGGAACACGCCATGTCCTATAATGATTCCCACTGGTACGGAGGGGCGGAGACTGCGACGCAGCACTGGCCGATCAGCATGCAGGGTGAAGAGGAACCACGCCCTTTCATCACTAGCGACGTTTATTCCAACCGTAATGCTTTTGGGGGGATCCTGGAACGCTACTGGCTGTCGTCGAACGCCACGGCCATCAAGATTAACGACTCTGTTCCCTTTCACTTGGGCTGGTCGGAGCGGGACAGGACTATGAGGTTCCAGGCGCGCTACCAGGACTCGCCATACAGACCACCGGAAGGACAAAAGGCCCTGCCTGAACTCAGCTACAGGGTGTGCGTGGGGTCTGACGTCACCTCCATTCACAAATACATGGTGAGTTTCCAAAATATGCCATATGTTCTTACCTTGTTTTGATTTCAAGAGCTATAATTTAGTACCTGTCCAAAATGTTACTAATGTTTATGCATGTATGACGTAAAAAAATGTATTTCTTTGTAATCTATACACATTTTGCCAAAATCCTTGTGTGTTGCGTGTGCACGTTTTGTATAGGTTCGGAGGTATTTCCCGAAGCCGATCAAGGTCCCTGCCCCTGACGTGTTCAAACACCCGGTGTGGTCCACCTGGGCCCTCCACAAGACAGCCGTTACCCAGGAGAAGCTGCTGAGCTATGCCTCTGACATCACCAAGCATGGCTTCAACTGCTCCCACCTGGAGCTTGATGATCGCTACACCGCTGACTATGGGGAGTTTGAGTTCGACCCGCAGAAGTTCCCCAACGCCAGCGACATGTTTGACAAACTCCGCGAGGATGGCTTCCGGGTGACGCTGTGGACACATCCGTTCATCAACTATGACTCCTTTAACTTTGGTGTCGGTGTGGAGCGAGGGCTGTTCGTGCGTGAGCCAAGTGGCGAGCTGCCTGCCCTCGTCCGGTGGTGGAATGGCATCGGCGGGATCTTGGACTTCACCAACCCTGATACCCGCGAGTGGTACTCAGCGCAACTCCTCGAGCTCAAGGAGCGCTACGATGTGGTCTCCTTCAAGTTTGATGCCGGGGAGACTAGCTACCTCCCACGCCAATTCAGCACCCTGGTGCCCCTCGCTGACCCTTCCACCTTCACCCGCCGCTACACAGAGATGGCCATGCCATTCAGCGAACGTGCTGAGTTAAGGGTGGGATACCAGAGTCAGAACATCTCCTGCTTTTTCAGGATCATTGACAGGGACTCTGTGTGGGGCTATGAGCTGGGCCTCAAGTCCATCATCCCCACTGTGCTGACTATAAGCATACTGGGTTACCAGTTCGTCCTGCCTGACATGATAGGAGGCAACGCGTACCCCAACCGCACCACACGTACGTAACACCCACAGAACATGCGTTGAAGTTGGATGACTTGTTTTGATGTGGTTTTATAATCCAGGGTAGTCTTCTTGAGTATTGTCACTATTGTGTTGTGTTTCAGGTGGTTCAGATGGTAAAGATGGTCTGCCGGATAAGGAGCTCTACATTCGATGGTTAGAGCTGTCTGCCTTCATGCCTGCCATGCAGTTCTCTATACCACCCTGGGCCTATGACAAAGAGGTGAGCAAAGCTAACCAGTTGATAATGATCACAGTCATAATTATTATAAGTTACTGTCCTTGGAAACCTGTGGGTGGCTACAGGGGCACTGTTGCCTCACAACAGGACGCTTTTGGGCTTTCTTTGTAGAGTTAGCATTTTCTCTGTACTGTTCACGTGGGTTTAGTCACACCAAATGACATCCATGCTAGGTACATTCTCATCTCATACCAGTGCCCTTGACCAAAAAGGCCTGGCCTTTGAGCTGGAGCTGGTGTCCGGGTGCTGGAGAATGGATTATGATGGTTAGGAGCAGGGTAGACGACAAGGGAAATTTTCTCCGGGCCAGTGGCTTTTCAATATCACTGGCCCCACCATTGTAACCACTAGCCCAGGAAAATGTATCAAGAATTAAAAATTGATTCCATATAATATCATGTGCAAATAAGTAAATATAAACTACTATAACTATGGTAGATACTATACATTTCTATAGAGAAATTGTTCATTATTGTATCATGATTATGGTCAAAATACCTCATTTTGATTGCACAAGGGTAAAATATTTGCTATGAGTATTATTTTTATAATGTACTTTCTGCTTGTCTGTCATTGTCAGGAATTAGAATATAATGTTTAGGTATTGGCTACTCTTATCCCTAAACTGGGATTATGCTGGAATATACACATAACTCCCTCATAACACTCATAACTCATGAACACATGCACATCTCACGTGAGTGAGAGTGTGGCTGGCTGAAATGTTTTCTTTTCGTCTTGTACTCTCATTCTCCCTTCCGGTGACTTTCTTTTCTTTGTCACTGGCTTTAAATAATTGTACCACAAAGATGAAAGGATGAAATAAACACTTCTCACGTGTCTCGCCGGGGCAAGCATTGACCTACTGCAGCATTCAGAGCTTTTTTGAGGGGCGCAGCTATAGTGTAGATTTTTGTCCTAACACAAACATTAAATGCCATTGACAATACATTTGGAAATTACGTCATATGTGTTTGAGCAAATCTGTATTTTTTTTATTATAACACAAACATTAAATGCCATTGACAATGAATGGAGAATTTACGTCATATGTAGACTAGCAAATCGGTATTTTTGTTAATTTCCCTTTGACAATGAATGGAGAAATTACGTCATGTGTCTGAGAAAGTCGATATTTTTGTCCTAACACAAACATTAAATGCCATTGACAATGAATGGAGAAATTTGTCATATGAATTGTAGACGAGCAAATATTTTTGTTAAATTCCCATTGACATTGAAGAACGTACGTCATATGTGTCTGAGCAAATCGACATGTTACGTCATGATGATGTATGATGATAAGAGCGCCCCTCACTTCACACAGGTGTGATTTTTTAAATTCTTTTTTACAAAACATTATTTTAGTAGCCCGAGCAGGGAAGTAGGAGGTGTGCTCTACTGGTCCAGACGTTTTAAATCGTTCTTCTGGGCCACCAGACCATTTATAATGTTAAACCCTGGTTCATGGGTAAGCAGGTAAATGCACTTGCCTATATAAATACACCTAAGGCAGCAGCCCTTGCTACAAGGCAGTGTCCCAACTCCCTAACCAATGTGCCAACTTGCCATCAAGAGGTTAAGCTGATGGTCATTCAAGGTCTCGGTTACCCTGTCATGCTAACATGTTTATGCCGTTATCCAAAGGTTGTGGAGATAGCGCAGAAGTTCACTCAGCTTCATGAGACCTTGGTGGCCCCGAGGGTTCTAGAACTGGCCAGTGAAGTGCTGCATACAGGAGACCCGATTGTACGCCCCCTCTGGTGGATCGCCAACGACGATGAGGCAGCCTATAAGATCGACTCCCAGTTCTTGATAGGGGATGACCTAATGGTGGCTCCTGTGCTGGAGCCCGGTAAGCAGGAGAGAGACATCTACCTGCCGGCAGGACGGTGGAAGAGCTACAAGGGAGAGCACTTCGATAAGGGCCCCATGTATCTCACAGACTACCCTGTGGACCTTGACGAAATAGCTTACTTTACATGGGTGCACTGAATGACAGATCACAACCAAATCCACACACACACACACACACACACACACACACACACACACACACACACACACACACACACACACACACACACACACACTGATTCTAGTGAGCACACAAGTTGAATGGCTTAAACACAACCACACAGATTTTAGTGAGCACACAAGTCAAGGGAGAGCAGGATGCTTTTTTTTCATGGAGAACTGGCCATGACGAAACCTTCAAAAGCGGACAGCAAACTCTAAATAACGATTAAGCCCACATCTCCACTGACCCTGCTCTCTGCCCACAGCTAGATCATAGTAGCGCCCCACTTTCTAATCCTTTGATTCTCATCTTTCAGCTGTTCCATCCTCATGTGTGCCTTCCAAAGCTAATAGTCAAACTGACCTGAGATTGTATCGTGATCAGATCACACAGTCTTCCATTTTACGGATGTTAGATTCAAGACTGGTCTACGTAACTACAGCACCTAGACTTGAATGGTTGTTGTGGTTTCAGATCAACTTACGCCAACTATCGCCGTGTTTCTGTGCCATGTTTCTAATGATATTTTGTCTAGTATTCTGTGATAGTGCCAAGCAATACAGAAAAGGGATGCCAAGCAGCAAAGGGCCTCGGGTGGGATTTGAACCCAGGCCACCGCGAGAAGGACTTGGCCTTCATATGGGACACGCTCCACAGGTGAGCTACCTGAGCGCCCCATCTCTGTGCCATCTTTTGAACTTTATTTCAGGGAATTTGATCAAATGGCAGTAGGAATAGTCTAATTTAGTCTCGCGTATCCAGGCAATCAAAGATCAATGATACGTCTTATTGAATGGGCTTGAATCGCGGGGAAAACCAGTGCCAACAAACCTAGCCTACTACTTTGAAAACCCATCTCGATACCGTCCCAATATGAAGGACCGCCCTAAAGTCTTTGCATTGGTTCTGCGATGCTTTTATTTTAACATTTCCTAATTGTTTACACCTGGTTTAAGCTGATCTCTGATCATATGTACGCAAGACTAAGTTTAAAAGAGAGAACTCTGCACACAGTTCTGCTCCACAGTGCTTAATTTATTTAAAAACTGTCACATGAAGTCACGTGACCCACATACCATATAAGGGAGGCTGTCATTGTCATTAACTTTGTCACCTGATGAAGGCCATCCATGGTCAAAATGTTGTCTGATTAATGCCAGTGTTTTTGAGTGGTGTAAACCACTCCTACAACTGGCTTTGTTAGTTTACGTGTCTGTCTGTCTGTCTGTCTGTCTGTCTGTCCGTCCGTACCAAAAAAATGAGCATGGTTGCTATGGTCACCCAGTTCACACAGGTGTGATTCATTACGTCAGACATTACGTCAGACCACAGCTGATCAGTCTATATAAGACCTTACACCACTCAGTTCACACGGGTGTGATTTTTAAAATATATTAAGCACTGGAGCAGAGCTGTGTGTGGACTTCTCTCTTTTAAACTGTATCTACCTATTGTCCAGCACCAGCAATGGACTGGATGTGCGCAACCCACCTGTTTTTAAACTAGGTATGCAAGACCAAGGGCTCCATTTTCGTCGCCGCTAAACCCCTTATCCCTAAACTTCTTTGCCTTTTTTTACTATTTTGCAAAACATTTTTGAATAGTTATAATGGCCAGTCTACAAGCTCACAACGTGTCAATGTAGATTGGCTAATTGAACTATTCAAAAATGTTTTTCAAAATAGTTAAAAAGAAGTTTAGGGATAAGGGGTTTAGCGGTGACGAAAATGGAGCCCCAAGTCCCATATTACCGTGTGGCTGTGTGTGTGAGAGTAAAAGATGCACTGGTATTATATAAGCAATGTGTATTTTAGTTTGTAGTTTGACACTGTTGGGGTCCTGAAGTGCAACAAATAATGCACTCTGAGTTGGACATTGCACCCCGACTCAGAGGACATTCCAAGTTTACCTGATGTTTCCTGACCTGATGTCAACATGGAATTGGCTTTTATAGGAAAGCCTAAAGGGTGCTGCTGTTCCCACCAGTTGAGCTAAAATGAACAAAACTCTAAGCATATTACAACCATTTGCATTCTCAGGCCAATTGTGTGCACAGTAGTCACCCAAAGCACTTTCTCTTAGCTTAGTTTTTCCTTTTTAGCTTTTGGATAGGATTGGAGCATCTGTACAGACTGGTGTTTTGTTATGTAGAACATGCTTAGGCCTGTCACTCGGCACACTGACAATGTTTATGTCAACATTCCTTGATCTGTGGTGTTAACTGTTCACCATTTGAGTGCCAACAGCTACTGTATTGTGCATTTTTCACTCAGACTGGTTAATACAATCACAGCTCAGGGAAGACATTAAAGAGCCCATAAGTTTATTTTATTTATATACTCAAAAGTGTGCAGTTAACTCATATGAAGGACATTGTAGCATTTGTTTGAATATTTGCGTTTCATTTGCCTTGCTAAACAGGGATTGTCCTCAAAGATCCCGTCCATGTCTTTCAGCAACATGCTCCCGCCTTGTTCCTTTGCCTTATCAGCTCAGTTAAGATATCATAACCATATAACAGCCAGCCAGGTTGGGTAAAAAAAAAAAAAAAACTCGGCTCTTGCCTGCTGCATTATAATTCATGCCTATATATGGCCTTCAATTTCCTACCTGATGGCAATGAAAGCTTGAAATAATATGATTGAAATTTCAATCTTTTATCCAACTGCCTATGATCATAATTATTTGCACCTTGAGATTTGCTCAATGTCAACAGGTGTCATAGTAATATATTGCAAGGAAATGCTTTGAAATGACTGGCTTAATTTATTTGTGTCCACTATGTGATCTATTATTTTTATGTAATATTGTTGAATGTATTACTATTATCTTGGATTGCTTTCTTGATAGGGATATAATAAGGGATTACATAAACAAAGTGTGTATTAAACTATTCATCTGCTTTAGGTTGTCAGTTTTGGACAAAATCCATCTCTTCATTAGCAATACACAACTCTGTGCTTTGATAATGACATGATAATGAGATAATGACAATGAGCCATGGGCTCATTACCATGGGAGAGCCTAAAAAAGCCATGGATGAATATTCTTGCATTATTTAGGTGGACTGCCAAAGACTACAGCAATATGTGGTTGTGGTTTTTCATAGTGTACTGTACACTGTATTTGCTGCAACTTAAACGGAAGATACTATGAATGTGTCACTTCTCCAGCCGAAACAATTAAACATTGCATAATTTATTTTTCACTCATTAGTATGTCACTCTTAAACTCTTTAATGCTTTTCTAGTAGGGTGTAGATTTTCTTATTCCAGTCTCCCAATAAATGTTAACTTTTCTGCCTCATTAAGACTATTTGAGGACTACTACCCAGTGTGCCATAGATAAACCACATTGCCTGATTTCCTAGTTTTTGTGGAAAAGATGCTACGCTTTTATTTCTTGTTCCAGTTTTTCAGTAGATCGGAGAGTCTTAGAAGTTAAATACTTTTTTTGGGGGGCAAATTGTGGCCTTCTCATTTGTTATCCTGTTTGCGTTGAATGTGTAAATTAACCAAGAAGCTATGCAGTAAAATATGTAGTGCTAATTACGCGTTCAAAGTTAAATTAACACTTCAGATTTGACTGTGCATGTCACATTGATACACCAGTCCTCAAACTGTTTTTGTGTCGTTTTATCCCTGTCCTTTCAAAATAGGTTTTTGTAACCAACCTATTGTTAACTGGAAATGTGAACACTGTACTGATAGTGGTCAATAAAAAGTAACAGTTTTGTGGTGACCAATTATTAGATTGAATTATTGTTCTGTTTATTAGTGTACCAGGAAGACAAGAGACTTTAACAGATGTGATTTTCCTCCCATTGAACCAAACAAAGACAGGAATTGGTGCAAGGAGAGAACAAAGCAACCCATTTCACTCAAGAATTAAGTTACTTTTTTCAGATCTTCAAATTGAGGAGAATAACAGCTGAGGACAACAGCAGCAGAATGATGTTAGGACCAGTGTGCTTGGTGCTGTTACACAAGTCTCCCTCACAGCAAGCCATTGCACCTCCACATGCTATGCTGCTCTGACAGCCCTTGGTGACCATGTTATAACCTGCTAACAGAAGAAAATGGAAGAAATGAAACACTGACCTAAAAAAAATAGCATCAATTGGTTGGTACAAGTTTAGGCTACTGGTTACTTGATTACACAAACTTGCAACCTGTTTGATATATGACATCTCTCCCATGTATAAATACCTAAATATGAACTATACTTCATACACGTGTGGTGTGCCATCTTACCCTCAAATTGTAAGGAGAAACAGCGGTTGAAGACGATGGGACATGATTTGGTGTCTGTGCACGAATGGGGTTCAGTTGCAGTACATGTGAAGCATCTTAATCCATGAACTAGGGAGACATTACTGTTACAAATTGAGCTAGAAAAGGCCTCATTATTCTACTATGTTATTCATCAACGTGGAAAACATCTGTAAACAAATTGCAGCAATAAGACAACCACTTATACTGATTTTAACTTTTAATGAGTATACCGGGTTCTTACCTGTAGATATAGTCATAAAAAGAACTGCAACGGTTCCACACAGCTTCATCGTGCAAGGGGTGATGTACAAATAGAGTAATAGGCTTTAAAAGAAGAAGTGGATTGTGGGTCCAACCTCTTTGAACTGGCTTGTTTTTCAGCATTTGCATTTCTTAACAAAGGCTCTTTACAAGTGACCTGAATAACATTAGCCAAAATGACCTTGTCCTTCTACCAGCCTAAGTGAAAAAGGTTCTGGTTGCCTACATGACCTTTCACTTCTTTGTAAAGCACTTTTACTTCATGCCTCCCAACATTAAATAGAAATTAGCCATCATTCGTGCACTTGTTGTCGTTCACGTGTTCCGGTGGCTTTATGTTATTCATTCCCTTCTGTTGATATTTATGAATCTTATAACTTTGGACACAGCATGCTTTGCCAATGCATGTGAATATGCGCCAAACGGTAGTCATCGGTTTGTTGTGGTCATAGAGCATGACGCTTACTGTACAAGTAATGATCATGACTAGCGTAGACTTATTTATCGATTCTGACGTCGGAGAGTGATGACGTCAGAATCGATAAATACGTCTACGAGAGTCTAAATCTTGGGCTAGATCATGACCTTGACATCAGTGTCAAGATCCTGGTTCAGTCAAGAATCTAAGATACAGTAACGGTAAGTACAATGGTATGGAATACACAGAGCAGGTGTTCTGCCATTTTAACCAACTCCCCATCAACTCCCCCTTAATTTTGAACATGTATTCCCTTGTTCTCAGTGCTGCTTTTTGATTGATTGATTTATTAACAGTTTGCAGAATTACAGTACATTTCAAGTACAACTCAATACAAAAACTGTTAACTGAGTGGACGACACCATAAAGCATTACACTTGTTTACAATAGGGTCCACCATTTTCAATTCCTCAAAACATTAAGAGATGTACGAATATACACAACTATATAGTCAAAACAAGAAATCATCATAGAGGAGGTAAAAAGGGGAAAGAAACATACAGTGAGGGGGGAAAGGGGTGGTTGGGGGATTCAGATTTTACAGTTTCGAATTGCAGCCGTCCGTAGGTGCCCTTTGAGAGCAGTTTTGAAGGAGTAAAGGGATGTGCATGTCTTAATGACTGTTGGTAGGGCGTTCCATATTTTGGTGGCATAGGAGCGAAATTAATTTAGTCCCTTGTTTGTGCCGAATCTGGGTTGTACATGGTTTGTTGAACTCCCTCTGGTGTTGTGGGTGTGGACTTCGTTGACATTAAGGAAGTATTTAGACAGGTACATGGGTATCTCATGGTGGAGTAGCGAATCTTGTGGACCAGACCCATTGCAAGATGATTGATTGATTGATTGAAGAATTTATTAACAGTTTGCAGAATTACAGTACATTTCAAGCACAAACTCAATACAAAGGCTGTTAACTGTGAGTGGACGACCCAATTAAGCATTACACTTGTTTCCAACAGGGTCCACCATGTTCAAATCATCAAAACATTTAGAGACGTACAAATAGACACTTCTATAGACAGAACAGGAATTCATCAAAAAGGAGGTAAAAAGGGAAAAGAAATATATACAGTGAAAAGAAATATATACAGCTGTACTCTGTCGTCAACCCTAAGCCATTCCAGCCTGTCAAAGTGGGCAGGGGTGAGGTTGGTTCGGGGAGTGAGGCCAAGTAGTAGCTAGTTTGTTTTGGGAAGTCTGGAGCCTTGTTTTAAGGGCCTTATGGTGCTGTGGTACCAGGAGGTGCATGCATACTTGCATACTTGAAACCTTGCATACTTGAAACCTTGTACTGCTGCCAGTAGATGGAGACAAATAATCTGTTTTCAAAGCATAGAAGCATAATAAGCATTTATAAATAAAAGCAAACATTGGTAGTCTTAAATAGGCTAGTGTTCATTAAAATATATTTACATTTCCTGTGGATTTCGTTAACCCCTTAAACTGGAACTCAGTCTGGCTCCTCCCTCCACTTCCTCCCGGGTGCTTCTGCGTTTACTCCTATGGTTTACTCCCTTCATCATCCCACAACAATAACAATGGAAGTGGTGCTGAGAGATTAATGCTAGAATAAAAAAAAGTCTGCCACGGGGGGTCGCTCCTGCGTTGCTCGCTATTCCGCACCCTATGCTGACCCTATGTCCCACGCATAGAGTCCCACGCCGTGACGCTACAGTCTATGTCCCACGTCATTTACGCGCCGGTGTGATCTCAGCACATGCGACAGTACCACAATGTTTTGAAATAACCAGGGGTTGTCTTTTATGATATAGTTTTTGTACTGGCAAATTAATCATGCATTAATTCGTGACGCATAACCGCCCGGTTGTGTTGTTAGGAAGGAATCGCAAGCATGCCTAAATCACTCAAGAAGTCCTGCACCGGCGTCCAGACCTCCATTAGCAAGTATTTCGGGGGTTCGAGCGGCAAGAGTGGGTCTCATTCTAACACCAAATCAGGGAATAACCATAATCAAAAGCCCGCTGAGCAGCACCACCAGTTTTCTAGAGGCAAGGTGAGAAGTAGTCCTATTACACTTCATTATACTTTAACTGATGTCATGTCACCAACACCAATCAATGTGCAGTGTATTATCCACCATAGCTTGTACAGTCAGTATGTTCGACAGTTCGAGAGATGTTTACTTGTGTCTTGCTGACTCTTGCAGAAGAAGCACGTCTCCTCTGGCTCTGATGATGGCTTCGGGTTGCCAGGCAAACGAGCTAAACGGTCCCACAATGGTCACCAGGTGGAGGATGTGGACTGTGAGGATGTATCCGACCAGAGCGTCAAAGAAGGTGTGTGTACTGACTATTCTTACGTTACGAGGACCAAATGTCCCCACGTATAGTAGAATGTGAGAGATGGTCAGATGGACGTTGTGCCCTTGATTCCAGACGTAATGACATATGACATCTGTCATTACATCTGATCTGTCATATGTCATGACAATATGACTGTCGTCTTGATCCAAGGCAAGGCTACATTTTCCTGGTCCTACTCCTCACAAGAAGCAAAAAAGGGTGATTTTATGGTGTGTGTGTGTGTGTGTGTGTGTGTGTGTGTGTGTGTGTGTGTGTGTGTCAGTGTCAGTGTCAGTGCACAAGCGTTGCTCCATAAACATCTAATCTGATTACTTTGACTGAAGAGAAATCTGAATGAACCCAGCATATTACAAATAATAGACACCAAGCACTTAATTCTGAGTAGGAGCAACTAGTCCCCTGTACTGTCAGTAATGTCAATTTAGGCATTTAGCAGATTCTCTTAATCCAGAACGATTTACAGTAAGCAGAACAAAACATGGTAATACATCAAATACATAAAGTAATCAAGAATCATACGGAAGCTAAGAACCTAACAGTGGAATACTATATAATGAAACTATGCGTATACCATACAGGGCGTATACACAGTAATACATAATGTTTCCATTATTGTAGTTCCTCTTTCTTCAGAGACCAAAACACCATCGCGTCGTGTAGCAGCCGGCCTCTCCTCATACACCATGGCACGGCTGAAAGGTTTTGCCTGCTTAACTGAGCCCCATGCCATGATTGAGGGGGAAGTGAAGGGGCCTGGTGACACCACTGGTGCCACCACTGGTGCAAGCTGTGACCCAGGAAAGACAACTACGCCCCCTTGTGATGTCAGTGAGAAGTGCCACAATAATGACAGACTCCAAAAGAATGTGAAAGCATGTGAAAAGCAGGTAAGAACTATTATCTTCACGGATGCTGTGAAAGGCATCAACACGTCAGGTTTATTTTTATTATTGCACATACAAGGAATTTGTCTCATTGAGGATGGCACATTCCATCGAAACAATGGTGTGATACGATTGAAATGAACTATTTACAACTATTTGCTCAAAATAAAGATAAGCAACAATAAAAAGTAAGCAGAATTAGATAGAATGTACTAAATGTGTGAATAACCCCTCAAGAACTGAGATCAAGACTCTCACATGATTATTGTTCTTTTAAATAAAAACATTTTGCACTCTTTTAGTACAAAATGCATCTGAGATGCCCTAGCCTAGACAGGGCTTTAAACTGCCAACATGTCAAATCGTTTGACTTAAACGTGCTGGACATAAACTACCGGTAGTACGTTTCTGGTAACAAAAAACGAAAAAACAAACTCCAAGTCCCCAAAAAACAAACTCAAGTCCCCAAAAAGAGTCCCCTTTCCGCTCATTTTAGAACACACAAATTCAATTCTGCTGAACAAAGTTACAGCTAAATAATGATGAAAATAAAGTAGCACCCAGTCATTTTTGGACAGCCAACTACTGTATTAAATGTATAGTAGTTGGCTACTGTACTGTACGTTTTGTTCTAATAGGTAAGCTGTAGGGGTTCAGAAGGGAGTCGGTGATGCACTTCAGGTGGGACAGCTCAAGGCTGTACTGTGGGTTTACCCCCCCCAACACTGCGTGTGTCTGTTTGTCAGTGTTGATTTTGACAGCACATTTTTATTTAGTTTAAGTCTTTTGAATAAAATTCCATTTAGTTTGTCATATTTTAGTCATCTGAACAAACAAAGAAGTAGGAGCGCACACCAATAATGGGGAGGTGCTGACCACGGGAGATCAACTTTAAACAGAAGGAGAGGTCGCACAACTCGTAGTCACGATGCAAAAAAACTTATTTTAAGATGACCAACTTTTCGGTACAAAATGCCTTCTTCAGGGTATTATATTTTAGTCATTTGAAATGTTTTAGTCGATGAAATACGACTAAATCTACAGTTGACTTAGTCTACTATAACGTATATTGACTGGCCGTGTTGGCATTGAAATGCCTCAGCTGTGTGCCAAAATAGCAGATCTATAAGCTCAGATCGTCTATTTTCGGAGTGTGATATTTGCACACAACCAAGCATAAAATGACTGAGCTATTTGATCTCTTCTCCACTAGTCCCTCCCTAACATTTTAGTCTTTATTTGTTGACGAAATTGTCAGTATATTTAGTCATAGTTTTAGTCATCGTAGCTTAGTTTTTATTGAATATTTATTTAGTTTGTCAGTGAAAAAACCTGGTCGATGAACTGTTGTTTGTAGTGAATTTCAACTGGTTAAAATATAGGTTTGTTTGGTCCATCTCCAGGGGTTCAGCATGACCAAGTTTGTCAAGCCAGGAGGAGGAATGAGTGCAGAGCGGAGTTCTCCTTCTGACCAGCCCTGCAAACGCTCTACTAAGACTGTTTACACGCCCCTGGAACAGCAGTTCATCCAGATAAAGGAGCAGCATGGGGATGCATTACTGGCCGTGGAGTGTGGATACAAGTACAGGTTCTTTGGAGAGGATGCAGAGGTTTGTGCTGTTGAACTGGTGTCATTCCCAACAAAAGTGTGTGTTCTGTACCAGGCTGCAAGCCTGCAACTAATTACTGTTTTCATAATCGATCATTTTCAAAATGACACAGATGCTTTTCCGGTTTCAATAGGTTAATACTAGGGCTGCAATTCAATGAATGTTTCACCCAGTAGAGTAGGAGTAGCCAATGCGCCCTTGGAGCCAGTTGCACCACCTCACACGAAGTTCAAACGTAGCCTAGTTATAGCTTAAATGGCTTTTAGGTCAAGCAATTTAAGCTATAACTAGGCTAAGTTTGAACTTAGTGTGTCAGCAGAGCTGAGGTTGTGGTGTGTAAACACTTTAAACCTGTCAACCCTATTTTGTTCAGTTATTATCCTATTTTATATCCTATTTTGTTTGGAAATGTTCCAAAATGTTCCATCACTATAGCGATAACCAATAATAGATCTACAAGCTCAGATTGCAGTGTAAAATAGGGCCCTGGGGCTTTGATGTGTTAACGATCGCATTAGAACCACTTGTGTATCTGTCTTTGTATGTGGGAGCAGATCGCTGCGAAAGACCTCAACATCTTCTGTCATCTGGACCACAACTTCATGACCTGCAGCATCCCCACACACCGCCTGTTTGTTCACGTGCGACGGCTGGTCTCCCACGGACACAAGGTAGGAGAGCAGGGCAAACCAATCTAAGTGAGTTTTCACTCTGATTTCCCTACCACTCATCTGAGTACTGAGTAATGAGTTGTGCCATGAGTACTGAGTACGAGAAAGCCATGCAATTATTTCTCAAAATGAGGTTGATTTTTTGCCACAAATAAAAGCATAAACCTGTATGATGTGAAATATTCATGATGAATTTTCAGAGCTTTTATCCGTGGGTAAGGCAACAATAACATAACTTTGACATAATTTATTCTCATGTCTTATAGCCATTCTATAAAGTTCTCTAATTATGTTAGCCTACTTTAACCACATAAACCCTCTATACTTAGTACACTAATATGTAGCTGATTGGGGTCGGCTCTGTATAGTACTTGGTCTGCTTTTTCCTCCTCTACACAAACTCTTTACCAAAAACTACAGACCTGTAAGCTCATAACGTGTCACATAGATCTGCTATCCCAGAATAGGGATGGGTTCAACCAGAGTAGTATAAAAGAGAGTAATGACACTCCCGTTGACTCTCATTGTAACAATGGAATGCGGAAGTGCTCATTCTATCTCAATGGAATAGTTCCAGCCATAGGAGCAATGTTTGGAACTATCGCCCATAGGCACCCGCTTTGCGGCGAGATCAAAGCGTGTCACCACTCTCTTACTACATTACTCTGGGTTCAACATAGTAACCTCGCGTTATCAGCCTTTCCACAGGGAAGCCTAGTTTTCATTCCAAACAGAACAGTGTGATCTGGCCTATGCCACGCCTACTTCTAGAACATAGTTTCCGGTGTGCGCTGAATTGTTTTTTGTTCCCCCAAATAATGCCAAATCAAGTAGTTTAGTCTTGCTAGTCGCGCTATGAGTTTGAATAAAAAAAATTGATATAGCAAATGATTATTATACAAAATGAAACAAAACGATTTTGCAAAACAAATCATAACGCCTCTGGTCGAGGAGAATCATTTGAGGAGCAGTCTCTGTTTGCCCCATGGTTGGTTTCTGCCCGCCTGATGACGCAAAATTATACCTGCTTTAGACCGTATCAGAAAACTGCAAAACAAGTTGATCCCAGTCTAGGATTCAAGTGGTGAAAACAATCATACTGTTGACTGTAGTGCTTAATTTTTATTTAATAATTCATTAATCGAATGATGTGCTGATCCATCGTATAACAATACGCAGTTTAATAGAATAATAAATAGTTATTCAGGCTTAGTTTCCAGGTACTTAATGTTCTGAGTTGAATACAAATGTCTTAGGAGCTCCTAAGTCTAAAGTTAATATGAATATTAAAATATGAATCCTCAGAAGTGCCACTTCTCAACTTGGTTCAGTGAACTGCTGTCATTGTTTAATGTGTAGGTCGGAGTAGTTAAGCAGACAGAGACATCAGCAATCAAAGCCTCAGGAGCCAACAAGAACACTCTGTTTACTCGTCAACTCAGCGCTCTCTACACCAAGTCCACTCTGGTGGGAGAGGGTATCCTTAGAGTGTGTGTGTGTGTGTGTGTGTGTGTGTGTGTGTGTGTGTGTGTGTGTGTGTGTGTGTGTGTGTGTGTGTGTGTGTGTGTGTGTGTGTGTGTGTGTGTGTGTGTGTGTGTGTGTGTGTGTGTGTGTGTGTGTGTGTGTGTGTGTGTGTGTGTGTGTGTGTGTGTGTGTGTGTGTGTGTGTGTGTGTGTGTGTGTGAAGGACTATAACATCATAAATGTGTAACATTTAATTTAGTTCGTAAATCTGTATTTTCTTCAGACTATTTTCAGCTTGAATGTTCAAATCAGTTCACACTTTAAAATGCTTTAAATAATATACATTTGAATGCTTACTCTACATACTCAGTTGACTGGGGTCCTCACGGCTCTATACTTGGTCTGATCCTTTTGTCTCTCTTTCATGTGGGCAACGATAACATAAAATAAATGGTTGGCATAATTCAGCAGTAATGTCAAGTATGCTGTGAGTTGTAATTTGGGATAGACATGCCAGGCTTGTATGGTCCTTGATGCCTCATTTCCACTGAACTCTGTGTGATGTCTGGAATGAATATACGCAATATTCCTTCTAGTGTTCAACGCAATGAAATGCATTCATTTTACAGATTAAATCAAATGTTATTAAACACAGTCAATCACCTGAATTGAATGAAATACTGTCTTGTGCACACAATGCATTTCAATAAAAACTGAAGCACATCAAAGATCACAGAGGTTCCCGTAGGAATCGCACAGAGCACAGCAGAAATGAGGCGTTAACAGATCCGTTTTCTGTGCTCTATCTGACGAGCAGTACACATTTGAATGAAATAAAATGCGTGATTTCTTTAATGTTTGCCTGAGATGTGAACCCGGTGTGTCGTCTGGGAGACACGGAGGAGGGGGCTTGTGATGACCTGGTGTTGGACCCCTCTGACAGTTACCTGCTGTGTGTCAGTGAGAACTGGGACAAACCAGGGAAGCAGGTCACCATTGGCCTTGTGGTAAGTGGGATCATAGAATAGAATATTGATGGGAATCAGGAAAGCACACTTTTCAACCTATCTTCATATAATTTCTACTTGGTCTGTGTCTCATAGGACTCAGGGCTGTGGGCAGTTCAGAAACCCATCCACCAGTGACATCATCGTTAGGCAGATTTATTTAAAAATTGTGCTATTTTATCATGAACATTAGTGAGGACCAATTATATGAACATAGGTTGAAAAGTGGTGAAGTGGTCCTTTAAAGTGTCCAAATCGTATCCCTGCAGCATTCATTTTGGAGCTGTAGTTCTGTGGTGTTGTTTCAAACGGAATTCTGGGAATCGCACTTCGAACACACCACTGACAGACAAGAAGACTATATATGCTATAGATAGAGTATGACTTTAAATGAACACTCACTCTGGATTTCACTCAAAGGGAAGACATTCGTCTTTAGGTTTGTGTGATGCGTTTGATGTAAGTAAATGACCTTTCATGCTGTGTGCAGGCGGTCCAGCCCAGCACAGGAGACATACTGATGGACTGCTTCACAGACGGCCCGTCCCGGTCTGAGCTGGAGGGACGCATCCTAAAGGTCAACCCTGTGGAGATCCTGGTACCTTCTGACCTCTCAGAACACACCCATAGACTGCTGCACAGCATTACCAATGCCAGGTGAGTGTCTGACAGCGGCTCTCCGATATCCTCGCTGTCGGATGGAAACCTTTATGTCCCACAATCGTTACTTTTTAGGAAATGGTGAAAAAATTACATGCGTTTCAGTAAGTAAGTCAGAGAGGCTTATTGTCGGTATCAGCCAGGGTGCGGGAGTCAATGCGCTAGACCTCTGGAAGATGGATTGCTGAGGTGGAGTGCAACACCTCCCATCAGCTCCCAGTACTTACCGCATGACTGAGGGATCGAACCCATGACCTTGCAGTCGAAAGGCGAGTGCTCTACCGACTGAGCTACCTGGACACACATGCGCTTCAATGGACCTAATAAAATAAAATTATGATTTATGGGGAAAAAAAGATTACATTTGTAGTAGACTCAAGTTAGAAGTTTTGTGCACACTGATACAGATGTAGTACCAATTTACAGATATAGTAAATTCTTATCTTAGTTATAATTAAATTGAGTTTTTGCGCTGCCTACGGAACAAGGTTACAAGCCTATCAGCTCGTTTCTGCAGCAACGCAGGTGTGCCATTAATGACGGTAAAGCACACCCTCTTGTGTTGTATTGCTTAAATGAACAATGAAGAATTCATCATTGATATTTTAGGGCAGTCTTGGTACCAAGGTCTTCAGTATGATAGTAATAACTCACTAAAATGGTATCATTGTTGCTTCCCTTTAACCTGTCAGAAGTCTATCAGTAAATTAAGAAAAGGAAAAAATATAAATACACACATTACATTGCTAAATAGTTATAATAAACAGTAAACATGAAGCCCTGTAATCTACTGTATGAAGGTTCCATTGAGACATTACCATCCAAGATGTACACTAGGGGCGGAACAGTTCATTGAAATAATCAATTTTTACTGATTATAACAACATAATTGATAAGTTAATTAAATATTCAGAGAGAGAGAGAGAGACCAGAGCAAAATGGAATGCTATTTAGCTCTAAACAGAGAATACACAGTAGCAGAATACTTGAGCACAGTAACTGACCCAAAACTAAGGAAAACATTAACTCGATATAGACTCAGTGAACACAGTCTTGCGATTGAGAAAGGCCGCCATAGGCAGACCTGGCTCCCAAGAGAAGACAGACTGTGCACCCACTGCACACAAAACGAGGTAGAGACTGAGCTACACTTCCTAACCGTCTGTCCACTGTACCAAGACATCAGAGACATATACTTTCCACGGATTACAATCACCCAAAGAGAGTTTGAAAACATGACTAATGACAAAAAACTCCCATATCTGTTGGGTGTACAACAGATATGGTACAACAATGTGCAAACACAGCAGCGAGATTTGTGAGCTGCTGTGACAGGAGAAGGATGTCAAATGGAATACAAGCACCTTAAGGAATACAAACCATATGTGAGAAATGAGAGAGAGAAATGAGAGAGAGAGGAAAGGAAAGGAAAGGAAGTGAATGGTAACCTAGTCTTGCGTTACCAGACTGTTGCCTCCACGATTCCAAACGCTTCATCATACATCTATATAGTATTCGGAGATTGTGGAATAGTTGTCTGACTACTGGTAACCTAACCTTACCTTACCTTGTAATAAAACGAGACAATAGGGTAACCAACTTCCTCTTCCTCCTTGCCCAGCAGTGAACCTCAACAATATACAATACACACACACACACACACACACACACACACACACACACACACACACACACACACACACACACACACACACACATATACATATATATATATATATATATATGAATGAGAGAGAGAACTACAAGCTCACAACATATCACATTGTCTTCTTGAGGGCTGAGACGGCTGTGGGTTTAATAGACCTCTTAAAATGTTATTTGTTTCCTATCATCCCACTATAATCCCAGATGCATAATTTTCTTTGATTTTCTGTGAATGGAGATTGTAAGGGAAGATTTTACCCAAATCACCAACTGCCCCTTTAACTTGACCACAACTAATAGTGAGAGCATGGAAATGTCAGAATATCATTTAAAAGAAAATTACAGTTTCTGAGGCAATCACTGTCCTCCAGTGGAAAATCTTTGTAAATATACATTTACAATATTGTTGAGTTGTTTAATTAAGGACGTTAGATGTTACTGAGACATTCAGTATCCATGATATTATGACACCGGTTTAATGCGTTGTTGTGCCTTTCCTCTCCACTAGGGGGCAGTTTTCACTCATTTACCGCCATAACAGTCTGATGGATTGAGTTTTGATTTCCCCAGACTGCTGTTTTGCCTGTAACCACTCAAAAAGTAGACGATACATCTAATTTATGCAGGCTGACAGATAAATTTTGTCACTCTGGGTGCAAGCCAGGGCTTATTCAGTATCAATGATCAATTCTTGCAACATTGAACTCATAAGCAAACAAAAAAAACACATAACTTTTTGATAGATAGATAGCCTATTTTTGAAAATGTGTGAAACCTTTGCCTATAATTACATGCCCAAAATAGGGATGCCATGTTGAAGTGGTTAAAATCACTGGCTGCAAAATATGATATGGATATATGGATCTGACTCTATTGCAGTGACAGGAAAGGGTTCCACTGGAGTTTGATTGCATTACCGTCTGAAAATGAAATGAGGGGGAGGGCAGGAGTGTAATGGATTCAATTAGAAGGAGTTAGATGGATGAATCTTTTGTCGTCCCTGTCTTTCTCTCTTTGCTGCATTTTGCGTCACTCACCTTTTCTTTAATCCCCCCCCCCCCCTCCCTCCAATTAATGTACCTCTCTCATTTCCAGTTGCCTCTCCTCTTTTCAGCTGTCGTGTTTAGTCGTTATGGTGTAGATGGGCCTGTAAAGGCCAGCCCAATTATCCCGTTTGAACAGTGCTGCTCTCTAGCATTGTGCTCAGCTGAGACAAGACTCCTGTTAATTTGCAGCCAGTCTCATGCAGACACGGGCCAGGCTTGTCTGTTGACTTTTAGACAGAAGATTTGTAACGTGTTCACATGTGGGTGCAAGGGATAGTGAATGGAAGAAATGTGAAAGTAAACAACACTGAATAGTGAATACTAGCCATCAGGTACTGTAGGTGATCTGTTGAGCCTCTTCATCAGCAATTTGCCAGGATTTAAGAGGCCTTCTCTCTTCCTGGTGATTGTTTAGAATGTGACTGCGCCAGCTTTTGTATGAAATACACCATGGTGAAGGTTGAGAGCAGTGACTATTGGTGACGAAATAAACATTATCGTGACAGCTTCTACTTGTCTCCAGGGCAGGTTTGTGAGGCGGGCTCCTTGGCAACAGGGAATATACAGTATGTGTGTATGTGGAGTGGCAGGTAATGAGTCCCTAGGTGAATGGTAGCAGCAGCTAGGTGAATGGTAGCAGCAGCTAGGTGAAATGCCAGAATCATGAGCCAGGACTGCAGCACTAGGAAGGATTCAGAAGTTCTGATCAGAACATCCGAAAAGGTCAATAACAGACACTTTGTGTTGAATATATTGCA
Source organism: Electrona antarctica (assembly GCF_951216825.1). Classification (NCBI taxonomy): domain Eukaryota; kingdom Metazoa; phylum Chordata; class Actinopteri; order Myctophiformes; family Myctophidae; genus Electrona; species Electrona antarctica. The sequence goes on from NC_136793.1 coordinate 22,635,280, forward strand.
AGATAAAAATGCATGTACAAGGCTGATTCTCATAGTGCTGAACAACATTGTGCACACAGGCGTGTACATGCACAAAGATCCTTTAGTTTAATGCCAATGTGTTGAACTGCACCTCCCAGAGAGAGAGAGAGAGTGTATGCGTGTGCGTGCGTGCGTGCGTGTGTGTGTGTGTGTGTGTGTGTGTGTGTGTGTGTGTGTGTGTGTGTGTGTGTGCGTGCGCACGCGCGCGCGCACCCCAGTCCTCCACACCCTACACTGGCTCCCTGTCAAACAAAGAATCCAATACAAAATCCCGCTAACAAGCCACACAGTGACCCAATCTGATCTTCTCCAACACTATGTCCCTCCCCCCCCCCCCCCCCCATTTCCCATGTCATGGGAGGTGCTTTCAATATGTATGTTGATGTAGGGCAGGTTACATAAATGAAATGTATTAAATATCTCAACATTACATTTCTCTCTCATATTGATCATTAAATCATATCAATCATATTGAAAAACTCACTATTGCACAGCTGTGGTTCCCACTGACCACAGCTACAAGTACTAGAAGGTATATTAAACTCAATCTGGGAACCCATTCGGTAAAAAAATATTTAATTTTATTTTTAGCCTCTTATGGCACAACCTCCTTTTTTGTGTTAAACAGGAACTTGGCTCCTCCCCTTTATTAGTCCACTTCCTGCGTGATTGTTTAATTGAATATTTTATTTTATTTTTAGCCTCTTATGGCACAACCTCCTTTTTTGTGTTAAACAGGAACTTGGCTCCTCCCCTTTATTAGTCCACTTCCTGCGTGATTGTGTGTTTACTGTTTATTCATACTAACAACACCATTACATGTGTAAGGCAGTAGTGCTGACAGGAGAGATTATATTAAACTTTACTCATGCTTGAAAATGTAAACCTAGACCAAAGTGTGTCTGGGCTGGGGCAGGATGCTGTCTAAGTGCTTCCGGGATTTCTGGGAAGAGATGTTGTAGTCTATTTTCCTTGTTTTATTTAGGAGTCATGGGTTTAGTACAGTAGCACCCCAAACAGCTGTCTCTGTAAACATTTTTGAGACACAGTACGTCTTCAATTTAGCCATTGCAAATGGCATGCTACAAAGGCATGATTACTAGTAAGTAGCTTATCAGTGACAGACAGTGCTCTGGCCACTGTGATTCATCTTCTCAACATGTAAGCTAAACTGCTGTGGAACCATAAACTCTCTGTGTGTGTGTGTGTGTGTGTGTGTGTGTGTGTGTGTGTGTGTGTGTGTGTGTGTGTGTGTGTGTGTGTGTGTGTGTGTGTGTGTGTGTGTGTGTGTGTGTGTGTGTGTGTGTGTGTGTGTGTGTGTGTGTGTGTGTGTGTGTGTGTGTGTGTGTGTGTGTGTGTGTGTGTTCTTTCCTGAGGAATATATCCCACCCTTTTCACCAAGGTGTATTTTTTGCAAAACAATTTTTTGGAACAAAATGCCTCAAATCATCCAATTCTCTTTATTCAGACCGCAGCCATCTTGCCAGCAAGGTGATACCTAGGTCACACTTCCCATAGACAGCCCATTCATCCAAACAGAAAGGTCCTCTATTAAACATAAAAATCACCAACATTGCAGCTGTAGGGAAAGCTTGAATTATCCTCTTTCAATCTGTAAAGTGTTTGTTTCATAAAAATCCACCGTAGACATTTTATGAGCTACTTCCTGTCAAGAAAAAAAAGTGCTGGAGTTTGGAAGTGCTCGTTGACTATCACTCAACGGCCCATGCATACCACCTGTTTTGAATTTGCACATAATGCAGGAGGCAGCAGGAGGTTGCTTTACTGATAACGAGCGCTTCCATACTCTGATACTTAGAAAATAATCATCTGCAAGGAATTTCTTGACAGGAAGTAGCTCATAAAATGTCTACGGTGGATTTTTATTAAACAAAAACTTTACAGATTATTCAAGCTTTCCCTACAGCTGCAATGTTGGTGATTTTGACAGTGTTTAATATAATTAAAGAGGATCTTTCTGTTTGGGTGAATGGGCTCTCTATGGGAAGTGTCACCTAGGTATCACCTTGCTGGCAAGATGGCAGCCGTGTGAATATCATCAATTGCCATCCAAGGCGTAAGAAGAAATGCCACCCTTTTCACATTGGCCTATTATAGCGCCACCAGGAGGCCACAACCTGACCTGCCCTGGTGGAGACCTGTGCCCCGAGGGGCACTTTATCTAGTATTATATATATTATTGTTATAACTGGTATTGCATTATTTTCACTTAGCATGAGCTACGTCCTGTTTTAAGTTTCTGAGTTCATTTCTAAGTGTACGGTTGGCTTAGCTTAGTTACTAATAACAGTCGTTTTGTCAGAAAACGACTTTCATTGCCTTGTCCTTGTGTTGATATCATGCTGCTGCATTGCACCGTTCTGTGCCAGAATGCAGCTGAATTGACGTGTTGAACGATTGATTGCCTCAGATGTGTAATTGCCTCAAATATGCGCTGTATTGATCATTTTTATGACCTGTACCTTTCCAGTCGTGCAAGTGGCTATAGTGGATGAATGAAAAATCACTTGTGTGTGTGTGTGTGTGTGTGTGTGTGTGTGTGTGTGTGTGTGTGTGTGTGTGTGTGTGTGTGTGTGTGTGTGTGTGTGTGTGTGTGTGTGTGTGTGTGTGTGTGTGTGTGTGTGTGTGTGTGTGTGTGTGTGTGTGTGTGTGTGTGTGTGTGTGTGTCAGGGAAACGGAAGAAAGAATGCTTTAACACTCCATCCGGAGGCACGTGTTTGCCTAGGTTGCCCTGGCAACAACACAGCGGACAAAGCGAGAGTGTCCTTGAATTCATCAGTGCTGAACGACTGAATGGAGCAACAGGCTGCTGTGTGTGTGTGTGTGTGTGTGTGTTCATGTTTGTGCATGCAACGTGTGTGTGTTTACTGTATGACACTGGGCGGTGTGCCTATTCATGAAATCTGTTTGTTCTTGATTCTTATATAAAAGTATGACTGAGGCATCTTTGTAGATATGCAAAGATGTATATTTTTCATGAAGCAGGTGAAAAAAAACTACTACTCCTATTTGATTTGGTTCTAAACTAGAGGTATAGAGCACCGAAGTCTGACGTCACTTTCAGTAGAGGGCGCCAATACACAGGTTCATGTATTTTTTTAGTTGCATTGAGATCCCCATAGGGCGATTTTAGGTTGCTTCATATAAGAACTGTGTTTGAAAAATAAACCGACCACCCCGGCCTTTCTGTCAGGGGAGTGGCTGTGCGTCGTTAATGATGTCCATTCATATTTGATACAGCCAGTTTCTGGAGAAAATCGAATTAATGTGGCCGCAAAAGCCTTGAAACTACATCATGCCCAGCTGTCAACACATTGCGTTCCTGAGATTCCTCGTTGACGTAAGCGCAGCTGGTGGTGACTCAACTCGTACTAACCACGAGACATTAAATATCAATAAAATAAAAATAAAAATAAACGTAATTAACATTCAGTTTCTGTTGTGCGACGGGCAGATGCAGCCACCCGCCTATACCGGAAATGTAGTCTCTGGGTTGTTTCACTCGTTTCTAACGCTTTTTTTGTTACTCTTTCGGTATATTTGTACATTTCCACCTTCAGTCGATGCTTCATATCCATATGAGTGAAAAGGCCGGGGTGATCGGTTCATTTTTCAAACACAGTTCTTATATGAGGCGATCTAAAATCCCCCTATGGAGATTACAATGCAAATAAAAAGTAGACGAACCTGTGGATTGACGCCCTCTACTGACAGTGACGTCAGGACTTCGGTGCTCTATTATCAAATCAATTTATATTTATATTGAACTCATTGATTACATTGTACATTTTTCATGTATTTTGCTGGTGAAAACCGATCAGATATCGATATGGCATTTTTATGGCCCATTCCGATTATGCTACCGATTATGTTGTGCAACCCTAACAATTTGTATTTCATTTTATGCCCCAGGACCTGAGTACCCCATTTTATCCCTTTCATCACCCCATTTTATCCCTTTCATCCATTTCATTTTATGCACCAGGACCTGAGTACCCCATTTTATCCCTTTCATCCCCCCATTTTATCCCTTTCATCCATTTCATTTTATGCACCAGGACCTGAGTACCACATTTTATCCCTTTCATCTATTTTCATCTTCCTACATGTCTAGGATGACAAATAATCCTTGATCCTTCTTTCAGTAGTAGATTAGTAAAGAGGATTCAAGTCCAGTCGACTAGTCGCACATCATTTTCCTGGTTTACTTCTAGAATGACCGACATAAATGAACGCATCCAACAAGTGGTGAATATGAGAGGAGGAGGCAGGGTGCACTATATTTTCCCAAGGATGGTGGGTGGATAGGAGCAGTTGTTTTTGTTACCTCAGCAAGGCAGGCGAGCCAACAGTATGGGTTTGAGCGAGCTGCAAGGTAAGCATGTGGCCACAGCAAGCAGCTGATGGCTGAGTGCGCCGTCCGAGTTGACAAACCATGGTGGACGGAATCGTTAAACACGTGAATAAAAATGAGCGCTCTCTTCCCCCATCTCATCTCAGCCCCAGCCTCAGCCGAGTCGACACCAACCATCCTAGGGAAAACAATATCTTACACTCCATAGTCCCTAGAACAATACTATTATTGTTTAATGGGTTTAATTGTTAATGCAATTATGTCTCTCCTTTGTATGTGCCCCGTCCCCCCCAAGTGACCAGGCTGATGACCGCGTGCGCATAGAGAGGAGGGACAGCACACAATTTGAATTTGTTTCTGCCATGAACACCATTACTGAGTTCTACTGCAACACCTCGGACACAGGTACTGCATGTTAGTGTGTGTTTCTCTTTGTGAGTTTCTGTTTCTGTTTGTGTGCCCACGATTCCGATCTGTTTGTGTTTCTGTCTGTGTATATGCCCATGACACAGATACTGTGCGTGCGTGCGTTCTTGCGTGTGCACCCAGGACACAGGTACTGCATGTGAGTGTGTGTTTGTGTGGGTGCAATCTGAGAACCCATCGTCCAAAAATAAAGGAAAAACAGCACCCTTGACGGAATCAACAGTCTGTCTCGAGAGACTAGTGTGGGTGTGACACCATGGTTGATCAGCAGACATGGCTGTCTCCCACAGAGGTGTGTGATTGTCCTGGAAACGCATTTCCTTCTGGACTCTCTGTGCGTGGGTAGACAGGGGTTACGGTCATATTTATTTGTTTTGAACACTGGGGGCAGATGGTCAATAAAGCCATTCGACTATTACGGTTCGGGGTTTAAGGGCTTGTGACTCACTGTGTGTGTGTGTGTGTGTGTGTGTGTGTGCGTGTGCGTGTGCGTGTGCGTGCGTGCGTGCGTGCGTGCGCCATGTGTTACTCAATGCCCCCCTAGGCTCTCGTTCCCTGTCCAGTGTAGTGTCATTGGAGATGCCAGTGATCTGTTGCCTGGGACCGCTCATCCAGTACCTCCGAGAATTTAGCTTGGAGCGAGTTTTACTGAGTGACAGGTACTCACACACACACACACACACACACGGCAAGCGTTATCACAGCATTTCAAAACCACTTACAACAAGTGAACATGCTGCTTCCCTTGTAGCTCCTTACGCCATTTGTCCAGTGAGTCAAAGGGCATGGTCCTCAGCGCCACCTCCCTGAGGAACCTGGAGATCCTCACCAACCAGGTACGCACACATCAGAAAGTCCATTCAACATATTGATACGAAGCCATTTTGCCTGTACAAACTGGTGTAGGTGTGGGTAGGGACGGTGTAGTTCCCTTGCCATGATGTAACTAATATTGGCAAAATGTCTTCAATAGTTTCTCCGTTGATTAGAAATTGATATTCCCAAATTGTCTCCTCATTGACTAGCATTGCACAGTGAAACATGTCTCCATGTCACTTTATTAACTCATTCCATGCCACGGGACGCCTTTGGACGCCTCCCCTTTAACACACAAACAAATTCTACCAATAGTTAACAGAATTTTAATTTGGAAGAAAATCGGGACTGGATCCATCAATCCTGTTCAGAATCTTCAAACAGTAAAATCAAGTTGATATAAAAAAATAATAACTAAAAAAAACATGCAGTGTTGGGTTTTGTAATGTTAATATTATTGGCAGAATCTGTTTGTTTGCGTGTGCTAAAGGTTTCATCCAGTCACCGTAACTACACAAGTGTCATTTAAGCAATATTACACGAGAGGGTGTTGGTTAACGTGATTATTGCCACGACAGTGATGCGGTGAGGAACGAGACAAAGTCGAGTTCCGCAAGCATCACTGAAGTGGCAATAATCGCGTTAAACCACACCCTCGAGTGTAATATTGCAATTATACAACAGTTACCCTTAAAACTAAGAAAATCGCTGAAAAAAAATATTTTTTTAATGACAGATGTAGTCACTACGACCACAAATGTCCCAAGAAACTAGCTAGCCTAGCCACCGAGTTTGCTAGCGCTCTGGGAGAACAGAGCAGCTGAATTCTTTGTTTTGATTAGGTGGTGAATGGTGCTGGTTTAACCCACGGCTAGAAGGCTTAGGCTGTTTCAACCAATCCGATTGCTTCCTCGAAACGACCTGTGGTATATTGTGCTTTAACCCATTAGGCCCATTCTAGAAATGCCTTCTAAATCAGTAGTACTCAAACTTATTGTTTTGGCCGTGGACCCCCATCTGAAAATGGTTTCTGCCAGGGACCCCCAGAAGAGAAGATTTGTGTTAAGAAATTCAAAATTATTCATTATTCAAAGATTTTTCAAAAATAGCAAATGTACAAGCTCGTGCTCGGCACTAAGTGGCGCGCTGTGTGCTTGTATATATGCTATTTTTTGAGTACCACTGTTATAAACCTATGTTATATATAACATATTATATGTTGACAGGTTGAGCCTTTCAGATAAATCGGACCTCCATATATATGGGATTCAAGTTGTTCTGCCACTCCTCCTGTCTTGGAGTTTTACAGCGGAACTGTGAGATGAGTTGAATTCTCTGTGCACCCCTTGTTCCTTGATTGTCTCCACCACGATACGGGAGGTCCCCGTAAGTGGCTGGGAGGCTGGTCGGTTAAGATAGATGTTATGGTGAGGTTAAGACCCCAGGACACTCTACAGCGGCTCGCCTGTAAGGCCTGGGTATCTATTGAACTGCTGCGGGAGAGAGCACCGCACCCCCTCTATAGAGCGTCGCAGTCCCGCCCCTTTCATGACGACGCCAGGCCCAGGAAATGAATCCTAATGCGCTAAGCATCTCCCTACTTCTCTCCCTACTTCCTCTACTCTTCTTCTGACAGCAGCAGCATAGCTAGCCAATAAGAGAGGCAGGCGGGCCGCGCGGGGCGTCACCAAGGGCGGGTCTATGTCTTAAAGCGTACGTAGAAAGAAATCACGCATTTTCCCCATAGACATTTAAAAAAGTATTTAAAGACCTTTTAAGCGTCATACGAAGCCAACTCGAGTCGTGACAAATCATGACAACAAACACTATATATATTTTGGACCAAACAAATAGCTCAAATCTAAAATGACACGGATGCTTTCCCGGTTTTAATGGGTTAAAGGACTATTTAATTGTCATTAGTCATTCTGGTTCTACTGTTTCTAGAGCCAGAACACCATCCACTCCCATCACATTGTCTCATAGTCATCAGCCAGTGCTAGCAAGCTCAGATGTATGGATGTGCACTGCACAGCCAAACATCCCAATGTAAACACTAAACACACACCAGGAGCATATATTTGAACAATGTGTGGTTCTTTGTGTTTTGTCACGGAATAGGCTCGAAAATTAAGGCCCGGCCCTACCTGGGCCCTCATCAAACCCTGTACACTCAAGACACTGCCCCTGTTGCCACCCTTAGATCTCCATATATGGAGCTGGCCTGTTCTGACATTTCATATGTTGATCTGACCTCATCAAACCCTGTACACTCAAGACATGCTCCATATATGGACAGTGCATGCTTCTCGCCCTCAGGCGTCTTACTGGTTTATTAAATATGTTTATTACTACATACAAATATGTTCTTGGAATTATCCACCCGCTGAGTATTACGTAACAGCAAAATGCCATACATATGTGCCCAATGCCCATGTACATTAACAGCCATTCTGTATGTTGAACTTCAAATGATTAAGTAAATAATGTTCTGAATCTGTGTGAATTCCCTCTGCCTTAAAAAAACACAGAACTTTCTCTTCTTCATCTATGGTGCTGAAAAATGTTTTTGGGAATCAGACCGAGAGAGAGGAGGGACTTGGCTTGTTTGATCATGGGTTGGATGAGACGCATAACTGCACTAACACTGTGTCACTCAATCGACAGATCAAACTGCAGCTTCCTTTGCATATTTATTTGAAATTGATTTGGAGGATAAGCCCCTTGACATGCAACATTTCGTTTTCGACATATACTGTCCTGTTCATTACACTATAATCATACACTATGAGAGTTAACTTTTGAACTAAATTCCTCGACTTTGACTGCACACAGCTAGATGATCAATGACTACTGAACCTCACTTGGATGACGGTACCAACATTTGACATCTTTCAAGTATGGCAGACTGTTGCGTCTATACTGTATCTCATTAATCACAAGTTCAAGCCCACTGACTTTGAAGCCTGCTTTTATTTACCGGATGTTTAACCACATGGTGCCACTTTTCTGGGCATGTCATAACAGGTGAACACCCGAGCTAAATTGCAAATCGGCTATTTTCGTCTCAGAGATTTGATGTAGATGTAAAAAAGGAGGGGACCAAGTACATATCCCTACGGAATCCTCGTGGTCAATGAAGTGGGTTTATGTGCTTAATAAAAGGTTTAAGCCTTGTGTATATTCCTGGTCTTGTAGACAGACGGGGGTGTGAAGGGCAGTCTGCTGTGGGTATTGGATCACACACGCACTCCGTTTGGGAGGAGACTAATGAGACAGTGGGTGAGCCAGCCTCTCACACATCTACAGTGAGTACTGGAGCCATCTGACCATCTTTGCTGAAGATTTTCTCTGATTTCTCATCAAGCATTTTTGAGTGGTACAAACCACTCCAACAACCAGCTTTGTCTGTATGTTTGTGTACCTGTGTCCCTACGTGTCCGTGCAAAGGTGAGCATGGTTGCTATGGTTAGTGTGTGACGTCACTGACATAGCTGATCAGACTATATAAGACCTTGCACCACTCAGTTCACACGGGTGTGATTTTTAATTAGTGTTTAGGAAGGTCTTAAGCGCATGCACCCTAGAATCCCAATATTGTGTGTGTGTGTGTGTGTGTGTGTGTGTGTGTGTGTGTGTGTGTGTGTGTGTGTGTGTGTGTGTGTGTGTGTGTGTGTGTGTGTGTGTGTGTGTGTGTGTGTGTGTGTGTGTGTTAAACCTTCCAAGAAGCCATTAACGTGCATAGACTTGAAACTTGTTTGAGATAGATAGTAATACAACAAGGTAAACTTTAATTTGCCATTATTTTTGGTCAATGTTATGTTATCATCCCATTATTGCAGTTGAAAGTATGCATTGATTTGAAAACTCTTTTTTGGAGTGGTGAGTGTCTCTCCCAACCACCAATCCAGGATTATATTTGTGCCTAGCTCTCAGATTATAGAGATAACCCGACGTCTACAGCTTTTCAACATCAATAAATCCAGATTACATCCAAACACATTAGTTCCAAGACAGATGCATTCATGCACACACGCAGACACACGTGCACAGATGCACACACAATACAGCATGAATTCCTGGTTGGGCATGATTGCAATGTTTTAAATGTCTGTATCTAAAAGGCATAGTATGTACAGTATGCATAGCTTGCCCTGTGTTTACATAACAGTAACACATTTTCTTTCTCTCTCTTTCTCTCTCTCTCTCATGTCCAGGGGCATTTCAGACAGGCAGGAGGCAGTGTGTGAGATCCTGGAGTCAGACTCTGCCACCCTAACGTCCGTCAAATCTCTGCTGTCCCATCTCCCTGACCTGGAAAGAGGCATCTGTAGCATATACCACAAAAAGGTACACTCTTCTATAGTGGGTTTTTTTCTTCTTAAAAAAAAACCTGCCAGTTTAGGCAAAGGGAGGACAACACCCAATCATTCCTGGCGCAAAAATAAAGTTCTGTCCTAAGGGTGGTGCTAGAGGAAAGTCCATGGGGTCAATATAGTAGGTTTCATCCTTTATGTAGACCATAAAGGTGCTGGAAAATTCCAGCCTGTAGTTTTCAAGATATCATATTTGGGACCAAACTGTTGAACAGACACAGACTGACCACCACTGACATGCTTAGGCCTCACTCACACGGTCGCTGCAGATTGCTCTGTGCTTGCTGTATACAAAGGGTGTGACACAGCTTGCCGCCCCAATGCATTTCCAATGGGAGTCACATGGTCTGACACAACACTTGTGTTGTATGAGGGGGAGGGGCGCAGTCGAAACACAGCCGATATAACATACATACATACATGCAACAGCTTGTAGTCCAAAATGTAGTCCTCAAACCATGTGACTTCCATTGGAAATGCATTGGGGCGGCCATGACACTCACAGCATTCATACAGCAAGCATGCAGCAATGCATTAAAGGTCTGAGTGAGGCCTAAGAGCCTGCTACTACAGTATGCTAACAGGGCTAAAACTTTACAATAATCACTCATACCACAAAGAAGTTGTGCATAGAGAAAATACACAATGTACAATATGTACAGAAATAATAAATATGTAGGCCTATACACGTCTGAGATGATCCTTTTGAAACTTCTCAGTGGAACTTTCAAGGCCAATTTGAGTCTGGTCTGCAGGTCGTTCCACGACCAGAGGCCAAAGAAAGCAAGACATGTTTTACCCCCCTCAGATGTAAATGCTGGTACTACACACCGTAGCCAGGCATTTGAATTTGGAGGACATTTAGGGAGGAAGATCACTAAGAATAGCTTTATAAATGAAAATATACCAATGATGTCAGCATTCAGCCTACAGTGATGTGTTCCACCTCAGTGTGTGTGTGTGTGTGTGTGTGTGTGTGTGTGTGTGTGTGTGTGTGTGTGTGTGTGTGTGTGTGTGTGTGTGTGTGTGTGTGTGACAGGGAGAATGAGCAGAAATAACGCAGCACATAGTAATTAGCTTAAGTCGTTTACATGGAACAATTTTACTTGTGATCCGTTTGTGAAAAGGTTTAAACCCACCCCTCCGTGAGACCGTGACAGATTAAAATTTCAACCGGTTGTTTGGGCATGTTTATTATGAGGTGTTTCTATGGAGCATTTTCATTCTGTTTGGGTTTTAAAATGATTAGAATTGGAATATTAGGTTCCATGTAAATCCTAGAGAAAGTTTCAAAACACATGTGCATGCACGCACAGCCACACATGCACAGAGAAGCATTAATTGTCACTTCCTCTCTGTAGGGAAATGAGGTTGTGTTGTGTGTAATGGTGTGTCACCTCTATGGCTCCATTTCCATAATGACACGGACGGAATGGGTTATGCTCTCAGGTCCTTGTGCACTCAGAGCCATAAAATAGAGCGACACACAGGGTGACATGAGGGACTATATAAAGTGCACCACGTGATGGTTTCTACCATTAAAAGTGTAACACCCATTAACCCTTAGTGATCGAATCCTGTGTAGTAATGCTGTTAAAGCCAATATGAACGCAGTATAGTCTTCAATATTGCCTCCCTATGACCCTTTTAGTGCAGTCAATAAAAAAACTAAAATGATATTATCTTAATTGACCGATGATGATACTTTGACAATAAATTACATACACATAGATATTCAGAGTCATCACATAGATCATCTGGACAGGTAATAGCCATCATAAATTTACACCAACCCTTTTTAAATGTCGACAGCCAAGCCTTCATTAAAGGGCCGTGCCCTATACACAATAGACTATACAACAATGGCAGCATTTAATTGAGCATTCATGAAGGAAATGACAAATGAATTTGAAAACATGCTTGGTAAACGTGTGATTGTGTTTTCTTTCAGAGGTGCTCTGTAGTGTAGAGCAGCGGCTGTTTGTGGATGTTCAGGGACTGGATGTTGTTGTCCAGTGTTTAATGTCTTTGTTGTCCTGTCCCCAGGCTGTGTGTCTCTCTGTAATAGATGGTCCTTCTCTAAGCCTGGCTGTCATATCCTGCACAGATGAGATTCACTGAACTAATCTCCCTGGCTTACAGAATTCCCCAATACCAGGATGACAGCACGCACGCACGCACGCACGCACGCACGCACGCACGCACAGATAGACAGACAGACACAGTTATTTGCACTGCACTGGAGGATATATTTGTTACTGCTGGTTTATAACGAATACTTTTGCTATGATGAGTTGCTGCTGCCCGTACACTTTGTAAAATACAGGAATTATAATGCTTTATAACAGCCATCTGCTCTAGTAGTTATACAATCGTGTGCGTGCGTGCGTGCATGTGTGTGCATGCTGTGGCTCAGGAGGTAGAGCAGGTCGTCCAATGATCCATGGGTCGGCGGTTCGAATCCCGGCTCCTCCTGTCTACATGTCGAAGTGTCCTTGGGCAAGACACTGAACCCCAAATTGCTCCCGATGTGCTGGTTGGTACCTTGCATGGCTTCCGCTGCAATCGGTGTATGAATGTGTGTGTGAATGGGTGAATGTAATGCACAATCTATGTAAAGCGCCTTGGATAAAGGCGCTATATAAATGCACCATTTACCATTTACCATTTGTGTACGCGCGCGTGTGTGTTTTCAGTGCTCCACTCAGGAGTTCTACCTCATCAGCAGTAGTCTTTCCCGCCTGGGCTTGGAGCTACACGCCCTGCTGCCAGCCATCCAATCACAGCTTCGCTCCTCTCTGCTCCGAACCCTCCTATTGGACTCTCCCGAGCTGCTGGCTCCCGCCCACAGCTTCCTCAAGGTGCTCAACGAAAAGGCTGCCAAGTGAGTTTATTTGTGTGTGGAAGGAGAGGCTCAGTGTGAAATGAAACGTAAGAGGTTTGTAATTGTGCCGTAAGTTTTTATTTATTTATTTATTATTAAAGCGCAGTTTGGATGCCACAGAAGATTAGCCGAGTTAGGTATGATAAATTAGGCTTAATCTAGAGTTTTAAAAAAAAATGTTCACCTTGATTTAGCTTTGGTCGCTAGCCGCCGCTAGCATCCATGTCAGAAACAGCCAAAATCCCCAATCCTCCGTGCGTGCACGCTGTCTATAGTGTCTACTATGATCGGAGCCTAATAAAACATTAATTCGAGCTCCTGCCAAACAAAACAATGATCGGCTCGCTAGTAGGCCTCTGTGAGCCTCAGTAGACCACTCTGGTACTTTCGGTTTCAACCATAACAAGAGCTCTTCTCTTCTTCTCTGCTGCTAGTGTTGCACATTTCACTGGCATTGGCTACCTACCGCCCCCTATGGGAACGGGCGTCTAAGGAGTTAAAGCATTAAAGCTCTATTATTATGTAATCGTTAAGCATGTAACGATATATTGATTCGTAAGTCGATTAAAACAGATTCAATTTAGAGACAATTTAAATCGTGATTAAATCGCAATTTGAAAAAACTAAATGCAGGACCTTTATAAGAGAATTGATTAACAAAAAATAGTTTGTCATTTGCTACTGTATTGAAAAGAAGATAAGATAAGAAAATAGTGGAATTGTGTAAGAGAAATAATGGCAGGCAATGTTAAAGGAACATTCACTTTTTCTGCTTTAGTGTCCATGAAAACACAAGAAAAATTCTATAAAAAATAAATGGAAAATAAAATAAAGAGCCATTCACACCAAGCACAATAGCTATAAATACAGTATGTTGTTTTAAACTCGTTCTTCTAACTGAAGTGGAGTCCACACACCAACTATAGTGATTGTTTGGATCAGTTCCAGAGTGATTTTTATCAATGACCTCCAGCCAATAAAAATAGCATCAGAAGGACATGTGCGATGCAGTCGGCCTCATTCACCCTCAGTCACATCAGTGACCGTTTTATTATGAATGGAGATGATTATGTATCGCTATTCGCTAACGCTAGCTGGTAGTGGTAAGCTAAATGGCATTACTTCAGGTAACCTACAACTATCTCACCACCTCAATGAATCGGTCAGATTATCCACAACTAAAAAACATTGCATGGGACGTATTCTCAGTGATGTATCCCACGGTCATCGGGGTTTCGGGTCTGTCGAACATCATACCCCTCACTCAGGCCCAGCCGGGGTGATCAAGTCCCGACTTACGTCCCAGTAGCTACCCTTGATCAGTCCCATCAGGGAAAGACCAAAGCCACACAATCCGTTGGAACTACTCTACCGGGGCTGGGAGGTACGCTTCTAGCGCGTGGAAGGACTAGGCTCTGTGGGCTGACTCCTGTCCGGGCCCCTCCTATATCTCACCAGGTCCACTCCTGCTCTCACCAGGCCCAGGACCTATGCGTTGCACCAGAGTCCCAGCACCAGACGCTTTATTCAGGAGTGGTGGATTCTTGAGCCATATAGTCTGTTACATGTACCTTTCAGCATAATGTTGTGATGTTGAAAAAATATATATATACTATTATCATCACAATATCAATGTTGGGGTATTTGGTCAAAAGATATTGTAATACAGGCCTAGAATGGTGAGCTCTGTTGTGTCTTATGGAGGGGGATGTTGTGGTGCAGGTTGTATGTCTCATGTTGTGGTGCTTGGTGCAGGTCTGGTGATAAGAAGGAGCTGTTCGCAGACCTCAGCGGCTTCCCATTGTTGAAGGAGAGGAGGGAGCAGATTCAGACGGTCCTCAGTGAGATCCAAGATCACCGCAAAGATGCCAGAATTACTCTCCGGGCTCCCAAACTGGACTACATCACTGTCTCTGGGCAAGAGGTGTGTGTGTGGGGGGGGGGGGGGTGTGTGGGTGTGTGTGTGTGTGTGTGTGTGTGTGTGTGTGTGCGCGTGTGCGCAAACGAATAACATTCATTTTTCTGTGTTGCTGACGATTGGTATTCCTGTGGGCGGTGGGTTTCAACACATCCTCTGACTGTGTGTTATCCTTCTTCATCAACACATCTTTCCTATCCTCAACCCCCCACCTCTTCCCCGCTGTGTGTAGTTTCTGATAGAGGTGAAGAACTCCATGTCTTCTGTTGTGCCATCGGACTGGGTCAAAATCAGCAGGTGAGTTTCTCGTTTGGTGTCCACACAGGCACAAATAACACACACACACACACACAAGCGCGAGCGTGCGCCCGCAACTCAGGTTTGACCTTATGTCTTGTATGTCTGTCTTGTAAGGTAGATGAAGAGACATTCTTTTTGTTTTTAAATATGTTTTTGGCTTTTTCCGCCTTTTTATTGATAGTTGAAAGTACATACTGACAGGAAATGGGGAGAGAGATGGGTGGGGGGAAGACATGTGGCAAAGGCCATTGGGATCGGGAGTCGAACGCGCGGCACGCCGTCCGGCTGGCTCAGCAGCCTAGGTGCTCAGATGGTTGAGCTAACCGTCCGGGCCATGAAGAGACATTCTGACACTAAAAGCATCGTAGTAAAGCCGTATTTTTTTTAGACCTATCATCGCAGGAAAAGATTATGAAAATATATAGGCTTTTAGCTGAGAGAAACTTACAGAGTGCAAAGTTGGAGTAAGTTAACCCGAGTCAACCAACAACAGGCTAAGTGGTCGGGGGATTACTGAGAAAACAAGCGTGTGCTACGTAACATACAAAGCTACTACAGTGTAGGACAGCAAGTAGACATCATACCAGCATCTATCTAATAAGTAGCCTGGGGTGCACCTATGCTTTCTATGGCATAGGCAGATCCGCCGGGAGAATCTAGCCTGTCCCGTTCCCAACCCGACAAAGTCTGCACTTCTTTCTGCCCTAACCGAGAACTGACACCAAATCAATTAAATTTCTCGCTTTCACTGATGTGTGCAGTTGCGTGTCGCATTTTTCCAGCTTGCCCCTCGTCACCTCGTGAAGCGACAAATTGATCACGTGTTCAAATTCCAGTAACCAACATTGGCCGGGTAATTGTGTAGGTGAAATAGGCTCTCTCTCCCCCTCTCAAAGAATTAACACTGATCTCTTCTCTTCTCCAGTACCAAGACAGTGAGTCGTTATCACTCTCCCTTCCTTGTGGAACGCTACAGGAAGCTGCTGCAGCTCCGAGAGCAGCTGCTGTTGGACTGCCAGAAAGAGTGGACCAACTTTCTAGAGTATTGAACTGCAACACACGCACACAGTCACACACATAATCCACTGATCATTGGTTATTATTACTGTATGTGCAGTAGCTACAAGCTTGTTTCTATGCCTATTTGTAGTTGAGTGCTACTGTCTCAGTGTCGGCTGAGCAGAACAAAAGATAGCTTAATTTACCCTCTCTCTCCGTCCCTCTCCCTCTCTCTCTCTCTCTCTCTCTCTCTAGTCATTTTGGGGAGCACTATCACACCATGAAACGCGCTATTAGTCACCTAGCAACCATGGACTGTCTCTTCTCATTGGCTGAAGTGGCCAAACAGGGTGACTATTGCAGGTGATGGCCTCATATGATGACCATAACTATTTAGTCAGGCGTGTGTATGAGCTTTTTTGTGTTCGTGCAACCATGCCTGGCTCACGAGTATGTGTGTGTTTGTGTGCGGCGTGTGGGTGTCCTGTGTCGTGTCCCATAGTCTCAGACAGACTGTGTGGGGGAGTGTGTACTGGGCATGGCAGAACGGCAACAGGCCTTCCACCCCCTCCCTGTCGACAACACTCCATCTCTGTACCCAATCCTCACCTTCAGCAGCTCTGAAGCATCCCTCCATACGTCCCTCTACCACTTCTCAACTTCATTCCCGTATTTTCCTGTATTTCATGCCTCTGTTGCCAGACATTGATAAAAAATCTTATACAATGCCTTGTGTCTTGGGTTCTTCATTTATCTCCTGAGTGTACAAATGTAACGAAATGGACCTGTAAGGGTCCATTTGGTTACATTTGTAAACGCTTGACTAAGACTTACAAATGGATAAATTAAAACTCAGGAATTTACTCTGTTGATGTTCTACGTCTAAAGGTCCTTACAGACTGGGTGTGCTTTCTGAAAAAACAGTGGAAAAATGCCTCGTGAAATCCGAAAAACGCACCAGTCTGCAAGGACCTTTGAGTATGTGTTTTGCGTTTGTGTGTGCACCTGACGGTGTGTGATTTTTGCCTTTAGGCCTGAGGTGTATGAGAACCGCCATCAGATTGTGATCCGGGACGGCAGGCATCCTGTCATAGACCAGCTCATGGGAGAACAACATCAATATGTTCCCAACAACACTGAACTACAGGTACTCATGCATGGCACAGTATATTTCTTCTTTCCTCTATTATTTTTTTCCCGTAAATGATGGAGTTTTTCACCGGCTTTTACACGTGTTAACCTGTGATGTGACAATAAAGTTGAGTTAACCACTTGGCACTTACGCTAGCATCCCTATTCTGGGGTGAAATTTGGCAAAAATTGCATATCTACAAGCTGATCTATTTTCGGCAAAGATATTAGTGTAGACTGTAGAGAGAAAAAGGGAACAGGCCTACTATAGAGAGTCCCGGGGAGCTCTGGTCAACTAAGTATATGGGGTTTGAGTGGTTTGAGTTGAGCATGTGTACACAAACAAAACCTACATGCACACACAGTGACAGAGCACAGACGTTCACTCGCTTACTCACTCAGAGAAATTCCAAAACAAAGTTGGGACCACAGACACGCACGCTCCTCATACACACATGCTCACTCACTGGTGGAGTGGGCGCATAGGCTAGGTTAATCTTGCAATTGGAGCACAAGCCAAGAAGAGGAAGAGGAGCCAAGTGCTCAGTCCACCCACCTCCTCAGCTGACGCATGTGAACCTGTCCTGTCCTGTCCTGTCCTGTCCTGTCCTGTCCTGTCCTGTCCTGTCCTGTCCTGTCCTTTGCAGGGTGAAGGTAGGAGGACTATGATAGTAACAGGGCCCAACATGGGGGGCAAGAGCTCCTACATTCGGCAGGTAGCCATGATCTGTGTCATGGCCCAGATGGGCTCGTACGTGCCGGCGACTGAGGCTCAGCTGGGCATCCTGGATGGCATCTACACCAGGTATGAACACACACATTTACATACATCCACATGTAAAATGAGTGTACATGTTGTAAACGGATGCTAATTGTATACAGCACTCACTGAAACGCACACACATAAACACAGGTGACGGAGAAGTCTCAGGCTTTTTCCTCTGCTTTTAAATGTGTGCATATGGGCGCTTTAATTTTTGGGAGCATTCAGACAGGCTTAAACCTTTATACTCTGTAGTGCTCTGTCGCTTCACGATGCGTTGTTAACTTGTTGATCAGTTATTTTCGGCAAGCGACGCGATGGAGTATAAACATAGTCTCGTGTAGCCAGCCTTCATCTGCCTTTGCAATGCATATTAATTTGCCCCAGGCAGATTAAAGGGAAACTTCACCCTTTTTGCATATGTTAATGACGTTTAGAAGATTTAGAACACTTTCCTGGGGGTCTTTACATGTGTGTAATATTTTAGATTTTAGCAGTGAGCCCAGGGTCTCTGATGTCATGGACACTGGGATCACTTACTTCCTGGACTACATGTTGTCTCAGTAAGACAGCCCTCCCCCTATCCACAAGGAGGAGCAGTGCACCAAAGCATTATGGGAACAGGAAAGTGTTCTAAATCTTCTAAACGTAATTAACATATATTTTTTTGCAAAAAGGGTGTTTTTGTAAAAGTGTCCCTTTAAGTCTGGCCCCTCTCAATTGTGGGAGGACTTCACGGCCGAAGTGGTGACGAGCCAACTAGATTCCTCTGGAACCGGGCTATAACCAACCAGGGCCCAGTATGCAAATATGGGGCGGGACATTGCGGGAAAACAATCTAATGCTGAGAGGGACGAGACTAATATCCACACAGTGATATTGGTACCGTATCGCTACGCGAGGCTAGTATAAACTACACTTGAATCCCCTCCTAATCCCATAATGCCCCTTCATCCCGATTCCCCAGACAGGTGGATAATGTGCGCGGGGGACTGCTGTGAACCAGAGTAACAGCTGGTTTGGTTGCGTACCAGTGTCACACAGTCACTCACGGACTACAAGCTCACAAGCAGTGTGTGTGACGTATTGTGAGCTTCTATATCTGCTAGTGCACGCACACTGCACAACACATATAACATAACATCACATGTCTCTGGCTTTATTTGATGGAGAGAGCGCTCTGCTGTGCCACTGGACATACCGCCATAGTTCCGGGGAGCCTCCAAGGGGGGAAAAATGCTGTTGTCGGAGCGAACGTTCATTTCTTTTTGATGATGATTGTTCACTACATTATTAGCGCGTGGTCTCAGCATGAAGCACGTATGTGCTGACTTTCCAGTGCTGACTGCATGTTACTGTGGAAACATAGGCCAGTATACGATCTCCGTTATTCGGCCTTTACTACTCTATGTAATTAGGCCTAATGACTTGCAGATGTGTGTAATTGTCTGTTTTGCAGATTTAAGCATGGTCTTACGTGTGAATACATTGGGGAAAGTACTGTGTGTGTGTGTGTGTGTGTGTGTGTGTGTGTGTGTGTGTGTGTGTGTGTGTGTGTGTGTGTGTGCGTGTGCGTGTGCGTGCGTGTGCGCGCGCGTGTGCGTGCGTGCGTGCGCGTGCGTGTGTGTGCGCGTTCAATGTTTGTTGTTTGGACTAGAGGATCTGTGTGTTTGTATGCATGTGTGTATCTGCTCTGTCTCTGTCCTTTGGGGGAATTTGTGCGTGTCTTGGGGGAATTTGTGCGTGTTTTGGGGGAATTTGCATGGTATATACTGTAACTAGAGGTAATGTACTGTAGGTTCAGACCTGAGTTTGGCTTGGCCAGGTGTTTTGGCAGAGAATGAATACATAACATTAGGCATTCCATTTTAATGGCTGTGGTCTGTCCTCTCTACACCCCCATGCTGTACATGCAAGACAATTTATAGGCCAGCATCAATCTTACTGTTATTAGTCTTGGATAAGTAAACCCACTCCTTATTGACGCTACTGTCTCATCTGTGTTCGTCCATCCATCTTTCTGTATTTCCTGTTCATGACGATAGTGCTCAAATCAAAGGCAATAAATTCACAATGGTGAAGAAATGTTGCCGTCTCTGTAAAGGAAAGGTGTGTGAATGGCTGGGCAATGAATTACTAAAACCCTCTTGCAACTGTACTTGGTCTATGCATTACATACATTATGTAATGCACAATCTATGTAAAGCGTGAAACACAGACACACACACACTCTGTGTCTTTTCTCGTGAATTCCATCCACCAAACCAGGAGATATAAACTACGACTTTTCAACATGATGAACTGAACTGATGATCCATCCATGCCACCTCTACTCTCTAGTATAATATGAACAACATGGCTTCATTTTCTGTGTTAGAGCGTGTGTGCGACTGTGAGATAGAGATAGAGAGATGCCTGATTTATACGTAGGTGCGGGCCGGTGTCTCACACTGAAAATACATAGGGCTCCATCTTGCGCCACCCTTATCTCTTATCCCTAAACTTACAGTATTTGCCATTTTTTACTATTTTGAAAAACCTTTTAAAATAGTTCAACTAGCTGATCTACATCGAGACATTGTGAGCTTGTAGATCGGCTATTTGAGCTATTTTAAAAGGTTTTTTAAAATAGTAAAAAATGGCAAATGGGTTTAGGGATAAGGGTTAAGGGGTGGCGCAAGATATAGCCCCTAATGTACAAGCTCACAACAGGTCGCAGAGCAACACATTGGGAGCTTGTACATCTGCTATTTTCAATGTGTGTATAAGTAGCATAAATCAGGCTAGAGTGGTCCTGGGAGCGAGCATCACCAGTGAGGACGGTAATGAGACATCCAGGATAGAGAGACACTGCGTAGGTGTCCAATAGGATCTCCTGCCTGATTTGATCCATGTGATTGATTGATCGGTGAGCATGGAATGAAGCAAACAGAAAGTGGGTAAATTTAAACCCTCATAAAGATGTTTTGTGACTGTTCGTTCTGCCCACTGTTCATAGTTGTGAGAGCGTGTGTGTTGTGTTGTCTCTATGACAGGGCTTTTATTTTTGTTGTAATCTGGTCCTCCTTGAACTTTCACATGCGCGCATACTTGTACTGTACGCGCGCATGTGAGACAGAAGGCATTCATGTGGGTTCCTATTGGTATGGAGTCCTGAAGGTTATAGAGCACATTCTCCCATCTCTTCACGGTTGTTATGGAAACAGCAAAAGGAAGTAGAATGTAAAATTATGTATTGAAAAGGCCCTTTAATGGACAATGGACAGTGATTATGCTTGTGCTTGACAACAGTGGTTCTCAAACTTCTTCATGTCAAGGACCCCCAAATGAATATGTATTTGGCCATGGACCGGACCCCCAAATGAATATGTATTTGGCCATGGACCGGACCCCCATTAGGACCCCCAAATGAATATGTATTTGGCCATGGACCGGACCCCCATTAGGACCCCCAAATGAATATGTATTTGGCCATGGACCGGACCCCCAAATGAATATGTATTTGGCCATGGACCGGACCCCCAAATGAATATGTATTTGGCCATGGACCGGACTCCCATTAGGACCCCCAAATGAATATGTATTTGGCCATGGACCGGACCCCCAAATGAATATGTATTTGGCCATGGACCGGACCCCCAAATGAATATGTATTTGGCCATGGACCAGACCCCCATTTTAAACTACTTTTAGGTTTGTGAACCAATTCATCTTCAGTGGAAACACTCTTAACTGGTTCAATATTAGGTGGGAAAAAATAACCTAACCGGTTCAACGGTGGTGGAAAAGGGGCCTTTGAGAACCACTGTTTTAATGGACGGTGGTCTCTTAGCAGTGATTATGCTGTGCTTTACGGCTTTAAGCTCTGCTTAAAGCGTTAAGCTCTTCTTAAAGCTTTAAGCTATTCTTAAAGCTGGGATGTATTTTGGGAGGGAGTGGATAATGCCCAGAAATGCGAGAAGTGAGGATCGTACCGTTGCCAATAGCGTGTTTTTCAATGTAAGTAACAAACTCCTATGTGGGTACTGTGAGGGTAACAAGGCTGACCGGCCCCATAGTACATCTTTTGTAAGGAGTCGTGTGTGTGTGTGTGTGTGTGTGTGTGTGTGTGTGTGTGTGTGTGTGTGTGTGTGTGTGTGTGTGTGTGTGTGTGTGTGTGTGTGTGTGTGTGTGTGTGTGTGTGTGTGTGTGTGTGTGTGTGTGTGTGTGTGTGTGTGTGTGTGTGTGTGTGTGTGTGTGTGTGTGTCGAAATTCCCTTTTTTCTTTTTCTTGCCTTGATCTCCTACCCCACCCCACCCACCACCCCTCCTCCCTTTCTTTGTTTCTTGGAAAAAATAACACGATGGGAACTATGCACAAAAACAAATTTAATTTAATTTACATTTTTATACTTGTAAAACTGTGATGTGACAATAAAGTTGATTCTGATGCTAAGCGAGTGGGGAATGCGTGTATCCAACCTGCTCGTTCAGCTCCTTGCAAGCAGTGACAACGGTTAGAGCGTAAGTGTGTCTGTGCCATGTTTTGTTTGTGCCACTGGGGATTGAGTCAGATGCCCATGCCATGTGGTGCCGCTTAGACTCTTGGCGTTCCACGGCACATGCCTTTAATCAGCAAGTGTGGAGCGAATCCACAAGCATAAAGGAATCAGTGGTGGAAAGTAACTAAGTACATGTACTCAAGTACTGTACTTAAGTACAATTTTGAGTATTTCCAATTTTCAAAACTTCACACATTAACAACTTCAGTCCTATATAAACTTTGTCTATTTAGAAATAGACGTTCTACAAGTCTACGTTGTGAGTTTGTAGATCTGCTATTTTCAGACGTACACATTTTATACATTACTTAAACGTGTGTAAAGTTGGAAACTTCCAGGAGAGCCGCAGACGTTATGTGCTTGCTTGTTATGCTTTCTCTTGTATGGGTCTGTAGATGGGAGTGAAGATTAGAGCTATAGCTGAGCTTTCTACCTCAGCGATTCTCACAGTAGTTGCACTGTACTTGCGTTCTTTTTAAATCTACAGTACATCAAACCTCTTTGCCAAAAATAGCCGATCTGAGCTTGTAGATCAGTGAATGTTCCCCCCCAGAATAGTGATGCTGGGATTTCAATTGCTTAAATGTCAAGTATAAAGTTATGTTCAATCTGTCTTAATGGAAACTGAGTTTTCCTTGTGACATACTTCATTCATTCATTCATCTTTGGGGGAAAGCGTGACATATTACATATACCGTAATATGACATAAATGTAAGGTGCTATAAAGTAACCGTGTAATTCAGGGGTGCTGTGGATGAAAAAGTTATTTCCACTTCCAGGTGTGACCTGAGCCAGAAAGGTTTGAGAACCGCTGGTCTACATTATTCAGCTCTGATGCAGCGACAGGCTATCATTTCCTTAACCTCCCTGAGCTCTCATCATAGCCATCTGAGCAGGCATCAGCTGAGTGGAGCCCATTGGACTAATACTAATAAGGCAATCAAAAAATAAATAAATCGCAGCACCATCAGAAGTCAAAAGAGGGGATGGATCATTTAAATTCCCACAATCAACTCGTGTCAATGTCGGAGTAGGGCTTCTTCGCCACAATGTGTGCGATTTTGATAAACATGAACTTACGGAAGAGGAAGGTGGTGAGAATGCGAGGTGACGACAAGACTGCGTCTATTTCCAGTGTCTTGTTTGACAGGAGGAGGGACTCGGTGACAGTAGCTGCCTTGGTTGGCTTGGCTGGTTGTGCTTTCTCTGCAACACTTCTCATCAGTGCACACAGCAGATACAGTGTGACCCAGAGCTGCCTGTACTGTATGTCCGCCTCATGGGAGCTGTCTTGCATATATACCTGATTGACATCATGTCCCCAGAGCTTGATTCTCTCTCTCACACACACACACACACACACACACACACACACACACACACACATTATACAAATTGTCTGATGAAATGCGATGGCATGTCTGCCACAGCAGTCACGCCCCTCTTCTATTTGGCGTGTGCTGCAGCCATGGTAACCAGCAGCACCCGTGGTTGGCCGTTTGACAATCATGGTGAAGGTCAAGTAAGACAGCAAAAGACAGACTAGTTGATGGAGCTTCAGTGTGCAGAGTTTGAGTTCAGAGTTTTGTCTGTTTTATCTTTTCTTGGTGTAAAGACTCTTGTAAGTCGACCTTGTCTCACGGTTGTGACAAGGGTAATGTGTGCACGTGTCTTGTGTGTGCGTGAGTATGTATGTTTTTAAAAGTGGAACTTTATTAATTAACTTCGACACCGGTGAACCGTTGAGCGAACCAGTGACCTTGATGGCCTCTACTCACTAAAACCTAATGTATACTGCGTCAGCCAAGCCATGGCCCATAGCTCTGTACTAGATGGATACTATAGGGGCAATGAGCCATGAGCCACGGTTTGGCTCACAGACTGTGACCCAGGGCTGTGTCATAGACCTGTTGTAGTGCCACAATGAGGCCGATTTGAAACATTTGGGGTGGCAGTTCCTCCTTGGCCTAGAGAGGGAGTGTGCATGCAGTGGTAAGGAATAACTCAGCTCCACAGGTTTATTAATTCAACGTTTCGATCACTGGGATCTTCGAAACGTTGAATTAATAAACCAGTGGAGCTGAGTTATTCCTTACCAGTGTTGCAGACTCTTTTCTCTTGTACTGCCATTTGTCCAGCACCTGGGCTAGAGTGGATGTGCATGCTCTATTACCTTTGTTAGTGTGCGTGCAGTCTCATGGCAATCAGACGCTGCATGATTTGATGACTTGATGATGACTACAGAGATGTGTACCGTTTTGCGTGAGGTTTGGACAAAAGCCATTTGAGTTGTAGCAAAATATTCTTTTTGTAAACATCGGCCTCATGGTGGCACTATACCAGGCCAATTTAAAAGATTTGGGGCAGAGCTGCACACGGACGACATTCTCTCCATATTCATATATATTCAAACATGTATTCACCAAAACCAACTTACAGTTTTTGTGTGTGCTCGTGCACCAGACAAGTGACTTTTTTGCCTGTGGGTATATATAATATATTAGGGGAAAACTTGAGCGTAGTTCAGCTTGATCCTGGACTTAGGGTCGGCCGGGAATGTACAGTATGTCTAGTGAAACTTATTTGTGATCTCTGTTCTGTTTTTGAGGCAGAATTGGTGAACTGGAAGAACTTAATCTAAAATTAATCAGATCTGACTTTTTGATGAATGTATTACGGACGAATAAAGCTCATTTTCAACTTGCCTTCTTCGGTACAATTGCATATACAGTAGACAGACAGTCGGACACATTTTCACTAATGCTAAAATGCAGAGTGAGAGTGAGAGTGAGCACAACAGAGAGTTAAATAATAGAGGTTTATTAAGAGCACATAGTGTAGGAAAAGGTCACTAATTAAACTTTTGGGCACCTTTGGGAAAACAAACCATTAGACTAAATGAGTATATGCCAGAGCAATAATCTCTGCTTTCAAAGCTTGACTGTTTTCTGCCAATTTACTTGATTTATATATTAGAACTTGCAGTGTCAAATATCAAACTGTAGAATATGCTTTATAAATTAAATTGACTTTTATAGGCTAATCAATCAGAGTCAATTCGGTCTTCGATATTATTAGACATTTTCTTTATTACATCTGATTACATATAGACTGTTCTTTATACTCTGTGTGTGCGTGTGTGTGCGTGCATTATAATGAGGTGCTATTCATAATCTCTAGGGAATATGAATAGTCCCTCACCCGATGCAATTTGAATAGTCCAAAAGCCCCCAGGCAATTTGGATGAGGCAAATAAGCACACTGACACCCACAATAGAGAGAGCAATCCTTCAGACATGTAAAGCCTTATTTATACTTCGTTGTATCTATGAAGCTCCACCATGGCTTGCCAACTCAAAAGCTGTTGACGTGCAAGGCCATCGGCTGCTCCGCGCAGGCACTCGCTGTCGGCACGCCTGCAGTGTGTCAAGTATATTCTATAAAATGGCATGCATGTGATTGTGAAACCATTTATTCAGTAAGTTGCAAATGAAATAGAAATAAAAGCTTGCAACAGCAATTTACTGTGTGCATAATTACAGAGTACAGACATAACTTATTTACAGGGAATCCACCTCACAACATAATAAAGGAGAATTCCAGACCAGTGCCTTTCTTACCGTAATCTGAGTTTATTATATCCAACAAACAGTGGTAGAAGAGGTGAAAGAACAATAACATGCAGAGTGGAGCGCAGCTCAAATCATGCACGCTGGGACTCAGGCTTGTTAAACAAAACGGCTAATCCGGAATTCTCCTTTTAAAAGATGCAAACCACAATACTATGTCTACAATCTACCTGCCTGGCTTTTCTTAAATCATATTTACACTGAATTATATTTACCCTGTTTCAGTCAACAACTCATTCGTTTTTTTATATAATGGTGACATCACAATAGGTGTGATTTAGGCATACTGTATGTGGGTGCATAGACTTAGGTCACAAATAACATAATGCCCCGACGATATATAATAATTATAAAATAATTTTTAAAATGTCAAATTGATTTGCGATTTTGGCGTAAGATCAACCAAAGTGCAACTTATTTCTTCCTATTTACAATGTAGATGTGTAGCAGAGGCTGTTTTCCATTTTCTTTTTTTATTGTTTATCACACGATTTTGCAACCCATTTTTTCACCCAGTGTCAATTATCTAATGTACGTAATCCTGGGTGCTAGCTACACTTCCTCTGCCAACCTGGGGGGGGCAGCGGACTGACTTCATGCTTCCTTCTATGCATGAGGAGTCCAAGCTGCTTCTTTTCACCTGGCGGGGGAATTTCACCGGCTGGACGTAGCGCGTGGAAGGAACACGTTATTCCGACCAGTTCCTTTCCTCTCCATCAGGCGTCCCGGCTGGCCAGGGGGAGGTAGTTTAGAGACCAGGATTACTGCATGTTTTTGTGAGGGTATCTACCCTAGGGGACACGGGGAGAAAACTCCACACAGAAAGGACCTTTCGCCAACCCCGCCTCGGGTATGGGCACGCCCCCAGCGCCCACAGCATCCCCAGCGGGATGCTGTGAGGCGACAGCACTGGCTGTTTTCTAGAGCAACTAACAAAGTACAGTATGTGGGCAGAATAATTGCCACGAATATTACAATACAATACTGTATAATAGTAGGTGTTCAAGGAATTAGAGTGCTAGGGGAACAAAAGGGTATGTTAAGAAGTATTTGGGAAGGACGCTTAAGAAACATGCCCAGCATCTGTCAACCAACAGGAAGTGCAGACCAGGTAGTAACTGCAAGAGGTTAGGAATGGTAGAATGGTATCGCAACGCGTGAATTCCGTTTGTGTCCGAGCATAGGCATGGTAACGCCCCGCCTGCCTGTGATTGGCCTACCGACACTGCCCGTCTTGACTGTCCTCCGAGGTGGATATAATGCTGGATAGTCAGATGCGAGGTTACTCTCCGTGGTGGTAAATACGGTATGATACAAGACAAACAAACATGACAAACAAACAAACTATTTTTTTGTAGAAGAGGCAAACTAATATTGTTTATACCGTTTGCTTTGATGGAATAATTGATTGAACATGCACTCCGTAATATGATTTGATTTGGGTGTATTGTAAAATAAAGTGTTTGTGTTGATTATTGTGTAATTTGTTTGTATGTGTAACTTGAAACATTATTGTACTATAAAAAGGTCTATTTTCCCTTCATCTTTATCTTTTTTAGTGTAATAGTAATAGTTAACTATAATTAGATTAATACACGATAATCAACACTAACACTTTATTTAGAACACACCCAAATCATATTACGGAGTGCCTCTTCTACAAAAATAAAACTTACAAGTTAGTTACAAGGCTGCATTCTGTCGCGCGTGCCAAGCTGTCATTCTCTTGTTATTATTATTTATTTCTCAATCTCACCACGGAGTAACCTCGCGTCTCGGAGGACAGTCAAGACGGGCAGTGTCGGTAGGCCAATCACAGGCAGGCGGGGCG
The DNA here is from genome assembly GCF_951216825.1 of Electrona antarctica. Classification (NCBI taxonomy): domain Eukaryota; kingdom Metazoa; phylum Chordata; class Actinopteri; order Myctophiformes; family Myctophidae; genus Electrona; species Electrona antarctica. The sequence continues at coordinate 22,663,290 of NC_136793.1, forward strand.
TTACCATGCCGTAGTTATGCCTATGCTCGGACACAAACGAGATTCACGCAATCTCAACTAGGGTTAAGGAGGGTGTTTGCCAACCAGCGGGGGATGTCAGAAGTAATTCCAGAGCTTGGGAGGCAGGAGGGTGAAGAGTCTAAGGTGGCCTAATGCATTGAAAGGGTGGGTAGTTGACCTGTATTTGCTGATCGCAGTGAGAGGGAAGCGGTGTAGGCCGACCCTAGTGCCGCCCTATACAGTGCCTACACCGCTTCTAACTTAAAGGCCCTCCCGTCCTCATATGACCAATAAAGATAGTTTTGGGAAGAATGTAAAAAACGATGAATGGCGCCGGTGGCCAGTCCAAGTAGATTGTTTATTTAGAAAAAGAGAGGGGGGCCTTGTGCGTTAAACAACTTAAACAACATATATTATATGTTTTTGTACAATGAGTAGTGCAATATATTATATCTTCAACGCAACATGCAATATATAGAGCACACCTCCAAAACGCTTTCACTTCTGCCCAAAGGGGCAACAGAAACACCCATCTGTTGTACTCTATTTCCTTCTGCAGCTTTCTCACTCAACCACAACGACTGACAGCCCTGGGTAGTGGGTAGGCTACCCAGCCTGGTGATCGGAGAAACGCACGTTTCTAGTTCTTAGCTGTGGTGTGATGTGCAAATTATCAACCAATCACATTGTGTGATACAAGTAAGACGCGTAAACGCGGGAAGCGAACGAAGCACACACACAGAGAGACCTGTATCTTCCAATTTCAGTTCGTATTGGTTTGCTCCCAATCGTTTGCCCTCTGATGGCGGACGGGTGGTGTTACAGCGTGACACACACACAGACAGTATCAACTCGTATTAGGGCTTTCACTTCTAGTGATTTTTACTAGTTGACTAGTTGCCTAGTTTACTAGACTAGTTGTTTAACTAGGCCTACCTATTGTGTAAAAAAAAAAAAAAAGGTTTTTCCTTTTTTTTTAATAATAATATTTGTACATTTAAAAACTGATCTTGAGGCCTACAAAAACGGAAAAAAAAAAAAAAAGAAGCTTCTTTCTTTCTTTTTTTTCTTATCAACTAGTCAACTAGTACCAACGAGGTCAACTAGTGGATTTTCTAGTCTACTAGTTGCTTAAAGCCCTACCTCGTATAATGATCATCTACATCAATTGTATGGTTTATTTGATTTGTTTTAAAGATCACTTTGAATGATTTTAACCCTAGGGGATATTTTGGAAAAAGAAAGCTTTTAACTTTGAGACTGCCATCTCAGGAAGGCTTAGATTGTGTTTCTGAACGATAATGGGAGGATAGTGGAAAAGGTTAGTTAATCACTTAAACTTGACTTCATTAACTGGAGTCCCCGAGGGCTCTGTACTCAGTACTACAGTAGGCCCCCTTCCTTTTATAGGAACAATAGGGTTCATGTGGTTAGGAGCCCTAGGTGTAGGGCTGGTCCCATAAGCTGTAGAAAGATGGATGCCAAGCTTGGTCAGTAGGTTTGGAATTGGATGCATCCAGGAGCCAGGGGAGAGACATGAAAATATGCTGTTAACTTCTTTTGACGTCAGGTCAGTACATGTCACTAGAATTTCTCAGTGCAAGACAGACTCAGACTTTACAGTGCCAAGCAAATGTGTTAAATCTGTTTTTAATTAATGAGGGGAAAGAAAGTGCAATTCCTGGGTGATGACACAAACACAGACATCCACCACCGTACATAGAGATACCAGATTGTGTGCAGTTTTTTATTATATCCTTAAGGTAATACGCTGGTTCTCAACCTGCAGTCCTGGGACCCCAGAGGGTCCTTGGTGGGATCCATTTAGCTGCGTCCCCCGCTAAATTGTTAGGAAACAAGGCCTTGAGTTAAATTAACACTAAGGATTTTACAGTGTAGATTGCGGTCCCGGACCTTATTTTGTTTTTTAATTTGTATTTTTTTGAAGACATTTTTTATTTTGTTATCCCTCTTTTTTTCATATTGTCCATGTCCATATTTATGGCTCTGAGTGCCACTGGGGAAAAGCTCTTGCTGAGCCTTGAGCCCTGGGGGCGGGGCATTGACACACCCCAAACGCTTGCCGGTCTGCATTGTCACAAACCGTTAATCTCCAATGTGTTGCCTGTCTTTCATAATCCTTTTTGCTCTCATGTGTTACGTTCATGTGTCACCTCCTGTAGAACTTGCACGTCCTGTGAATGGCTAGTTCTATACCATGCAGTGATGGCCCCTGTCATTACTCTGGGTTTTAGCAGAGCAGACCCTGCCTAAGGTAGTACAGGTGCAGTGCATGGTATTTCCTTACTATTTAGAGAGTCCCTTGCCTATATAGTATATACAGTAGGCAGGCTTGTAATGCACGCACACTGCATGTAATCAGAATCTATCCAAATACAACACAACAGCAGGACATGTGAATGTGTTATGAACAATAAGAATGTCTCTTGTGCATCTTTGGACGTTTGGAGACCGGTGAGGACAGAGAGAGAGAGAGGGAGAGAAAGGGCACAGATGTCTCCATGACCTTTGACCAGCAGCACAGCCACTGTGGGAGGTCCACCTGTTTCCCCTGCCCCTGCATCCCCTGATTTAATTATATCACAATATAAAAATAGAATCTAGACATCACTTTCACTTGATCCATTTCCACAGCAGATTTGTTTGAGGGGCGCTAACCCCTCCTATGCACAGCTTTGTGTGTGTGTTTGTAGCACGGAATGTGATTATTTTGATTGGCTGATGTATGATGAATGATGTATGATGATAAGAGCGCCCCTCAAAAAAATCTGCTGTGCCAAATCTGTTATCTGTTATTTAACAAAAAGATCACTCCCGTGTGAAGTGAGGGGCGCTCTTATCATCATACATCATCATGACGTAAAATAGAACCTATGCCTATTTGCTCAGACACTATGCCGCCCTTTTGTGTCCATATATGGAGCTGACTCGATGACGTCGTCATGGAGTCAGTTGAGGTTAGACAACACACTCCATATCCTCTCCTGGTTTTTGAGGGGCTGTAACCCCTCCAACGGCTGGCTTTTGAAATTACAGCATGGATGGAAGCCAAGTCTATGGTCTATGGTTTGTTTAGAGCAATTTATTTTACATTTTCTTGGCTATGTGATAGTTCTGCCACCTCCTAGGCCCAAGTGTTGTTAATTGACAACAATATTGTGTTGGCCCTATTTCTGGCCACACAAAGGGTGTATATCTAGTCCAGTATTATCTAGTCTCATATGATATTCACTTCCTCCAATCTCCCTCCTATCTCCCAATGCGCATGGCCCGGCGATCAGGATGGGGGCGTCGGACAACATATACAAGGGACGAAGCACCTTCATGGAGGAGCTAACAGAGGCCTCAGAGATCATCGCCCAGGCCACAGAGCGCTCACTGGTCATCCTGGATGAACTAGGCCGTGGCACAAGCACCCACGACGGGATCGCCATCGCCTACGCCACCCTGGAGCACTTCGTCAGACATGTAAGTGTGTTTGCAAGGCCAATACATTAAGAGAAAGACAGAAATCCACCTGTTCGTGGCGCTATAATAGGCCAATGTGAAAAGGGTGGGATATATTCCTTAGCCTAGTAGGAAAGTCTGTGAAAGATTTCACGTAAATTGCACGCTGCATTCATGATTTGAGGGTTTTTGTTAAAAACGGGCCAATCCTGCACACTTTGAAAGCCAATGTTAGCCAATTCAGATGGAATATGAAATATCGGACAGATCCGTCTTGAACACATGATTATAGAGATAGTGTGAAACTCTCTCCCCAATGTCCCCATGCCTTCGGCCTGGTGGAGACAACAAACATTCAATCACTCTATTACAACTATCAAAGATAACACTTTTAGAAACCCCCCTGGTTACAAGTAAGGTACACCCAGAGAGGAAAGTTAAGAGGATGTAGTAGAGGGTCCTAAAGAATATCCCAAACAAAATCCTTGTGACACTCCTCTCTTAACATGACCACGGTCATTCAGATCACAGCCATTGATCCTAGACCAGTCATTCTCAAAGTGGGGTCTAGGCAACCCAAGGCTTCCCTGAGGGGGTTCCAGGGGCTTTTCGCTAAAGGAACCAAATGGAACCTTAAAGGTCTGTAGCTGAGAGTGTGCAAGTGTAACAACATTTTCCATTATGGGTCCATTTGGTTCCATTTGTACACTCTCAGAGTAATTGGGGTCTGTGAAAGTATGAAAAACACATCCTAGACCACACCATTCTCCTTTAACCTGTTATTCATCTGAACCAACAGATAAACACAAAGGCAAGAACTGACTCAATACAAGATGAATCAAATATGTTGATTTATGACACATCAGGAGTCGGGACCCATTCGATATTAAATAGGGAATATGAGAAATGACAAAACACAGTGACACAGTGGATGGTACTGCAACTCTCTTAAGTGTGTGTTTGTTGTATTTATGTGCGTGCTGCTGGGCACACACCTACACACATGCTCACAAGTCACATAGTCTCTTCTTCCCCACCTCTTATTTTCTCCCACACGCATCTTGTGAATTCACAAGCACTGTAGGAGCTCCACGCCAGCCCAATAAACCGCCACGTTAGGGCCCTCAATTATGAGTGTGTACAGTGTGTGTGTTCGCGCACTTGTGTATGCATGTACGGTATGCGAGTTGCAGCGATGGCTTGTTTTGCAGAGAAAGGACTCCAGAGACACCCTGGCAGCACAAGGGCTGTGGAAGCCAGAGCTTAATTGGAGAGACTTGATATATAATGGTAATATGCTGCTGCAGCTGCTAGTTACAGTATAAATGCTGGAAAGGGAAGGGGGGGGGTACTCTCACCTCCGTGGGTATTGGACAGAATAAATACCAGTTATCAAGGCCAGTGATAATGTAGGTTATGGCACTTGAACCTTGGTGATGGCCGTAAGCGGGTTGTACGAGTCTGTACTGTAGACCATGTCATGGTGACAAGCTCCCTCCCTGCTAATCCTCCTGAACTGTGATTTCAAACGGCTGGTGGAAGGCAGAGGTATCCAAATGGAGCCTGCAGGCAGGATAGGCATAACATCCTCTCTAAAGAAGAGGTTTTAACCACATGAACCGTAGAGTGCCTATTCTGGGCGTAACAGGCGAACATCTGGCGAAAAGCCAGATGTGAGCTTTTACATCTATTTTCGGACATTTGGTGTAGAGGACAAAAATGACCGGGACCAAGTGTAGACCACACTGGGGGACCCCGGTCAATGAAGTATAGTGTTTAAGTGGTTAAGGGAGCAGACAGGTTTGGAGATTTCTTTGTGCACTCGAGCTGAGTGCACAGCACTCCCTTTGTGTGTGTGTGTGGGTGGGTGTGTGTGTGTGTTCCACCACTGGGAGTACGTGAGCTTGCAGGGGTCCTGCGGGTGTTGCACTGTGTTGCATGTCCCTTTGTGCCAGAACAGATCACTGGCACCAGGAGTGTGTGAGAAAGAGAGAGGTTAGAGATCTGTGACCGGTTACATTGTCCACAATGATCCCGGGGGACTTTACAACATATTCATGGTTGTTATGCGTTATGACCTTGGCCTAGGGTTGTTATGAGTTCTGACCTTGGCCTAGGGTTGTTATGAGGTATGACCTTGGCCTAGGGTTGTTATGAGTTCTGACCTTGGCCTAGGGTTGTTATGAGTTGACCTTGGCCTAGGGTTGCCAAAGACACAACAACAAAACAAAAACAGGGGAGACGCAGGAAATATAATTTATTAAATAATCAAAAATAAGGAATCAAACGGATAAATCAGGAGCAAACAGGTGAGGTGTGGAAATCAGTAGTCAGTAGTGTAGTGCGTGTATGCATCTCTCTTGGCCCGAAATTGTTGGGTCGGGCCATAAGTTGTAATTTGCTCAGCTGTAATCAGTCCTGCTTCTCCCAGTAGGGATTTATTTTCCAACTAGAAAAAGTGCCCTTCTGGGCACAGGTCTCCACCAGGTGACGTGTGTGTGTGTGTGTGTGTGTGTGTGTGTGTGTGTGTGTGTGTGTGTGTGTGTGTGTGTGTGTGTGTGTGTGTGTGTGTGTGTGTGTGTGTGTGTGTGTGTGTGTGTGTGTGTGTGTGTGTGTGTGTGTGTGTGTGTGTGTGTGTGTGTGTGTGTCGCGGCTTGGCCTGTTGTAGCGCCACCATGAGGCTGATTTGAAAACGGTCAAGTGGCATTTCTTCCAAAGCCTAGTGGGAATATGCATGCACAGTTTCACCACAATTGGACGCTGCGTTGAGTAGTTGTGGCGATTTGTACAAAATGGGTACAAAGCGGGCTACTCCTGAAAAGTTTAGAAGCCAATCGTAGCCAATGAGGGTGGATTATGAGAAATCAAACAAACCCGTCTTGATCACATGACTATGGAGAGCATGTGTACCGATTTGCGTGAAATTTGGATAAAATCTGAAGGAGTAATATTAGAAAATGTGTTTGACATATGTCGGCCTCCTGGTGGCGCTATAAAGAGCGGATGTGAAAAATTCCAGGAAAAGGTTTTTCCTTGGCCTCTAGGGAGTTGGCATACAAAGTTATCCACAGAGCCGTGCAGTTAGAGGTAAAAACACTTTTCAGCCAGTTATAGCGCCACCATGAGGCTGAGTTGAAAATGTTCATGTGGCATTTCTTCCTCTGCCTAGTGGGAATGTGCGTGCACAATTTCACGGAAATCACACAATGTGTTCATGATTTGCAGCATTTTGTTTGAAACTGAGCACTCCTGCGAACTTTGGAAGCCAATCTTAGCCAATCAGGATGGAGTCCGAGAAATCTGAAAGACCCCTTTCGTTGAATGGCTCTAGAGCATGGGTTTTCAACAGGTGGTCCATGGACCACTGGTGGTCCGTGAAGGTGTTGCATGTGGTCCCTGACCATGCATTTAGTAATGTAGGAAAGTGAAGATTTATTGCATTGACCACAAGTTAAGAAACAATGCAGTAAATGATCTGGTGACAAACGATGACGCGTCGATGTTGTCAGTTACTGGGAAGTCGGATGTCAAGAACTTCCACAGAAAGGTGAGTTAGAATCTCAAGGAAAACCGTACCGGTTTGCCTGGTTGAGTCACCATTATAAGGAAATGTGCCCATAATCAATCGCAAGTGTCTGCTTACTCATAGAGTAAGTTACAATGAACAGCAACATGAGTTTAATATGGAAGGTTAATTTCTTTCCCCCACACCACACCCATATCCCCCCTCCCAACACAACAATGGTCCCCAGGTTAATTCTCAGTCAGGGTAGTGGTCCCCAGGTTGATTCTCAGTCAGGGTGGTGGTCCCCAGGTTGATTCTCAGTCAGGGTGGTGGTCCCTGGTTCATAATCAGTTGAAAACCCTTGCCCTAGAGAGACTGTGTACCAATTTGCGTGATGTTTGGACAAAATCTGTAGGTGTACTGTCCAAAAACTTGTTTTGCACAAAGCGGCCTCCTGGTGGCGCTATAACAGGCCGTTCTGGACATTTTGGGGCAGAGGTTCATCGTTGGCATCCAGGGAGTGTGTGTGCAAAATTTGGCATCGACCGGGTTAACGGTGCCGGAGATTAGCTGGTCACAGCCGGACGGACGGACACGCGGACGGACGGACGGACGGACGGAGTGCAAAACATACTCTCTCCCCATGCCTTCGGCCTGGTGGAGACAATAATGACCAGCACAGCTACCGTCTATATTATCCCGTACGTACAATTACAGCATACATGCAACATCCTTTAGATTGTGGTATTTGCTTGATCTGTACAAGTAATTTGTGAAAACTTTACATAATCAAAACGGCTCTCAGTTACTACCAGTCCAAATATAGAAGAATAAACATTTTGTGTTTGAAAAAACACTTCCCACCTTTCATGATTTGCCAGTTCCATATCAAAGAGTATTGCATGCTTATGTAATTTTCCTTGGACAATGTAAGCAGCTCAGTAACAGCTAATACAACTGGGAACTGTAGTTGGCACTTGGCAGGAGGCGGAGGCCCGCTAACCACCTGTTGTATAACTGCATTGATTTGTCAGAGTGCCTCGAGAAGCCTTGCATATTGAAGGAAACGGAGCTCCAAAGAGCTGGGTGGGAGAAGTTGTGCTTTGCGGTCAATGACTGCCCTCCATACAGAAATGCCTGCTGGAATTATGCTCCTCCTATCAACCCCTACCTCACATTATCACCATCATCATCATCATCCTCACCTGTTTGTGTCAAAATGCAGAAATCCCTACCCTTCCTTTGACTCAGTTGTTATAGTAACAGATCCTTTCCCTATACTCAACACTCACCTAGATGAGTTTCATAAACCACTCAGTGAATTCAATGGCCAGGCAGCCTTGACAGCATGGGATGCAGAGAGAGAAAGGGAGGCTGAAACGAAAAACATCAGAGAGTAGTTGAATAAGCTTCTGTAGGCAATGAGAGGAAGAAGACTTTGTTTTAGTCAGGGCCAGGCTGTAGTATTGTATGTATGTATTATAGGGCCATGCCGGTGGTCTGGCATGCTTTTCAAATGGACTACAACAGCCGGGAACAATTTTAACATCCGCCAACCGCCAATGGCATGTAGATTTCCTCTTTGGCTGGTATATGATGAAACTCAAGCCATTGCATACTACACCAGAACAGACTAAATGTGTTCATTTAGGCTTGTCCAAAACTACAATATGATATCATTCAGAGGTTTGGGTGGGCGAGTTCAAAGAACTAAATGTGGGTGTTCTATATGCCTTCGAGATGTTGTGACTACCTGAACTATTTGGTCAGACGTTCCACATAGCTTCAGTGAAGCGCAGTGGTAGTTAAAGAGACATGAGCCACCTTCTCCTCCAGTGATCATCCATAAACACAACCTATCGCTAGAAAGGGCAACACCAACCGTGTGAACCGTGGTGGGCAGGGTCTGGCTTCCTGAACGCAGAAGTGTTCCGTGGCATTATGAAATAATGGAGCTCTCCTTTCCAAACCCACTTCAGTTGTTCTCGTGTAGTAATGTAGTACCTTAACCAGCCACTTGGCATGTAAACAAATTAGGAGGATTTTTTAAAAAATTTCATAAAAGATTCTGCCTAAAGCGCTAAGATTTATATCAAGTGGTGCAGCCTGTGTGCGCAAGCCTGTGTGAGTGTGCGTTTGTGTCCTTTTGTAGCATGCAATTACAGGACCAATCAAACATACATTCAAGTGATCTCACCGGGAGAGTCCTGAAACGAGTGCATTGTGAAACAGTCGGCAAGTGTACTAAATCATGTGAAAGATTAAGCGTTTTCAGTGGAAATAATGGGGAGAGCTGGGGTACTGTCGTAATCGTATGCTTGGAGGGAATCACGTGCCGAAAATGAACAGATGTACAAGCCAACAATGCCTTGCAATGTGAAGTGTTGTTAGCTTGTAGATCACTTATTTTAGGAACACGACTCTACGGAGAAAGCATTCTGACGGATAAACTGGGTTGTGTGCTCGGTATGCATAGTTAAAGTTTTGGAGAGGAGCGCTGCTCATTTCATCCTGTTGGGGTGTGTGTGCGCGCATGCATGCATACTTGTGTCGTCATGTATTTATAGACTCCTGGTTAAAGAGGGTTGAGTGATATTATGTCTCCATGAGTCCCTGCCTGGTTGTCTCCACCAGGCCGAAGGCATGGGGAGAGAGTATGTTTTGCCCTCCATCCGTGTGTGTGTCCGTCCGTCCGTCCGTTAACAGCTAATCTCCGGCACCGTTAACCCAGTCGATGCCAAACACACACTCCCTAGATGCTAACGATGAACCTCTGCCCCAAATGTATTGTTGTTATAGCACCACCATGAGGCAGCTTTTCACAATTTCTATCTATAACTGCACCGATCTGCGTGAAACGTTGCATGCACACTCCCTAGAGGCCAAGGACAAACCTTTGACCTGCATTTTTACTTCTGCCTTTTCTAGCGCCACCAGGAGGCCAACTTTTGTAAAACACATTTTTTGTTATTACTCTTCCAGATTTTGTCAGAAAATCCCACAAATCGTTACACAGTATCTCTATAGTCATGTGTTTAAGACGGATCTGTCCGATATTTCATATTCCATCGTAATTGGCTAACATTGGCTTTCAAAGTTTGCAGGATTGGCCCGTTTTGAACAAAAAGCCTTTAATCATGAACGCAGTGGGCAATTTATGTGCAATCTTTCACACACTTTCCTACTAGGCTGAAGAATATATACCCACCCTTTTCACATTGTCCTGTTATAGCGCCACCAACAGGTGGATTTTTGCAAAACACATTTTTGGAACAAAATGCCTCAAATCATCCAATTGCCATCAAAGGCGTAATAAGAAATGGCACCCTTTTCACATTGGCCTATTATAGCGCCACCAGGAGGCCACAACCTGACCTGGCCTGGTGGCCCGAGGGGCACTTTTTCTAGTTTCTCATCTTCTTCTTCTGTTCCACTAACCTCCCCTGCAGGATGCTCCATGTATACATTTATGGCAGCCACTAATGCTTATTTTCATAACCGATTCATCTGTTAATTATTATTATTAATTTCATTCATCATACGTTATCTGAACCTATGCAGACATCCTGAAATTGCTCATGTTCACACTGTCCATTTTAAAAACAATGCGCACCGCCTTTTTTCGTCCTACTTCTCCCACCCAACACTCCCTGAGTCCCTGCTGACAGGTGCCGCCCACAGGATTACACGCAGTAACAATTATCACCTTCCCTCCCCTGAACACGAGCCAATTGTGTTTGTGTAGATGCCTGACAAAGCCGGATGCACCACGATGGATCTGAACGGTGGATTTGAACCTATAACCTCCACGGTGGTCAGTGGTCGGCACTCGGCAGGCACTTTAGCAATGCACCACCCGTGTTTTTGAGAAAAGTCTATATGATGTCGTGTGCTTTATCAGCTGATCACACAGGAGAGGCTTCCCTTGTAGCTCATCTGGAAACGTTTTCTATTTTACTAGAATTTTCGAGACTAAAGCCACGTGGTCCTGTTGTTGTTTCTCCGTGCCACGCGTGTGTCGCAGTGCAATCCGAGTGTATGCGTGTTTGGCCACTGACCGTGTGTTTTCCATGCTGGGCAGGTTGTCTGGTGTCCACTGCTCCAATGGCATATATATGCCATATATATAGTGGTGGTAATAATAATAAAAATTGTAGTAATAATGATCATAATAATAATAATAATAATAGTAATGACAATAATAGCTAGTGAAAAAAGGATGATACAAAACCCTGGGAGGTGGCTTTCTTCGCTGGATGTGTCTGGATGTCCGGGTCTTTAGCTTGGGCACTAGGCTGGCCACTGAACCTGGCCAATGTCTGACACTGGATTTGTTTCATTACAGCCAGGTTCATTGGTAGCGGCGCTGTCCATGGGTCTCGTACAGTGGAATAGACTAGAGCCCTGGGGGGTTATGGCCATTAACAACCATTAGCAGCTAATCAGACTATTAGCTAGGAGGCAGTTAGCCTCCCTTCACTGTGTGTGTGTGTGTGTGTGTGTGTGTGTGTGTGTGTGTGTGTGTGTGTGTGTGTGTGTGTGTGTGTGTGTGTGTGTGTGTGTGTGTGTGTGTGTGTGTGTGTGTGTGTGTGTGTGTGTGTGTGTGTGTGTGAATTAGTAATATAGTTTTATTATAGTGCCAAATCACAAGTTGGCTCAAGAAGTCAAGATTAAAGACACTTGATATGTAGTCCCAATATTTCCCCCCAAACAAACTATTTTGACAATGGCAAGGAAATACTAAAGAAACTAGCAGACTCTGGGTGTGCTCTCACTCTCAGTGGTTAGGGTAATTTTATTGACTAGCAGGAACTGTTGTCTGTTAAATTAGTGATTTTTCAAAATATTTAATGTCAAGGACCCCAAAATTGTTATTTAGCTGCGGACATTTACGAATAGCTGAAAAATAAAATGGGCCTAAATAGTTGCCAGCTTGTAGCCTACAAACCTGTACAGAACACTGATTAATCATTTGTTAAAAACATTTACCAGGTACAATGACAGCACTTCTTAACCACTTAAATCCTCGATTCTTAGTGAAACGGACCTATGTTACAACTGTATTTGCGATCTTATCATTGAGGTGTCCATGTTCATTGAGGTGTTTTCATTGAGTTGTTATCATTGAGATGTTCATGTTATCATTGAGTCATACGTCATAGACTACTGATGTCCCACTCTGGCCACATTAAGTCCGAGATCCATAATGGAGCCACAAAACAAAAACAAAAAACACCTATCATGAACTAGGGTGTCCTGATCACAATAGTACAATATCCAAAATCACAGATAATAGCCAGTCTAATATCATGATATTAATTTAATATTGACACTAGGGATGTTTCTTTTGCTCCCGATCTTATTCTGATAATTTTGAAATGACGTGATCGGGGCCGATCACATCATTTCCAAGTGATCGGATCGGGACAACGCTATCACCCTATCATCAACGCATTGTCCTATCCACTATCACGGCTGTGCGTAGGCGGCACCAGAAATTATGAAAGTTTCACCCCATGCATTCCTAAGGTCCTGCAACCACACTTTGCAATTTCTTGAAATTCTTTACTTTATACAGTACTACTTTCTTAAACTGACTGATCAGCTGGTTGCTATTTATTATGTAAATTTGGACATTTGTCGGTTCGCTGTCATTTACATTCCCAGACAGATTTCCCATTCTGAACCTGTACAACAAACATACATAAGTGATACAAGGCATTGATCACTGATCAGCATCTTTCATCCTTTATCAAAGCCTTTCCCCCATTGCTATATGCCATTTCATACACGCCTACTGTACAACACCAAAACATTGTAATCACATACAGTTGGGTGCCACCGATATTGTCCCTTATTATTTGACCAATTTAGGCCTGACCTCAACATTTTTCAAAAATCCTTCTAAATCCTCCAGTTTTCTGAAATAAATATTTTCACGATTTTTCAAAAATAGCAGACCTACAAGCTCGTAGCGCGCCACTCGGTGGCGCGCTATGAGCTTGTAGATCTGCTATTTTTCAATAGCTAAATTATAACATAATGTTTAAAACACCAAAAGGGGTTTTGCGCAGATCACGCAAACCTCAGCAAAAAGAAAAGGACAATATCGATGGCCTCCAACTGTACGCCACACAGTTGGTATTTGTCTTTTCATTTATCTTCGTTATCTTTTTCTTATTGAACGTTCCTCTTCATCTTTTTAAGATTGTATCTTTTGATTGCCAGATGATGTGTAAATCTTTGCATAAAATGCCTGGACTAGATTTAAAAAGTCTCACTTTTTCCCCAGGTCAAGTCTCTGACCCTGTTTGTAACACATTACCCACCACTATGTGAATTGGAGCGCATGTATCCAGAAAACGTGGGCAACTATCACATGGCCTTCCTACTCAATGAACCTAGCATCGCCACGGACACTGAAGGTAGTGTGTGTGTGTGAAAGGATTTGTGCATGCATACACAAGTAGATATCTATTGTCTTTATTGAAACTATGTGATCAATTTGTCTGTCTCATCTTGCATGAAAATCACTTTAGAAACTTTATATATATGTTTTGTTTTTCATGAAATAAGAAAAATATATACATTATATAGCAAAGATTATTTCATTTCAATGACAGATTTGAGTGGTTGTGGCTCTGACTTGGTAACATCAATGACTTCTCTTAAGCCCACCCGCTTCTTTCTTTTTTACATTACATCCTCTGTGTCGGTAAATGTCAGCTCAATTCATGAGCGTCATTACTTTGATTCAATTTTCTGCCATGGCATCAGGTTAAAACGAGGCACATCAGGATAATTGGGTTGGTCATTGTGGTCTTACCAGAAGATAATACCTATATTTATCCTGTTGGGAAATGCAGTTACCAAACGCAGCACAGCAGTTAAGATAGCTTACAGGGCAAGAAAAAGTACTCAAAAGGGTAAAAGCCTTTACATGCAACACCATCAATAATTGACAAAATATACAACCTCAACAGTGCTTGCATAGTGCAGTTCAAGGAAAACACCGTACAAGAGAATGCACAGTATGCATTTCAGATAGTGCTGAACTGTTAGTTCACTGTTAGAGCAATAGGCTCTATGCACAGCGGCCATATCGGAAATAAATCGGGCATCTTCCTTACTTCCTTCTCAGGTGTTACCAATGATGCTCTGTTCCATTTTGGTACATAGTCAGTGACTTGGGGTCCATGTTAGCTCATTGGAAAATTGGTGTCCAGGGATGGTTTCTTGAGGGCGTTCCAAATGGCCCCTCACGGGTGTGTAACTCTGAGGCCCCACTCACACATAGACGTGAAACAACGCGCCGTTTCAAAGAATTTTCTATGGAAGTCACGTGGTTTTGAAGCGTGCAACATGCTGCAGGGGAGCGGGGAAATGAATGTGTGTGTGTGTGGGGCGGTCGTATGCTTCACGTCTATGTGTGAGTGGGGCCTGAGGGTGTACAAATGGAACCAAATGGACCCTTAAGGGAGAACCACTGTGCTACTGTGGTTCTGTGTGTGTTCTGAAGTGTCCATGTGTCCATCAGACGGTGACGTTGAACCTGAGTTCATCACCTTCCTCTACCAGCTAACTGAGGGAGCAGCAGGACGGAGTTATGGCCTGAATGTCGCACGACTGGCTGATATTCCCAACAATGTACTATACACTGCCGCACGCAAGTCCCGAGAGCTGGAGAATATAGTGGATGCCAGGAGGTTAGTATAAGCCAACAAACGCACACACACAATACCCACATACACACCACCCAACCATTGTAGCACAGACTAGGTTACCAGTGTCCACCCGTCCCGTAAAATATGGAATCGCCCCGTATTTGGAAACACGGCTCATAATGAACTGATACGGGACACACTTTGTTCCGTATTTTAAGGTTGGGGAATAAATAATAATGACGTTGTGATTTATTTGAGACATTGAGCTAATTCTGCTGTACTACTCCTCCCACTCTGCTCTCTACTCTCGTTGCTGTGATACTGCCTGTGGCTGTGAGCTGCTGTGCGAACCTGGTGTCTGAGAATGCACTCACCAGCTCATTGGCTCATTTACTCATGACACGACCAATGAGAGTTAGTGCTTTCAGTGTTGCTAAGATCTCATCTATTCAAACCAGACCAAACTTGAAAGCATGACAAACCATAACAGTGGAGCCTACACTGTGGAGCATTGGAGCAAGGCAGCCGGCCAACGTGGCCTGTGAATATTTTATTCATTGGCCAATTCAAATTGTAATCGGTCAATAGTCGATATTTACCGGCTAACGGAAACCCTGAGAGTGTATGCTGAACTCGAACTCTTTTAATGAATTTCAGTGGCTTTGATCTGTTTGTATTTTTAACAATGTACACCTCAGTTTTTACACCACATCACACCACACTCAGCAGTCTCATTTATGTAATGTCACAAAGACACAACATGTAGTGGCTCAGTCCAATGAACTTCAGGCCAACACTTCTGAGACAGAAAATGTACCAATATCCCCAGATAACCAACTGGGTAAAAAGTCAGTTGAGCCACCAAATATTTGTCTATTGATGACTTAACACATGAAAGAACTATGGTCTTCTGGCGTTGAGAGAGACTTGTTAATAACCACAAACCTAGATCAATATACTAGGAATGATATAGGAGTGGGACTTGATTATTAACCCATTCTGGGCGGGAACCCCTTTTGGTGTTTTAATCATTACTTTAAACTTTAGCTATTGAAAAATAGCAGATCTACAAGCTCAGGTCTGAGCTTGTAGGTCTGCTATTTTTGAAAAATCGTGAAAATGTGGCGCAAATCTTTGAATATATATTCTTTCAGAGCGAAATCAACTCAAATCTTTGCTTTTGGGGGGGCCCTGGAACAACATATTTTCAGATGGGGTCGGGCCGGCGGCCAATTACATATAGTTTTTGGGGTCCTTGACATGAAAAACTTTGAGAACCACTGACATAGAAACATGTTTTCAGGATTTTAGAAGACATTTGTAGAATCGTCCTCAGGTCTAAATGGGTTAAAGCACGCTGCATCTGACTGATCTAATAAAAGGGAACACACAGTAAATTAACAATACGACATATTATTGAAGCAGGGTTCTACCCCTGTTAAGATGCAATGTTTGTGCATGTTTTAGGACCACACAGCTTCTGAGAATATACACAAATGCCATCACCTAGACAACTTCACACATCATATTAGTGTATTATTGTAATGCTGTTGTAATCCCTTGTCTTAGGGCATATTTATAGCCTAATTAGTCATTACTCATTTCTAATTATGTTATACAGTACTATCAGAGATACAAGTGCCCTGTTTTCACTCTGACTATTGAGGTGTCTCCTTTATTAGGACACATTCGACTAGTAGTAAGATTCTATTTTACAGTATGTGTTGGTTTGAAATAGTATGCCATTCTTCTTTTTAAGTGGTGCAACCACTTCATTAAGGAGCTATGTGTGTCTGTCCCTGGCTGTGTCCCTGGCTGGGTCCGAGCACGAAAATAGCGTTTGGTTTGTTTTCACAACCAAGTGTCACTGTTGCGCAGCCTAACACACACACACACACACATATTAACTGTATATATGATGATTGTGGGTGTGACAGTACAGTACAATAGAGGGACCCCCTGGGGACCCCCACACGGTAACTCTGTCATTTCTCAACCTTTTTGGACGTGGGGCGGCTCGCCGGAACCTGCCCGCCCCCCTGGGCGTCTGGATGTACCTCGGACCCCCGGGACCCCCACACGGTAACTCTGTCATTTCTCGACCGTTTCGGACGCGGGGCGCTCGCCGGAACCGGGCTGGCACCCTGGGCACGTTCCTGTGGGTCTGGAGTTCCGGGGACCCCCCGGGAACCGCCACACGGAGTTGCACCACTTACTTCACACGGGTGTGATCTTTTTAGTAATGTCTCGCTTCATAGAATAGCTGGAGGGGGGGGGGGGGGGGGGGGGGGGTTATGAAACACAGATCAGAATAGAACCAGGGATGCCATGACCATGTGATCAATATGCTTTCCATTTATCTAACCTGGCCCATATCTCAATGTTTTAATGTCCAATTAATTTGTAAATGGCAACTACTCCCACAAGGGGATATGGATGGATGCATGCATATGGATGGATGCATATGGATATGGATAGAAAGGGGAAAATCTTGCATTGAAAATATTGTGATTAATATCAAATTATAGGATTTGAATTGCAAAAAGATAAATGTTGAGTGTAAACGTTTGTTTCTTTGTTATGTGAGGACTGATCGATACCAACAACAAGCGAAGAGTTCAAGCTGCCAAAAGTCAATTTATTAAGGGAAATTGTACAGTAGTGGGGAGGTGGAAAGGCATTCACATGCAAAGGTTCTTCCCGTCCTGGGGTGTTGTCCAGTAATGAAATTTCATAACCAATTGGTGTTTATCGATTACCGCCCAGCAATGCGTTGTCGACCATAGAGACTGAGCCAGCAGAGACTGAGTTAGACCACAGCAGTAGTATTCATAGCCCAAGGCAGCTGTCAGCACTTGCCTATCAGATCCATCACGGAGGGACATGCATACTGTTCTGTACCTCCCTTCGATCAGGTGCTGGCCGTGGTGCTGAACTCTGGTCTCATTGGTGGCAGCGTTTGTCTGGTCGGCCTTTCAGCGACACTCCACAGCTAAACAACCAAAAGTCTATTGTGTATGTTAAAATCACAGTTCTTACAATTTAATTACATGCAGCCCTACAATAGTTGTCACTGTCCAATTCTTCCTTCATTTTTGATGAATACATGAATGAACCATTTCTCATGTAAACAGCTTGCTCTGAGATGGCATCTGCATCTTCCCTTTTTTTCTTTCTCCATTGACTGACATGGCCTGTGTCATTTCCACCTTCCTGCAGCAGGTCTTCTTAATTATAATGAGCTTCAGCATGTTGGTCAAGCCCAGAGCTACCGTTATAAAATAACACAATTCCAGGATACATAACTTGCATAACAGTGCCTTCTGTTTCTACCCCTTTATTCACTTAAGCCCTATATACTTCGTCAAGCTTGTAGACTTACAAGTATTTGTAGCTGTATGGTTAATGGATGAAAGTACATTTTGTTCGTTTACAATCGAAGTGTGTGCATGCATGCACATCAACAGGCATTTTATTTGATGAGGATTACGTAGGCGTAGGGAGAGAGTTAGTATCAGGCAGGCTCATTAAGTACACAACTGCTGCACGTCGCCAGAAGTTCAAATTTCACATTTAAGAAAATGTGTCACCTCGATTTGAATTTATATTACTCTAGAATAGCATCTGACTTGTATGATACTTTTGTCCTAAAGCCCTCCGGTGCTGAGTATAACCAACATTAAATTCTTCGTCCAATTTTATAACCCACCAAATTGGTTAGTATTCATGGAACCGACGATGACAAAGACTGTTACTCTGTTCAGCCTGATTGATAAACTGTTCTATCTACCTCTGTACGTGGGATGAACAATAAACCAAGCTGTTTTGACTTAAGACTGAACAAGTGAAAACATAACTCATCTTAGTCTATTTGCATTTTAGCATGAGATACGCTCTAAAGACAGTTCTCTTTTATTGTGTGCCGTATCTTACTCTATTCCAGACAGCCTGTTGGAAGCTGAGTGCACTCTTTTCTCTCTCTCTCTCTCTATCTCTCTCTCTAAATAATCCTCCTCATATGAAATGTCTGTCAGTGCATGTGTACACACGCACATTCACCTCTTTCCTGTCAATCCGTGTAATCCTTCCCATATGAAATGTTTGTCTTGTGTTGGAGAGAGTCCGTTCTGTGGTCACACAGTAGAGCTGGGCTGCTGGTGGAACATTGAAAATGCCGTTATCTCAGAGAAATCTCACAGAACTTCTTTCAATATATTTGGGCTTGCAACTTGCTTTGGTCCAATACCGGTACATTTACTGGGAAATCTGTCTCTGTCACCAGATGGACTGTTTCTCACATATCGTGTGTGTGTGTGTCTCTCTCTCTCTCTCTCTCTCTCTCTCTCTCTCTCTCTCTTGCTCTCTCTCTCTCTCTCTCTCTCTAGGAAGATTAAAACTGCCCTATCTGATCTATGGAACATCAATGACAGAAAGTCACTGATGAACTGGATACAGTCAAACTCACACACCCGTCCAAAAATGACACTCTCACAAGAATGATGCAGTCCGAAGGAAAACGACTATTACAGAAGCGTTGGTATTGGTGTGTGTGTGTGTGTGTGTGTGTGTGTGTGTGTGTGTGTGTGTGTGTGTGTGTGTGTGTGTGTGTGTGTGTGTGTGTGTGTGTGTGTGTGTGTGTGTGTGTGTGTGTGTGTGTGTGTGTGTGTGTGTGTGTGTGTGTGTGTGTGTGTGTGTGTGTGTGTGTGTGTGTGTGTGTGTGTGTAGTTTCATTGCCAACAGTTTTTTATGCCATCTTATCAGGATTTTGTCTACCAGTCTTATCTGTGCATGTTCGACAGAGTAATAATTTAATTAAAAAAATACCAATTAGATTCCCTTTCTTGTCCTCTTTGATGGTCATTGTTTCATCACCAGTCTTATATGCAAGGTTTTAGTTCACCTTAAAGGGGAATTTCTCCCTAAATCTTTTTTTACAAAAGTAAGTTGATAATTATGTATATTGACCAAAAACTAAATAAAGATATAGGAGGGCTGGGGCTGGAGCTGGGGCTGCTGCTGGGGGGGTCTAACATCAGCTCACGTAGACCAGGAAGAACAAAAAACAATTGCGTGATTGAATAGGAGTTCTAGCGTTAGACCCCTCCAGCCCCAGCTTCATCTCTAGCTGCAGCCCCAGCTCCCCTAAATCTTTATTTATTTTTTAATATTTGTTTTTGGTCAATATACATAATTATCAACTTACTTTTGTAAAAAAAAGGTTTAGGGAGAAATTCCCCTTTAAATGTTGTAGTATTTTGTATCCATTCATTAGACTATTATGTATGGTTGATGCAAGCTTATTAATAATGCAGTCCCTATTAAACAAACTAGGAAGATTCAGCCCTATTAATGTCAGGAAAGTACTTAGAAAATAATTATTCGCCAAGGAGCTCCAAAATGTAAGTGGTTGGTTATGTGACAGTACGTAAAATCTGGGTATGCGCATGCATAGTGCAAGTGAACCGAGTGGCAAAGTGAGTTTAACATTGTTTAACATAATTTAATGCAACAAATAGGACTTTTCTGTTTGGATCTATGTGCTTTCAAGGCCAGAAAGTAGTTTTTTGCCACTCAGTAGGTGTTCCCGCAGAACATCCAGGTATGATGATGATGTCACGCACATACCCTCTATTGTTGTCGGGCAGAAACCTCCTATCTCCATATTCTAACATACTACAGCATCACACCAAAGCATTACAAGCAGCAGAGGGCGCAAGCTTGAAACGCGTAGATAAATGTAGATCTCCTAGTATTGCTACTTTTGAATTTGACTCCTGAAATGTAACAGTTCTGTTTCCACCCGATAGAGACGATATGTTCTATATACCTTGGTTTATAAGAATTTGCATGATTTTTGCCCAAATTCTTTTTCTGGTCATTTTAATTTTATAAAAACTTTAATAACATAGCTAAATATGAGGGCTAATGTGTTGCCTAGCAGTTACAACCTGAAATTCCCCAATTAAGAAGCAGGTTAAAGTAGGCCTAGGATGGAATACGATTTTGAATTGGCCTTAATAGTTAGGGGGGGGGGGGGGGGGTGTCTCTCAGTGTCTCATACTCCATGCCTTCCAACCAAGTCTACAGGAAGGCAATGGAAATAATTTGTTGTGGCTTTATTGTGATATCCTGATAGATTAGGCCAGTGGTTCTCAACTAGTGGTCCGGGGACCACCAGTGGTCCTTGAGAGGGTTCCAGGTGGTTCCCAGCTAAATTATGGAAAGTTGGTACCACTACTGTACCACATCAATACAGCATGGAATGTGGACAAAATCTTATCCAACGATAACAAGATATTATTTAGTTTTGGTTATGCAAGGCTAAATCTCATCAAATGGTGGTCTGTCGCTAAAATGCCAAATAAATAATTGGCCTTGATATGAAAAGGGTTGAAAACTACTGGATTAGGCAGTAATCTGTAGGCAGGCCTACTATCCATGTATTGTATTTAAATTTAACAAATACAATTTATCAAGTAAATTCTCAGGCCCACTTATCTGACTCTTTCTCCCTTCTGCCTCTTTCTCTGTCTGTGCGCGCGCGCGCGCACACACACACACACACACACACACACACACACACACACACACACACACTCCCTCAACTCTAAACTCACGCTCCGCCTTTAATTCCGCCAACTCCAGCGCTGCCCTGCCCAGCCAGCCACCGAGCATCTCCGCAGAGAGAGTTAACCAGTGTCAAAGCAGATTACACAGGCACAGTTTATCTCTGACTGGGATTCGCTCACTGTCTGCTCGGTTGAGAGTTCTCGCCTCACAGCAAAATACGGTGATTATCCTACCTCTCTTTCTCAATCTACATATTTATTTATTCATAATAGAAACGCAGAGAACATGGATTTTATAGTCCTCGATGGACAGGCAGACGGGCATTTTTTAGAATGAGTTTCCCCGGAGGAGTGCTGCTTCCATCGGCGGGGCAACTTTTCCGTGCGCCGCCCGCATCGCATCTCCACTTTGCTGCTGAACATTCAAAGGGAAAAGTTTGCACGCATCCCGGCGATAAGCATGAGCTTCATGTGAAAACTACCAAACGAGAACATCTCCGTTCTTAAAGAGAATTAGAAAACGAGATAAAAGAAAATAAATAAACCAGCAAACATGCAGAAGAGTGTGCGATACAATGAAGGACACGCGCTGTTCCTGTCGGTAGTTGCGCGTAAAGAGGGGACCAAGCGCGGGTACCTGAGCAAGAAGACTGCGGAGAACAGCCGCTGGCACGACAAGTTTTTCGCACTGTACCAGAATGTGCTGTTCTACTTCGAGAACGAACAGAGTGCGCGCCCCGCCGGGATTTACCTGTTGGAGGGATGCACCTGCGAGCGCGTCCCTGCGCCCAAGATGTCCACTGCGGGGAAGGAACCGCTGGATAAACAGGTGAGAATAAATGGCTGGCTGGCTGGCTGGCGAGGGAGCGCTTCCATATAAACAGGACTTTTAAAATAAAGTCCACGATGTTGTTAACAGTTCAGCAGAGAACCCCCACCCATGCTCTTAGTCTTTATAACACTCCCTCTTCTCCTATCCCAGCGATTTCCTGACAATGTCACACTTGTTCATATTCAAAGCTGTATTTATTAATTATTTATTTATTGAATCAGAATTGATTGATTATAACAGTTTGCAGTATTACAGTACATTTCAAGTACAACTCAATACAAAAACTGTCAACTGTGAGTGGACGAGACCATAAAGTATTACACTTGTTTACAAGAGGGTCCACCATTTTCAATTCATCATAATGGGCCTTGCAAGTACAGACCTGTTGAATATGTGCACAGCTGTCCCCTTTTATCACAAATGCAATGGCATAATTATGGATTAGATTAAAAAGTCTAATAGTCTAGTTTGTAGGCTATATTGATGTTTGAGTGTGTAAAGAAGATTCATTTGGAGAGAAAAGGGTCAGAGAGGTGCAGTTGTAGTAGCCTATATGGTGTATTGTGTTGCCATGGAAACATTAGGTCTACATTTCTGACCATGCATGTGTTTCACTTTGATGTCTGTGTGAGAACTTTGCTCACAAATTGCTTGCTTAGTGTAAGTGTATCATCAACCATAAAGTCTTAACATTATCATGTAGACAACTATGTGTTGAGAAGAATTATAATCTACAAGTTAATGGTATGGAAGGAAGAAGGAGTAACATGGGTGGATATCATCCATGCAGAAACAATGGAGCAGAACCTTCAGGAGACCATAAATGAACTTCTTGTGGGTTTTGGGAGGTGATCTGTGGACCACTAGTGAACGTATGGTCCACTGAGCCCATATAGACTTTGTGGAAGATATTACTCTGCACCACTAGCATAAATACGAGTCATATTTTGGCATGTAGTTCTCAGTCTGTTCTTTTTCAGTCTCACCAAAGGTTGGGTAACTCTTACTCATTAACCATTCCTGTTCATTCATCTGAATCCAGTGGTCTATGGGCTCCATCACTTGTAGGTTTTCTGACATGTAAAGCCTTTTGAATTATGCATTAAGCATGATGATATGAATGGAAGGCGAATCCCTTTGTTTTCCTCTCCTTCTCTCTCTCTCTCTCTCTCTCGCGCTCTCTCTCTCTCTCTCTCTCTCTCTCTCTCTCTCTCTCTCTCTCTCTCTTTCCAGCTGTGCTGTTTAATTAGGGGTTATTTTTAATCCGCTCTCAGCTAAAAGCTTGTGTTTTTACCATGTAACCGTGTAACTTGGATGGCCATACGGTCTGGAAGATTAACCACAATGCAATGCAACAACACTTGGGGTTGCTCGTTGAGGCCTTGTGTGGAAATGTGTGCGTGCATGTGAGACTGCAATAAAAAATGAATCAAGGAGAATTCCAGAGCGCCTGCTAGCTCCTGGTTCAATTCCCTGTGCAGATAGATGAGTGGCAAGTGTGTAGGAGAGAGGAGACGAGAAGTGTATTATGTATCTATATTTAATTCAGAGTGTAGAAAAATGTAACCAAACGTCTACACTCGGAGTCAACTACGTAATCCTTATATCCTTAGTTAACCGGGGTTCAACAGTGGTCTGTACTCTGTCCTCTCCTTTTTTTCTCCTCTGCACCAAATGCCTTTGCCAAAATTAGCCAATCTTTGCCTTGTGAGCTTGAAGTTCTGCTACAATGTTAGCTGATTGTTTGCATATTTTCGCTGAATGTTTGCCTATTATGGCATTCCCAGAACATGGACACTAGGGTTCATGGGGCTAAATAAACACTCTCCCTCAGTCTAGCTCCTGCTCTTCGGCATTGCTTTATGCAGTAGATTGAGTCTGCTGACAACCTGCAGTATCACACCCCCACGTTGATCCACAGTGCACCCACACACAACACTGAGCACTGCTTTTTTCTCTCACTCTCTCACACTTTGTGTGTGTGTGTGTGTGTGTGTGTGCGTGCGTGCGTGCGTGCGTGTGTGTGTGTGTGTGTGTGTGTGTGTGTGTGTGTGTGTGTCTTTCTGTTTCTCTCACACTCTTGTACTCAATAAAAATACACAAAACCCTTCAAATAACATGGAGAGCCTTTACATTGGTCTGAATTGTTTCATACATACAATTGATACTATGTATGTATGTATGTATGTATGTATGTATGTATGTATGTATGTATGTATGTATGTATGTATGTATGTATGTATGTATGTATGTATGTATATGTATGTATGTATGTATGTATGTATGTAAAAGGCCTACATATTTATCTGTGTATGGTTATCAGGCACAACCCCTCCCTCCCCTGAAGTGTCCATCATTAATCCAAGTAGCCTATAAATGGCATAATTCTGCAAAGGCCATGAACCACAAACAATGTTCAAAGGTGTTCACAGCCTGGATCACCCGTTGTGCAAAGAGCCCACCAGTTTCAGTGGATGTAGTTATGTTATGTATTAAAAGGAAATATATACATTTTTCCCCAGAGAGACCTGACGCATGGGACTCCATCGTACAACTAAATATAAATTGGGCTTATGGGTTGAATCTTCTGGTTGATAAAGTATGCTTGATTGTAGACAGGGAAGCATTCTCCTTCCTGGTTGCAGCCACTGCAAGAACAAGTTTTGCGTGTCAGATCTGACTTCCTGGTGAATGTGTATATGCATGTGCACCAGCGATCACGTTTGGCCGGTAATTGGCACTTTCTTTTTAGTTTTTTATGGCAAAAGACAGAAAATATAATTCCCTATGGAAGCCAAGGCAGGTAAAAAAAAAAGGAACCACGACAATTAATTATTACTACTGCAAATGAGACACATTTCAAATACCGGTATACCTGTATCTCTCTCTCTCTCTCTCTCTCTCTCTCTCTCTCTCTCTCTCTCTCTCTCTCTCTCTCTCTCTCTCTCTCTCTCTCTCTCTCTCACTCACTCACTCACTCACTCACTCACTCACACACACACACACACACACACACACACACACACACACACACACACACACACACACACACACTAACACAGGCACTTTCACAGGAGAGGGCAATACACAGCTAGATGGAGATTGGCACATATGAGAAGTACCATGGGGAACTGCTATGAAAAATGTAATGAAAACGAGGTCAAATGCAATTTGTGCAATGTCAAGTTGTCCTACCACAAATCAATAACGATGGACACATTTGAAGATGAAACAGCAAATAGAGATGCCTAAAGACACTACATAACAGTGTCCCATCTCTAGCCACACTGCAAGGTTGTGTTGTCACTGAGTACCATTTGATTGCCCGTTTTGAAGACAATGCGTTCTAAGAAATCACACACACACACACACACACACACACACACACACACACACACACACACACACACACACACACACACACACACACACAGCAGACACACAGCCAAGCACACAAAATGCACCAATTTAATGTTATTAATACGCTTGTGCAAGATAGCTTCATCTTGTTAGTCTATTCTTTATATTACTTCTTTTTGCAGGAAGGGACCGGATCTCGCCGTCTCTCCCTTTTTGTTCAAATAGTTTTCGATCAAAAACAATCCGTAACTGTTAGGCTACATTTCTGCACCTGCTTGTCGTTCATGCTTTGAAAATGGATATGGCCTTTTTATGGCTGCTGGTTTAAAATCCTAGCGCAACCTTTGAATGTGCATTGTGCACAACTGCACATGCAAGTGTGTGTCATAATTAGAAATTAGCTTTCATTTGGAAGTTCCAGTAGTTCCTCAGAATGTTGCATTTACACGTCGCCCTCAGTAATAGTGAACATCAGGGACTAATTCATTACACCCTGGGCTGCTTTCCATTTCCCCCCATTGTTTATGCAAAGTGTCATGATCATTATGAAATGTAATAATGTCAGATCAGAAAATTCGCACCATTTGCAGTGATGCCATGGAGTGTCCATGCATCTACAGTATCTCTCTGCCTCGATGCTACATAAGATGAAGTGCAACTTTAAAAGGGATGCATCACCTTCAGGGATCCATTTCTTGTCAACAGTTGAATCAAATCTTAAGGCAATTATGGCTCTAATGTTGAAATGATTTCTCGAGGGGCGATTCTTCAAATGAGAGTTGGTGATATGAGCACATCATGGGAGAAGGTTACACTGTGCTTTTGGTTTATTTCGTACACAGCAGAAAACTTTAAACCAATTTAAAAATCCTTCCTACTTGTAACACTTGGTGCTCTGAGTCCACACAGTACCGCCTCAGGTTGGGTAGTGCCTGGGGTCAGAATAATGCATTAAGCTCATGCACGCACACACACACACACACACATACAAACACACCAATCAATATATCGAACATCGCATTCTGCCCTCGCTGGTGTTTTAGGGGAGGCCCTTCATTGACAGAAGCTCTGGGGCCATCCACCTTCTTAGATGTTGTTATTTATCATAGAGATGACCCCCCCCCCCCCCCGGCATGACCCACAGGTACTGATATGGAACGGTAATGCATTTAATATGACACACTTGTGCATACACAGATTGCGCACACACACACACACACACACACACACACACACACATACACACACACACACACACACACACACACACACACACACACACACACACACACACACACACACACACACACACACACATTTCAGGAAGACATTTCATAACAAAACCATGGATAGGGATTGGGAAACAGGTGCATTGACAAGAATACTGTAGATATGTGTATATGCATATTACTTTTGGAAAAGGTACTCACATTTCTTACTTAAGTAAAAGTATCAATACTGCTAATGTAGCGTAATGTTTTGAGTTTTGACATCTTATATTTTGGCCTAAGGGTGGCACTAGAGGAAAGGCCATGGGGTCCCCAAAATAAATAGGGGTCGGGTTCATCTCAGATGGACCACTGACATCATCATGCTTAGAGAGACATTACTTTAACAACAACTGCCCTGGAGTACTGGCGCTATGCTTGTGCTGTTGTTGCCATTATACAACTTATGCCCTCCTGAAGCTCACGGTTGCAGGGCTTCCCCAACAATCCCTCATTATTTAGATTTTTGGTACCAGTTAATATCAGTAATGTCTTTGTATATTTTAAGTACAGTATTTGTCATATGTCATCATTTGAATTTTGAATCTCAAAAAACACAATTAAATTATTCATCGCAATTATTTGTACAACAATTCAACTAAAATTGTTGTGCATTACATGAAAACAAACAAAATTAACCTGAGTTTTATAGCTGTAAAGTGATGCTTTTTTGTGACAGTGCCTTCTCCTCAGTGGTCAGTGACTTAAGATTTGTTTTTCATTTGAAAAAAGGATGACGAGGCAGATGATGGGAAAAGAAACTGAACCAAAACCGTGACCCAAAACACATGACGCAAGGGATTTTCTAATACTGTAACTAATTTTGAGTGTGCTGTGCATCCCCTCCATTGTGCCTGTGTCATGCTCCATGTTGCATGGTGTGTGACACATTCACTTGTGCCACTGCCACAGCATCAATTTGTCAGCCTCATGGTGAGGCTGACAAATTGATGCCCTCATTTCACTAAATCATTCTCCTTTACATGATGATGAAGACATTCAAGGTAAACGGTAGCCTTGTTCCCAACCTTGTCTTATCTCTGAGGAGAAATGCCTGCAGGTTGTGACCTACTGTAATGCAGAGCGTGTCTATGGAGAGGGACATCTCCGTTGTATGTTGTATGTACCATACAGGTTTCATGCACAGGGAATATAAACAGTTATGTAAAGCCTCAATGTAACTTTCTTGGGTGGCACTTCTGTCAAATTCAAGTACTTCCGTTTAGACACTCACCCGGCTGCGAATATTGTATTCGTAGGCGACCATTTCCAAATCTATGAATAATTCATGAGCCACTTCATGACTCATGTTCCGAGCATCGCTGGGCCGGCATTTTCAACGGCAACTGCAAAAGGACAAACTTCATTTGACTGCAAAAGACGATGTAGGCGCTGCGCGCAAGGATCAAGGATCATGGATGTATATTATTAAGCCGCATATGTATCCATTAAGAGTATCAAGGCATTTATTTATTCAGGTAAAAGCCATTTATTTATGCAGGTACCACCCGCTCGGGCGGATGGTATTCACCTTCTAATACAAACAAAACACAATTGTGCCAGCTGCCTTGCTTCTAGTGGTCTACTCCCTCGACTTTGACTGATTAAAATCCAGCTGCTACCATTATTTTTCCAACTACCTGGAAAATTCTGTAGTTTTTTTGAGTGGTGTAAACCACTCCTACAACTGGCTTTGTTAGTTTACGTGTCTGCCTGTCTGTCTGTCTGTCTGTCTGTCTGTCTGTTCGTACCAAAAAATGAGCATGGTTGCTATGGTCACCCAGTTCACACGGTGTGATTTCATTACGTCAGACATTACGTCAGACCACAGCTGATCAGTCTATATAAGACCTTACACCACTCAGTTCACACGGGTGTGATTTTTTAGATTAGGGCTGGGTTAAGGTTCGGTTTAGGCATAGCTTTTGTGAGGTTAGGGTTAGGTTAAGGTTAGGTTTAGGCATAGTTTTTGTGAGGTTAGGGTTAGGTTAAGGTTAGGTTTAGGCATAGTTTTTGTGAGGTTTAACAAACAGTTCCAGTACTTTTTAAATATTGATGAATTATATTCTTAACCTACAGAGACATGAGATGCACTACACATATTTAAGTTCAATACAATATTCATTGCAACATTTTGTGCAGATATCTGCTTAAGGCCTGCCTGCACTAATGTCACCATTTCTTACTTTACCATGTAGTATTGTGTAGAATAGATCAGGGTTCCTTGAGAGGGTAACTTCCCACTATACTCTTTACTAGCTCTGGTCCATAGCTATAATGCCAACTGCGTGCGTGCGTGCGTGCGTGCGTTTTAATGTATACAAGAAAACATCCCACCTTTAGTAAAGAGTGGAGGAGGGGAGCCTCTATCCTCCCACTGTAAGGTAATCCCGGATCACTGTGTTGTGCTGTCACAGAGCACTGCCTGTAACTGTTTACATATATACCAGTAAGACGCCCTGATGGCGAGAATCGTGCATCCACCGAGAAGCACGCATCCGCCTAGGCTGGTGCTTTGGAATGGGGGTGTCAGATCAACATATCCGCCTGGGTGACGGCAGACTGCTGGGCGAGCACTGCCGCTTTGGCATGGGGGGGTCAGATCAACATATGGAATGAATTATGTACTGGCCATATATGGAGCGTGTCTTGAGTGTACAGGGTTTGATGAGGTCAGATCAACATATGGTTGTATGCTGCAGTTGGTAGGTTCTCATTGACATCTTGCAGGCTGCATCATTGGTATATTTTCATGTATAAAGCCATTCTTGGCTCCCCCTTACATTTCCACCAAATTTTATTTGGTAAAAAATGGTCTAAATCTTTAAATGTACAGTCCAACACCTGCACATGTTTGGACATGTAGGCCACTAGCCTTTGCATAGACCCTTATATTTTTCCTGTTTTAATATGTACATTGTGCAACAAGGCTTACCAAACAAATATGCACCATGTATGCTATAACCATAAATACCTGCCTCCCCAATTTGCCACACCATCCTGCCCCCAGCCTCAGCAACCTGGATACAGTATGTAAGCGAAACAGGTTAACACATAATTCTAGGGTAACCTTTAATATGTTGAACATCCAAATTGTAGCTACAAAAAAACCATTGCATCGGCCTCTGATTAGGTGTTGAAGAGATCACAAAACATGTCAGTATACTACTGAAAAATGAGTGTAAGAGTCAGTGCAAGTGGTTTCCATGACTGGGTTTGACATTTTCAGTGACTGAAGCAACTTAAATCCAATAGGCAAGCCACCATGTATCTCGAATTCAGGATCTAGGACCCAAATAATTCATGGAACATCCAAATGAATTTGGACTTAAGCCTTATGCCAGGCTTAGTCCGTGGACCTCCTTGCCCTCCTTGCCCTCAACAGGACATCAAAGGAGGCACACACCAACAAAGTGTGCTTTTTGCCAATCCAAGGCAACACACAACAGCCAAATGACAAACTGAACCAACCCACAGCGCATGCAACCTGAAAAGCACCACCTGAGTCACCCACAACACATGCAACCTGAAAAGCACCGCCTGGGTCACCCACAACACATGCAACCTGAAAAGCATTGTTTGGGCCATTTTGTCATTGAACATTTTATTCATATGTTCCCAACTCCCCGAATTCCCCAAATGCTCACCAGTCTGGTTTTAAACCTATGGAAGACGTTTTTCAGACACTTCAAATTGCATAGCCATGTTCAAAATACACAACCCAGTCATAAAGCTTGCACCACTCTTATTCCCCCATTCACCAGCACCCCCAGAATCCTCCAGGTTAGCCTGTATGATACTCTTCATTCTCTACACATGCTTGGGTACTGAATAAAATCTCGTTTCAACAGACGGTGACTTAACCCTTTGTACAATGGCAGTAATTTGTATTATTATGCAGATTACCAAAAATATAGTGTTGGGGCTATGAGGTACAAGGCAAGTGTGGGGCAGTAAGGCAGTTTAAGCAACAAAAAAAAACCTCCACCCTAATCTACCTAATGATCCTATATACTACCTACGTAACTTAATCCTACGGTCGGCCACTGAGCATGAGGATTTCTCCCCTCCAGCCACAAATTGTGACCCTCAGAATCCGCCGCCACACAAAAACCACACTAAGGGTAAAATAAAGAACAGAACAAAAAACGGATACCCTACCGGCACCAGTCTCTTAGGGGTTTGTTCACAAAAACCATACCCCAACCTACCCCTGTAACGCGCAAGTCCCAACACTTACCTCTGGGGCCAAAAGGCTGCTCTGATTCCAGCTCCTAAGAGGAATTCAAAACCAACTTGTGTGTGACAAGTACTAACCAATTTCAATCAAAAAACTAATTTTGTTTTACAATCAAACAAACTGACCTTACGGACGAGCCCCCATTTGTCATGCATTCTAGGGCAATACATGACAAAAAGGGAGTCCACACACAAGGCAAACCTTTTATATTATATATTTATTATTCTAAATTAAAATAAGTTAGGCAATAATCAAATAAACTGGTATTAGATGTGACAATGTCAGTAATCAGTCATGTATGGATGTATGGAGTGTGTTGAGAGCATGGAAGGAGAGGCCTCCTTATACTATCCCAAACCACACCCCACTCAGGTGTACACAGTTGGCCTGACGGCCTGCTCCACTCTGCCCTAATCACCCAGGCTGCCAGATAGCCTACTGAGCAGAGGCAGAGGGGGCAGGGCCGTCACAACAGGTATCAGTCAAAAGGGAGACATCGAAGAGGAAGGACGGGTGTGGTAAGATCAACATATGGAATGTCAGACAAGGTCAGCTACATAAGAGATCTAAGGGTTTGAAGTTTGAGGTCAGATGTAGTGTTGCTGGCTGGCTCTATATATGCAGATCTAGGTGATGATCCAGTCTTCTCCATGTATGGCTATCCAGGGTTTGATGAGGTCAGTGTTGTGATCTTCATATATGGAGACAATTAAAGAGGTCAGTGTCGTGATCTTCATATATGGAGACACGAGGCGTGACAGGCTGACAGCCATATACTGTATGGTGGCATGTTGGACGGACTGACTGACAGGTTCTGCAGGTTTTCATTGTAATCTGCGACCTACAGTCGCAATAATCACATGTAAATATGTGTTTTTGCATATCTTACTGTATGTGTGTTTATGGCCTGCATTAATGGGTTTGTTTGTGTGCTTATGAGCGTGTATGTGGCGGTCCCACAGTTTGTGTGTGTGTGTGTGTGTGTGTGTGTGTGTGTGTGTGTGTGTGTGTGTGTGTGTGTTTTTAGGAGGAAGCGAACAGCATGGAGAGCAATGGAAAAGACAACCGGGTGTGGGCTGTTGATTGCCACATTAGCTGATGTACCATTAACAGAGTGCACTGGTTATTATGTAAAGTATCTCAACTGTCACTTGTATCACTTCAGTTTCTATCTCTGCAGATAGTTAATTGTATTTATACTAATAGTCATCATGCTTTGGTGTGGACAGCCCATTGTTCTTTATCTCTGCCTGATTGGCATATTATATATTACGTTTATCACTCCAGCTTGTGCTCTGTATCAGTCAAGTTTCTTTGCTCAACACAAAAGGTACTACACAGCTAGCACTCGGGTGACGCAGTAGTAAAGTTCCTGCCCACCACCACAGAGGTTGTGGGTTCGAATCCACCGTGGTGCATATGGCTTTGTCGGGCGTCTGTGCGAACACAATTGTCCCGTGTTCATGTTCAGGGGAGGGAAGCAGGCGAGCTGGGGCGGCACCTGTCAGTGGGGAGTGTTGGACTGGTTTCATTATCTCTCCTTCCTACAGATTAGATGCTCATAGACCCGATGAATCTGTTGGATGACATGATTTTCACCCTGGCTCCTGAAATTGCATAATTACAGCACAGGTTCAAAACACTACAATGCCACTATTCCTGACAGACTGTGACTGGCTTAGCTATTCCAGTTCCATTTATATTAGTGGCCCCACACCGTAATTCAATAAACTCTCTGTTTATATTGATAGTGGTGGTGGGGGTTTATATTTTCAATAGGCCTATCTTATTACTGAAATGTGCAGATGCGACTATGGCCCCGTTAATCTCTGCTACAAAACAGTGATCCAACATCATAGTAGAGGCAGTATAATAGACTTTGACTATAGCTTCATCAGGAGTGTACAGACGCCCTGAGGGCGAGGTCGCGTGCACGCATCCACCAGAGACGAAGAGTTCTTATAACTGTCTGTCTGTCTGTCTGTCTGTCTGTCTGTCTGTCTGTCTGTCTGTCTGTCTGTCTGTCTGTCTGTCTGTCTGTCTGTCTGTCTGTCTGTCTGTCTGTCTGTCTGTGTGTGTGTGTGTGTGTGTGTGTGTGTGTGTGTGTGTGTGTGTGTGCAGTGATGTAAATAGGTTTTCAATGTAATGAGTCCTGGTATGCATGCAGGGATGGTCTTTTAGATGAGTCCCAGGGACATTTTATGAGTCCCACTTCAACGACGTTTGCAGCATTTAACTCCCATTTAATTTTATATTGTTATAATATGGTTATATTCATGTAGAAAACAGGAGAATAAATGATTATTATAACTAAAGCTAGCAAAATAAACTAGAACTAGAAAAAGTGCCCCTCGGGGCACAGGTCTCCACCAGGGCAGGTCAGGTTGTTGCCTCCGGGTGGCGCTATAATAAGCCAATGTGAAAAGGGTGCCATTTCTTCTTACACCTTGGATGGCAATTGGATGGCTTAAGGCATTTTGTGCCAAAAATGTGTATTGCAAAAATCCACCTGTTGGTGGCGCTTTAACAGGCCAATGTGAAAAGGGTGGGATATATTCCTCAGCCTAGTAGGAAAGTCTGTGAAAGATTTCACGTAAATTGCACACTGCCTTCATGATTTGAGGCTTTTTGTTCAAAACGGGCCAATCCTGCAAACTTTGAAAACCAATGTTGTTCTGGATGGAATATGAAATATCGGACAGATCCGTCTTGAACACATGACTATAGAGATACTGTATAACGATTTGCGGGATTTTTGGACAGAATATGTAATATCCAAAAATGTGTTTTTCAAAAGTCGGCCTCCTGGTGGAGCTATAACAGGCCGTTCTGGAAAATTTGGGGCAGAGGTTCATCGTTGGCATCCAGGGAGTGTGTGTGCAAAATTTGGCATCGACCGGGTTAACGGTGCCGGAGATTAGCTGGTAACAGATGGACACTCACACTATAAACTGCGTGTGCGCGCGTGTGCGACTGCATGCATGTGTGCGTGTGTGTGTGTGTGTGTGTGTCTGTCTTTCTTCACTCTCTCGACACTCTAAATGAAATTTCTTACACTAGACTGAAGGGCCCTGGGGGACATAGAGGACAGTCGAGCTCATTTGAAGAGTGAGCGAGACAGCAGTGCTGAATGGTGCTGTGTTCTAGGGGAGGTAACATGTTTACACAGAGAGAGAGAGAACATTGAAGTAGCACTCTGGAACAGTGTAGAGCTCTTAATACATTTGTTCTCAGCGGCAAAACTAGACACCCAACAAACCATGATGGCGGTTGGTGGACTGCTGTGTTATAATGCTGTCATCATTACATGGATGGATAAAGGTGCTGTATAAATGCACCATTTACCATGTATTGCATGGAATGCCCATCAGTGCCATGCAATGTAATTTTAAATATTTCTATGCATTCCCCAAATCCTCCTCCTCCTCTATGTACTGTAGGCCTATATACGCCTTGTGATGCGTGGAATGGCAGGATAAATCAATCAAGGCTTAAATAGAAAATCAGTGGCACAGGAACCTGATAGTGTGTTGCCATGGAAATATTATCTTGTTAGGTGGTGACATGGTTTCGAAATATGTACTCCGTTAAGAAATGTTATGTAACATCTCCCTCTCTCACAATAATTTATTTCTCTCTCCTGCTCTCTTTTATCTCTCTCTCTCTCTCTCTCTCTCTCTCTCTTTTATCTCTCTCTCTCTCTCTCTCTCTATGTGTCAATGAGTGCTAGATTATTGTGGACGTAATGAAATGTGGCCCTTCAGTGAATCAAAACGACAAGGCGCACACAAAGCTGCAGTGAGGGATGAGGTTGGAGCCAGCATAGTGTGTGTGTGTGTGTGTGTGTGTGTGTGTGTGTGTGTGTGTGTGTGTGTGTGTGTGTGTGTAACTGTATGGGGTGGGGGTGGTTCTGTAACCTTGGTGATCGTGTGGTGGTCTCTGCAGCCCATCCCCACTCCTAGGGGAAATGCCTCCTCTGGGTTCAGTTATGCCTGATTTATACTTGGTTGTGCGCTGTGTTTTGCAGCGAACATAGCAGATCTAGAGTTCGGTCAACTGAATCCTTACCATTACTCTGGAGGTACAGTAGTTGTGGTGGTGGTGGTGAGCATCTCAGGGGGGTGGATGGGTGGACAGAAATGAACATACAGTATGAAGGGACGAGGGAAGCTGGAGAAAGGAGGTTTGACGAGAAGATAAGTGAGGATGGCTCGGGGAGAACAGGGGCAGAAGAGTGGGCGGAGAGGTGAAGTGAAAAAAGAGAGAGGGAGGGAGAGAGGAGGAAAGCGGTGGGTGGATGAAGAGGAGGAGCGGGGGGGGGAGTCCATGTACAGTGCAGTTCTGCTCTCCCTTCTCTCACTAAGAATAGGAGCTCTTCTGGTAACCCAGCGCCCCAGGACATGACCGCTTGAATAAAAGGCAAAGCCTCTATCGTTTTCACATAATGCCTGCCTGCGTGCGTGCGTGCGTGCGTGCGTGCGTGCGTGCGTGCGTGCGTGCGTGCGTGCGTGCGTGCGTGCGTGCGTGCGTGCGTGCGTGCGTGCGTGGCATGCGTGCACTGGATGTGTCTGTGTCGGCTCTGGGGAAGTAGGTTAAAGGCAGATACTCGTCAGAATAATAGGAGAGATGAAGAAGAAATTAATGTGAGAGGGGGGGGGGGGGGGTCATGGAGGGGGGATCAGGGAGGGGGGGATCAGGGAGGGGGGACTAGGAAGAGGGTTTAATTGATGGTATTAATAATGGAGGAAGGGATTGACAAGCAAGACACATAAACACATAAAATAGCTGTGTGTGTGTGTGTGTGTGTGTGTGTGTGTGTGTGTGTGTGTGTGTGTGTGTGTGTGTGTGTGTGTGTGTGTGTGTGTGTGTGTGTGTGTTTCTGTTTTATGTGTCTATGGAGTTAATAGACCCCCAGGTGTGGTTAGAATATCCAAATAATGTCTTCCCTGTGTATTTTTGTTTTCTTCCTGAAATGTCTTCCTCCTAGTATAATCATAGTACCTGATGATTATGTTTTAGGGGGAGGGGGGGGGGGATCACGACACTACAGTAGGTACAGTAGGTGACAACATTTCAGGAGAGAGCACCCATTAATCAGCTTCGTTTTTATACTGTTTGTAGTGGCTCTGTCAGTTTTCAAACAAACAGACAAAACTCACTGATGCACCCAGACTTGGGCTGTACGCAGGCAAGAATAAACCATTGTCCACAAGTTGAATTATTTTTTGTTTGCATATTTACTTCGCCATTAAAGTGCGTTACAGAACAAACAGCCTGTTTGTTCACCAGAGAGTCTGTTCTCTCTGGTGCCCTCAATAGCAAATTATGGAGCTTGTTGACTGACAGGCCCTTCCAGTGTACTGGTCTTCTGGAGAAAAGATGTGTATTCTTTTTTAAACTGTCTCTTCAGGGTGACACGTTGTTTCAACATGTCAGCTTGCTCCTCTGAAGTCTCCTCCATGAAGTCGTGCTGCTTGGTGGTAATGGTGGAACAGCCCCTCTTGCTCCTGTCGTCAGTTCCACCTTGAGGTGGCCCACTAAGAACCCACCCCTCACTGGTTCTCATTGCATGGGGCCCATCTGTGCAGACTGTACCAGAACTACCAGCAGGATACAAAGATACATGAGCTTGTAATATTTTGTCATCTTTTTTGGACATACTAACCTGGACTGGTACAATCACACAATTGTCCTCAGAGTCACTACCGGCCCCAATATGACCACATGATGTCATTTGTTCTGAGGATGTTCCTGTATCCTGGTGTTCCATGTGAAGAACTGCTGGGTGATTTTGGCCACACACATTGTAACTGTTCTGCTCCTGACAGCTCTTGATGTGTCCCCCCCTAAGGCAGCCTACACAGATGACCTTCTCCTTTATGAAGTCAATCTTTTCCTCATTCAATGTTTCTTCAAACTGTGTGCACTTTTCCAATAAGTGACTGCTCCTGTTGCAGCACAAACACACTTGGTGAGTCGGGGGAGGGGAGGAGTGTGCATCCCTCTCCATCCAGTAGGGGGAGGGGAGGAGTGTGCATCCCTCTCCATCCAGTAGGGGGAGGGGAGGAGTGTGCATCCCTCTCCATCCAGTAGGGGGAGGGGAGGAGTGTGCATCCCTCTCCATCCAGTAGGGGGAGGGGAGGAGTGTGCATCCCTCTCCATCCAGTAGGGGGAGGGGAGGAGTGTGCATCCCTCTCCATCCAGTAGGGGGAGGGGAGGAGTGTGCATCCCTCTCCATCCAGTAGGGGGAGGGGAGGAGTGTACATCCCTCTCCATCCAGTAGGGGGAGGGGAAGAGTGTGCATCCCTCTCCATCCAGTAGGGGGAGGGGAGGAGTGTGCATCCCTCTCCATCCAGTAGGGGGAGGGGAAGAGTGTGCATCCCTCTCCATCCAGTAGGGGGAGGGGAAGAGTGTGCATCCCTCTCCATCCATTCTGATGTTGCCTTTCCTTCCTTCACATCATCATTTGGGACAAAAGTAATTTCTCTGTGCTCCTTCAGACCCTTTATCTGGCTTGGAGCTGCACCACCATTTGAGGAAGCAAGTGCTCGGTCCTTCTGACTGAGCTCAAGAAGTTCATCACTGTCCCACCACTGGCTCCTTTCTTTAGATTGTAGCTTACGTTCAAGTTCATCATCCAGATCCCACCATGAAAGTTGGCGAAAGTCATCCTGCTGCATGTCTTTGTCAAACATATTTGCAATGTCCCTTTTATCACACGATAAAGTGCAGTGCATACATAAACTTCAAAGAAGCGCAGCCGCGCTGTTGATAGTTCAGCGTCTGGTTCAGGTGCAATATTGAAAATGCCCAAAATAATAAAGGCAGTGCGAAAACAAGTGTGTCACAAATAAAAGTCCAGCAGTGACAAACACATCAATAATAAAACAATGGACGGCAGTGCAGAAATTGCCATCAAACGTGTCACCAAACAAAAAAAAGGTAGCAGTGACAATAGTTATTGCCGTTTTCCTGTACAGCCTTTTAAATTCGATGTTTGTTTGCTACATACCAGCTGACTCCTATTGCTGAGGCTTTGTGCTGTTGCTGTCTTCGTGCTGCACGTCCAATTGTTGTTCAGTTTAGTTTGTCGTCTTGTCGTTGCATTCCTTGCAGATTCCAATTCTCCATCCTTTGGCCTTTTCCAATTATTTTTCTTCTTGTTTCACCAGAATGTCCAGTTCCTGGCCTCTTGTTTCAAGTTCAATGGAATAGGCTTTTACTTTTGTAGTGGCTCTGTCAGTTTTCAAACAAACAGACAAAACTCACTGATGCACCCAGACTTGGGCTGTACGCACTACGCAGGCAAGAAGAAACCATTGTCCACAAGTTGAATGTTGTTTGTTTGCATATTTACTTCGCCATTAAAGTGCGTTACAGAACAAACAGCTTCTCTCTGTGGCATTCTCCTGGCTGGCCTGGTAAAAGCTGTATTTCCACCCAGGTGCATAACCATTCCCAATCACCCCAGCCTTGATATGCTCTCTCTGCTCTGTCAATAGGCCTGGTGCCCTTGGTGTCAATCAGCCAATAATTCAGTGAACTAATCAATTAAATTCAATTATCTAAATAATTATATCAAAACCGAATAGACTAAATAATAAACAGAAATCCTAATAATTACATAGAAAAAACAGTTAAATGGCTTCTACACTGTTCTAGTTCCAATTTTGTTTGCTCATTTATTTGTGTGCGTCATAACTTCCAATTTCACTTGTTTAATCTGTATCTGAGTTCTCTATCCTGATTGGATAAAATTGGTATCCCGATCTGAAAATGCATTTTCTGTTTAATAAAGATTTGGGGAGACATGGGTCTCCATGTCTCCCCAAATCTTTATTTGTTACTGTTACTGCACAAACACTCAACAATGAATACTATCAGAAATTAATATTGAACACATATTTTAACTAATGAAAATCACTTACCCTACATCCAGTGTAGCTTGATTTTGGATGGACGGACGGATGGACGGACGGACGGACTGACTGAGAGTGGCTTATACTAAGCTCAGCTGCATGGTTGCAACAATAATCCTGAGTAAATATTGATTAAGAAAGACAGTTTTGTCAACTCCATTTTGTTTCTTCTGCAGCACTACTTCCTCATCGTGTTCGGGCATGACGGGCAGAAGCCTCTGGAGCTACGGACAGAGGAGGAGAACGAGTGTGATGAATGGGTGGAGGCTATACAGCAGGCCAGGTATACTTCAGCTTGCCTGTTGTGTTTTGATGTTTTGTTTGGCCAAGACCAAGGACCATAATAGAAATACATCTTTGACTTTTATTGTGTTTCCTCCTTGAAGTTTTTTTTTTTGTGCTTTTCTTTTAAACATGACATCTAAATGAATCAAATCAAGCTTTGTTACAAGTACAATTTAAAATGTATACAGACTAGTGATTTACAGTACAAGTGCCAGTTCTTCTTACTCCTTGGATGGAAATTTGAGGCATTTTGTTCCAAAAATGTGTTTTGCAAAAATCCACCTGTTGGTGGCTCTATAACAGGTCAATGTGAAAAGGGTGGGATATATTCCTCAGGCTAGTAGGAAAGTCTGTGAAGGATTTCACGTAAATTGCACGCTGCGTTCATGATTTGAGGCTTTTTGTTCAAAACGGGCCAATCCTGCAAACTTTGAAAGCCAATCTTAGCCAATTAGGATGGAATATGAAATATCGGACAGATCCGTCTTGAACACATGACTATAGAGATAGTGTGTAACGATTTGCAGGATTTTTGGACAGAATCTGGAGGAGTAATATCTGTGTTTTTCAAAAGTCGGCCTCCTGGTGGTGCTATAACAGGCCGTTCTGGAAAAGTTGGGGCAGAGGTCAATCATTGGCATCCAGGGAGTGTGTGTGGACAATTTGGCATCGACCGGTGCCGGAGACACACACACACACACACACACACACACACACACACACACACACACACACACACACACACACACACACACACACACACACACACACACACACACACACACACACACACACAGTAGTACCACAAAGAAGCTTGGATACCAGGTAACAATGAACCTAGCATCTGTCTAAATGCAATCTGAATCACATTCTTAATATTTGTGGTAGAGAAAAATCTAATCTAAGAAACATAACATAACATTAACCAAGATGACACAGTAAAGTAGTAAAGTAATTGTTGATTGAGCAAACAAAAAGGGTCTTCCAGTCCTGGACACACAGTCTAATCCAGAGTGGTAATTTAAGGCAGAAACTCTGAGAATGGACTAGAGCTAGTCTATTAATCTAACTGTATAGCTCACAGCTAGTTCACTACTACAAGGTATTTGTACTCAGGACAAGAACAAACCACGTACTGTATATTGATTTTGCGATGGTATTCTTTTGTAGTTAAATTCTTTGGGTACTCTTCTCTATTTATTTCTTCAGTTATTCTGACATCATCATTGAGCGCGAGGTGTTGATGCAGAAGTACATCCACCTCGTCCAGATAGTGGAGACAGAGAAGGTGGCAGCCAATCAGCTCCGCACGCAGCTAGAGGACCAGGACACAGAGATTGAGAGACTGAAAGCAGAGGTACAGTATGCCACACTGCAGCTTTTCAGGCCATGAGTGACCCCCCAAAGTCATCATATTTGAACTTGGGACCCGGGACTCCTCACCCTGACAAGCATTTGGAATTGTAGAAGTTGAGGCATTACATTTTTTTTTTTTTTTTTTTTTAAAGATATTTAGTGTACACTAAGTTGACAGGAAATGGGGGGAGAGAGATGAGTGACACACAGCAAAGGTCGTCGGGATCGGGAGTTGAACCTGCGACATGGTGTCTGTTTAGCATCCTAGGTCCCCGGACCGCTAGGGCAGCCCGAGCCCTTTCTTATATTATTTGACAATTTGGCCAATGTTTGACCCTGGGTGTCCCGACCCACAGTTTGAGAACCACTGCAGGATGCCAATGGTTCTCAAACCTTTGTATGTCAAGGACCCCCAAATTAATGTACGTATTTGACCACAGAACCCTGTCTGAAAATATTGTGCCAGGGCTCCCCATACAAGATTTTTGTTGTTAAAATAGGATTGCGGGGGCACGGTGGCACAGTTGGTAGTGCTGTCACCTCACAGCTAGAAGGTCCTGGGTTCGATTCCCACTGGGGACGCTGTGGGTGCTGGGGGCGTCATCTCCTCTGCGTCATCAGTGCCCATACCCGAGGTGGGGTTGGCAAAAGGGCCTTTCTGTGTGGAGTTTGCATGTTCTCCCTGTGTCCCCTAGGGTAGGTACCCTCACAAAAACATGCAGTAATTGTGGTCTCTAAACTGCCTCCCCCTGGCCAGCCATCACATTAGATAATTGACACAGGGGGTGAAAAATGGGTTACAAAATCGTGGGATAAAGAAATTGTAAAAAAAAGAAAAATAGGATTGCGGCTTACTTTACATCCGTTTTTACTTCCAGTTCACGGCCTGAGAGTTTTCGGTCTTCATAATAAGAGCTCGCTCTGAAAACACGCAGTGGTCGGGGCTAAATATATGCAGAGTGAAATACAACTATGAGCTTATAGATCGATGTGTATGATGCAGTAGGGTTAAAGTGGTTGAGCTGATTTTGATGATATGTTATCTATTTTGGCTGGAGACCGGCTGGAACTCCCTAATGACCCCTGGGGGTCCCCAAACCCCACTTTGAGTAACTCTGCAGTATGCACACTCTTCCTGCTTTCTGGCAGCTTGCTCTTGTCTCCTTGGCGATGACACCGCTACACACGCAACCAGCATTCTGCTTTGGAAAGCTGTTACATGCGCATGCGCACACACACACGCACGCACGCACGCACGCACGCACGCACGCACGCACGCACGCACGCACGCACACACAAACACAAATGCACGCACACAAACACAAATGCACACATCTGCGCACTTGTATAGAGCTCCATGCAGATCAGTCTTATGCCACAAATCGTGTGTGTGTGTGTGTGTGTGTGTGTGTGTGTGTGTGTGTGTGTGTGTGTGTGTGTTTAGTAGCCCTGTGGCTACTGATGAGTGGGCGAGAGCAGCAGTCACTCACCTCAGAGTGTAGGAGGCCTGGCTCAATAGAGACAGCCCATTGGCACCCTTTAAAAACACCTGCCAAACCGCTATGCTTATCGAGCACAGCACGTTGGCCACTCGGCCATCGAGATAAATCAGAACTGCACCTCACAGACTGACTCACACACACACACACACACACACACACACACACACACACACACACACACACACACACACACACACACACACACACACACACACACACACACACACACACACACACACACACAGTCCCATGAACCCACCACCAGCCTCTATATCATCATTAATCAGAACTGATTAGATTACTTCAACACACACACACACACACACACACACACACACACACACACACACACACACACACACACACACACACACACGCACGCGCACACAAGAACACAAGAACACACACATAGTACACACGCTGACAGCAGGTAATTAATGGTTTATGCTAATTCAATCAAGGCTCTGCTTTCTTCTATGAAACACTGGGCGTAATGAGTAAGAGTTGGACACCTGAGATTAAGCCCGCAGAAACTATAGTTTATGCGTGCGTGCGTGCGTGCGTGCGTGCGTGCGTGCGTGCGTGCGTGCGTGCGTGCGTGCGTGCGTGCGTGCGTGCGTGCGTGCGTGCGTGCGTGCGCAGAGAGAGAGAGAGAGCTTGTACATGTGCTGTGTGTGTGTGCTGTGTGTGTGTGCTGTGTGTGCTGTGTGTGTGCTGTGTGTGTGTGTGTGTGACTGTGTGTGTGTGTGTGTGTGTGTGTGTGTGTGTGTGTGTGTGTGTGTGTGTGTGTGTGTGACTTACTGTATTATTGCACTGTTGTATCAGAATGACTTCAGCATGCATTGACAATTTGATTGGCTGTGAGGGACAAGTTCCTCACATGCTGTGAGACAGCGGTAGATGCATTGGATGGGAGGTGATGCCTATTTGGAATCATGAGGAGATAATAGCCTGATGTAGTTGCTCTGCTATATCTCTCCCATGGTTGTTCTCGCTGTAAATAGGTCACCAGAAGCCATCACAGATTCATTTATAATGTACAGGTGGTTAATAGAGATTGAATTCTGGGCCATGCAGCTGTTTGGCTCTAGGGGGAAGCTGCTCGCTTTGCTGGGCCAACTCGATGACATCTTCTTAAATCACGGCTCTATTGTCATTGCCAATTTTCCGCCCCTCCGCTTTATGCCAGCTATACTTGCTGCGTTTTTATGTGCAGGATTTATTTTGGTGTGTTATGTCTAGGAATGAAAGAATAACAATACCCTTTGTTATTATGGGTGAAGGCACTTACGTTGTTTACATTGGAGAGTACTGTAAATCAGTGGTTCCATTTGGTTCCATTTGTACACTCTCAGAGTTAAATTAAGTTTAATTTTACAATATGTATTGGGGTCCCAGAGATATAAATGCCATTAAATAGGGGGCCGTAGCCTAATCCAGGTCAAACCGGGGGCCCTATAGAGCCGTAAAAACCTTCTCTTATGGGGGTCCTTGGCATGTATTTTCAAATGGGGGGTCCGCAGGCTAATGAGTATCGTTTTGGTGGTCCTTGAAAAAGAAAAAAGTTTGGGAACCACTGCTGTAAATCTCAGAGCAACAAGTGTCGTGGCAAAAACACACTCCCTGCTCCACGGCGCGCCGATACCTCACTGCCAGGATGCCATATTCGATGCTGATAATGAAGCAACAACAGATATTTCACATTAGGACACATCTGCTTGTGTAATGGGGTTAGTCATGAATAAAGGATTAGAGTTCCTAGCACCAGTGTTGAGCCTTCTCATTAAAACACAGTTTGTGCGTGTGCGTGTGTGTGTGTGTGTGTGTGTGTGTGTGTGTGTGTGTGTGTGTGTGTGTGTGTGTGTGTGTGTGTGTGTGTGTGTGTGTGTGTGTGTGTGTGTGCGCGACTGTGTGTGTGCATGCGTGCGTACATGAGTTTGTTTCTCTATGATCATGAATAATGCAACCTAACTATAAACTGTAGCAGCCAATGACAACGTGTTATTTGCGGCCATTGGAGTGATGCAGTGGCTGAATAAGGACAGGCAGAGAGCATGGCTTTTGTTTCATCTTTCACATTACTGGCTGATTTCCCCCTTGGGGATAAATACAAATCTTCGTTATTATTATTATTGAATTGAATGAAACAGCGCTGTGTGATCAGAGCCCTAGGATAGAACATGTGAGGCGACTGTGGAACATAGCGCTCATCTTAACCTCGATCTGCTGCAAAGGAAGCTGGAGTTACCAAGGAAACCTGGCTCCTGATATGAGTTGAATTTGGAGCTTTGTTTTGTTTCGCTGTGCAAAAAATACAAAGAAAAACAAATGTTTTGCTCAATCGCAGGTGTGCATGTGTACCAGTATGTGTTCTGTGTCTGTGTGTGTGTCAGTGTGTGTGTGTGTGCGTGCGCGTGTGCGTGTGTTCTTCTGTGTATGTGTGTTCTCTGTGTGTGTGTGTGTGTGTGTGTGTGTGTTTGTGTGTGTGTGTGTGTGTGTGTGTGTGTGTGTGTGTGTGTGTGTGTGTGTGTGTGTGTGTGTGTGTGTGTGTGTGTGCGCGTGCGCACGTGCGTGCGTGCATGCGTGCATGCGTGCATGTGTGTGTACCTGTGCATATGCTTGCAAGTGCATGCGTGCGTGTTTAATACATATCATCTCTGTACTGTATACTGTTACTTTTCAGAATTCTAATTTACACGTTTTGAGCTTGTGGATCTACTTTTTATGTTTGTGTGATACTGTAGTATGATCTTAAAGGGGAATTTCTCCCTAAACCTTTTTTTACAAAAGTAAGTTGATTATGTATATTGACCAAAAAAATATATATAAAAAAAATTAAGATATAGGGGAGCTGGGGCTGCAGCTGGAGATGAAGCTGGGGCTGGAGGGGTCTAACGCTAGAACTCCTATTCAATCGCGCAATTGTTTTTTGTTTTTTGTTCACATCTGTTCTAGATGA
This sequence comes from Electrona antarctica, assembly GCF_951216825.1. Taxonomy (NCBI): domain Eukaryota; kingdom Metazoa; phylum Chordata; class Actinopteri; order Myctophiformes; family Myctophidae; genus Electrona; species Electrona antarctica. The sequence continues at coordinate 22,708,217 of NC_136793.1, forward strand.
TGTGACAGCAACACTCCATGCATTGTTGACACTGCACTCTTCCTGGTCTACGTGAGCTGATGTTAGACCCCCCCAGCAGCAGCCCCAGCT
>NC_136793.1:22713306-22718306 GCF_951216825.1 Electrona antarctica
GACCATTTAAACCAATCGGATTTCAATCTTGATGTGGCACAGATCTGATTCAGGCTAGATTTGTCTGCCAGTGTAAATGGGGCCTAGTTACTATGGGACCCTGACGAAGGCTTTTACAGCCGAAACGCGTAGGTTTTTCTTTTTTTATGCTCTTTGTCGAGCGTATGCCGCTTCAATAAAGGCTTTTTTTCTTAACTGTATGTAGCAGAGTGCCTTGGACCTCTTTTTCTATTAACTAGTTACTTATTACTTTACTTACTTTACTTTTGTCCCCAAAAGTCTCACATTACCCAGTTTGTTCCCGACTGGTTTGAGGCCCGCTCTTCCGCATCCGATAATTCACACGTACAGACAGTTGTGCATCGTTTCCATATCCGCTCTAGAGTCTAGATACCAGATCAGCAGCCTGAAAAGCAACACGATCCCAACCCAGTCTACCATGTGATGTGTTTTAACCGTATTGTATGCCTGTATGAGCTATGGGATATCTGAATTTCTCTTCTGGGATTCAATAAAGTATATATCTATCTAATGTAGTATGGTGACTGGTGAATTGGGTGGTTTCTTAGTGTAGACATGGATCTGTCATATATTCATCATAGGGTAATATCCTTATGCCTCATGTCCATGCATGTTGTGAGTGGCTTTTCATTCCAGGAAACATTGTGATGATCACTCAGGTAGAACTTGTATTTCCTTTGTGCATGTGTCTTATTGTGTGCACTAGTGTGCGTAGCAGTGTAGCCCTGCCTGATGCCCAGAAGCCTATTGGCTCCCGCGGCGTGGCAGCATTCCCCTTTGAATGGGAAATTGGTTTTCCATTTGGGCAACCTCGGTGTGAAGCCAGGTGGTTGTGCACGTGCACAGTTTACAGTATATGTGCTTGTGTAATGTGTTTCTTGCATACAGCTGACCTATTTGACATCCTGCTGCCAATGCTGAATATCTACCAGGAGTTTGTGCGTAACCACCAGTACAGCCTACAAGTGCTAGCCAACTGTAAGCAGAACAGAGACTTTGACAAGCTGCTGAAACAGTATGAATCCAACGCCGCCTGCGAGGGACGGATGCTGGAGACCTTCCTCACATACCCCATGTTCCAGGTTGGAAACAGCATCTACAGTACTTTCATTATGTATGAAGTATGAAGTTAGAGCAAAATATCCATGTGAATATGGTCATTGGTCACTCAGCATATTAATAATTCTCATGCCCTAGTGCCCTACTTGGTCAGGTACCTATGGCGTCCACATGTTTATGCCAAAGGCAATATTTTGCTTGCCGTGGCGACAAGTGTACTGTAAACTACCCTGTACTTAATCCTATAGCAAACACTTACCATATGGCCTGGGATCAATACCATTTTTAGGTTTCTGATCCGGTCGGGAGCAGAAATAACTTACGTCATGTTGTTGTCACTGGTTTGTAGTCATCAGGCCGGAACAACCAAAATCCAGAGCGACTTACACTAAGCAAGGACAAAACATGGTAATACATCAAATACATCAAAAATAGTCATCAAGAACCTAACAGTGGAATATCTTTATAATGAAACTGTGCGTATACACTATAGAGTGCTATGTCTACATAAAATGCTATCTAAGTTCCCTAAGTTAAGCCTTTGCATACGCCTGTAAGTTAAGCCTTTGCATACGCCTGTAAGTGTTCCTCTAAGTTAAGCCTTTGCATACGCCTGTAAGTGTTCCCTAAGTTAAGCCTTCATACGCCTGTAAGTGCGACAGGCTAAGATGGAGTCTGAAGAGGTGTGTTTTCAGACTACGGCGGAAGATTGGGAGTGAGTCTGCAGTTCTTTTTTTTTTTCTTAATTTTTATCCCACGGTTTTTGTAACCCATTTTTCACCCCTGTGTCAATTATCTAATGTGATCCTGTGCTCTACACACCCTCCGCCAACCTAGTCCCCATATATGGGGGACATGGGGAGAGCAACGGACTTGAACTGCTGGCCAGGGGGAGGCAGTTTAGAGACCAGGACTACTTCATGTTTTTTATTTAGGTTTTTTTTTTCTTTGTTCAGTATCCGTGAGACCACTAGACCAGATCACACGGGCCAATTTGGAATGAATACCAGGCTTTTCTCAGAGGTGGAAAGTATGGTGACGCAAGGTTACTTACCATAAGCGTCCTAGCCCAAACTCTTACCCTAACATTAACCCTATCCCCAAAATCCTACCCTGAAAATAACTGTGGCAAACTATTAAGTCAGAACTGCACATTGAGTCAACATGAACCACAATCCTTCGGCGTCAACTCAACATACAGTAGTACGCAAAAGGTTACCCTTGGCATTAGCAAATGGTACCTGACAACATGACAACAGTGTCCAATCATATGCAAAACAAACACTATGCCAGGCATCAACAATTAGTGTCTGGTTGAAGGCTGCAGCTGAAGTTTGTACTAGTTATGAAAACAATGCATACTGCATATTCAGCCCTCCATGACACATTGGACAGCACTGCTCTGTCTTTCAGAACCCTCATTGACGTGATATTGTTCTATTTTTTCTTTTCCCTCATGTTGACCCCTCCCATTCTCTGTCCATCTCCTCCTGTCTTCTGACAGATCCCCCGCTATATCATCACGCTGCACGAATTGTTGGCACACACGCCACATGAGCACGTGGAGCGCAAGAGTCTTGAATTTGCCAAATCCAAACTTGAGGAGCTGTCCAGGTATGTCTGGGCCTTTGTCTCAGATGATTCAACCACACTGATTACAAACCATTTTCTAATAATGTTTGCATTCTTCGTGTGTGTGTGTGTGCGTGTGTGTGTGTGCGTGCGTGCGTGCGTGCGTGCGTGCGTGCGTGCGTGCGTGCGTGCGTGCGTGCGTGCGTGCGTGCGTGCGTGCGTGCGTGCGTGCGTGCGTGCGTGCGTGCATGTGGCTAGGGTGATGCATGATGAGGTGAGTGACACAGAGAACATCCGTAAGAACCTTGCCATAGAGAGGATGATCGTGGAGGGCTGTGACATTCTACTGGACACCAGTCAGACCTTCGTCAGACAGGGTGATACTCTTAGTACACATTACTAGCAAATATTGCCATCTGTTGTATATATTTTTTTATTTTCCTTTATGTATACAGGTGAAGTCCCATCGAGATTCAAGTGCACAATAATACTTGTGTATGCAACACAAGTATTACGCTATGTGTTATTTGTATTTTACTTAAAATTATAAGTAATTGCTTTGAATGAGTGCCTGCATTGGAAACTACAGTATATAGCTTCAAGGTAAAACAGATTAATACTTAGACCATGGCCAATCTTGCATTATAGAAATTGGCACAGCTGTATTGTCAGGGACTGGTCATGCTTGGTTGCTGATGATAATGGTTGGCTAGAATGCTTCTGTTAAGGTTGTGCACAATCTGTGTGATCGAGTTAACATGATGTTTCTGGGCCACAGATATAAATAAGATTAGTTGTTAAATATGTAGTTTGATTCAAAATGGGACCTCTTGTCTGGTCCCTGTCACATGATCAGAAAGGATAGAAAAGGTTCCTTGGTTGTTGAATATTAAGATCAACATTTAAGCCTCTCTTAGCGTCAATCTGACCAGCCCTGATCTCCAAAAGACTGTGGAATGCCCTACTCGAGGAACTCAATCTGGCTAATTCAGGCCGATTTGGGCAAAACACATTTCTGTATAACTCGTACACACACATCACACAATTCGGTATACACTATCTCCATAGTCATGTGATCAACACAGATCTGCACAATTTCCCATCTTCTATCCTGATTGGCTAAGATTGGCTTCCAAAGCTCACATGATTGGTCTGTTTCAAACAAAATGCCACAAATCACAAACACAGTGTCCAATTTCCATCAAATTTCCACTAGGCCGAGGACGACATGCCAATTTTTCCCCCCCAAATCAGCCTCACGGTGGCGCTATAACAGGCCAATTCCTGTTGTTACCTATAACTGCATCGACAACTTATGTATGCGCACTCCCTAGAGGCCATGGAAAAACATTTTCCCTGCATCCCTCCACATCTGCCGGTTATAGCACCACCATGAGGACGATTTCTGCAAAACACATTGTTTATGTTAGTCGCACACATTTCATCCAAATCTCACGCAAATCGGTACACATGATCTCTGTAGTCATGTGATCAAGACGAGCCTGTTGGATTTCTCAGATTCTACACTGATTAGCTAAGTTTCAGGAGTAGCCCGTTTTGTATAAAATGCTGCACATGTCCTGCTCATCCAGAATTCTATCCTCAGAGATGCTATGAGTGATCTGGCTCTGCATTTCCTCAACAAAATGAAGAAAATTGTTGCAAGAAACAAAAAAACATTTATAAAAAAAACGTTTATATTACTCCTAAACATTTTGCCAAACATCACACACACTCCTATCCTCCTGGTGGAGACCTGTGCCCAGAAGGGCACTTTTTCTAGTTCAGTATATTCTTTTAAATGACCTCTTTAAATGCATATTTAGAGGCTTGAACTTATGTCTCCACTTCTTTTTTGTTCTCTTCAATGTTCTGTTGTCTTAACTTTTTTCTCTTTTACTACATAAAACATAGTAAAATAGTGTTTATAATCTCCTCTCTAGGTTCCCTGACCCAGCTGCCGTCAGTGGAGCAAGGGAAGCTCAGTAAAATGCGTCTGGGCTCTCTCTCTGTGAAGAAGGAAGGAGAGAGACAGTGCTTCCTATTCACCAAACACTTCCTGATCTGCACACGCAGCTCCGGTGGGAAGCTGCACCTGCTCAAGGTGAGTGTACAGCACTTCAGTCATACTTCTCAGGTTTAAGTCAGATTGGAAATCAGATTACATTGGCAAAGTTTCACTATTATTGAGTTTTCCATCCATATAAATCAAACCGAAGGTGCAGACCATTGGACCTTTTTTGTCACTATTGTCTTGTAATGGCTTTTATACTTCAAACTATATAATTGTTTATACAGTTTTAACTCTTTTGACTCTTGTAGCAAGGAGGAGTTTTGTCCCTCATCGA
>NC_136793.1:22728306-22738306 GCF_951216825.1 Electrona antarctica
TCTTTCTGCCCCCCCCTCCCCCATTTTTTCATCTCTCACTCTCACTCTCTCATGCTCGTCTCATTCAGTTTGACTGTTCCATTTTCTTCCTCAGTTCTCCTGTCATTTCTGCGCGTCCTACTCATGTGCTACTCCTCCCTTTATTGCCAATCTCGCCTGCAATTTGTCCTCCCGTTTTCCTGACCATTTGATGAACAGATTGGATGCGATTAGATGATTGTTGTGTTTGTATATGCATGAGCGCTCTTGTCTAGTTGCAGTAGCACAGCCATACATCATCTTCCGAGGTACTTCTTCTGAGGGCATTCCAGAGCCAGTGCAGAGGAGGGCGGAGTGCTGCTGTGGATGGATGTCTGAAAGGGGGGTGGGGGTATTAATGGGAGCTGAGAGTAAACACTGACAGCCGAGTTATCAATCTGATTATGATTTTAATTTGTCTGCAATATGTGTATTTTAGGGGCAGCTCCCATAGTCAATTGCACATAGCACCAATCATACTGTAATCACAACGTCTCCTGCATGTCCAAGTCCGGTTTAGCAGACCTGTGATCCGTGTTCTCCCAACTCTCTCTCACTTTGCCCTTGCTTTGCTGTCATTCTCCAATACAATATTATAACATATTTTAACATGGCCCTGAGCCTGAGAAAAAGTAAAAAGTAGTGGCTGATGTTAGATGTGTGATTTTGCACTAGGACTTCAAAGGTAATTTTCAAAGTGTGGACATCCATCAGCAGCAGCCCTGTTATTATGTGCAGCACCTGCCTTGTCCTGTCTTATTATAGTGCACTACTTTTACGTATCTGTACTTATCTTCCCCCCTTTATTTATTTGTCTTACCGGATCTTATTTCCACATATTTCTTAACCCATGCTGTACGTTCCATACATTCATTAACGTTCCCGTTTGCCTCTCGGCTGCCAGGTCACTGGAGCTGTTCTTCGCCACCAATCAGAACAACCGGAGCGGGGAGCACGCCAACGACAGGTCCCCTCGGCTCTGCCGCAAGTTCTCCTCCCCTCCGCCCCTGTCCATCCACTCCCGCACCTCCTCGCCCGTCCGCGTGCGGAAGCTCTCCCTCCATTCGCCCATCATCTCCAGGGCAGGGGTGGGGGGCCTGGACCTGGGCAGCCCCGTGTCCAACCACAGAACCTCCCAGTCGGCCGGCAGCAGCCCCACGTCCGCCAACACACCGCAGACGCCCACCACTCCTCAGACGCCCACCACTCCTCAGACGCCGCCCGCCCAGACGCCGCCCGCTACCTCCCCACCTCTCTCCTCCACCTCGCCCCCATCCGGCAACTCCAAGCTTCCGCAGGACCAGGCTCCCGTCCCGGCGCCTGCATCCTCCCCTGACCAGAGCCCGTCCTCCCCCATCACAGAGGGGGAGGAGCTTCCCAAGATCGACGCCTTCTGTGGCAAATTGAGACGCAGCATCCGCAGGGGTAGGTCTTCACTACTAGTCTGGAAAGCATACTGTATCGATGCTGTCGTGTGGAAACCTTGTATACATGTCCAAATAGGTTACTTTTCAGGAAATAGTAGATATATTTTGACCACCACCGAAACGTTTGTCCTGATAAACCAGAAATAAACCTGTCGAAATGTGATTCTTGATGTGTGCGACCTCTCTACCTATTCTACTATCGAACAAAACATAACATTTTGATATTATACTGTTTGAGTTTGACTGATGAGGATAGATTCCTAGATTGCTATTTCTACGCATTTCAGGTATTACCTTTACCTTGCTTACTGTAAATCGCCCTGGATTAAGAGGTCTGCTAAATGCCTGAAATGTAAATTGTACAAAAAGTACAAAAAAGATACAATAAACTAATAACACATAACCCACTACACTCATCTTCACTGTACTCAAACATAATTAAACAAACTAACTATCTAATCCCCACTATTAACTCTAGTGTAATTTGAAACATAACCAACCTCCCATCAGAAACCAAACAAAGTGTCCGTCATATCACAAAACAGTCCACAAAAGACATAATGAACCCCAACTCGGATGTATAACCGCCAGTAACCAAACATGAAGGCCTTTCTTTATTCCATTGATAATGGCCATTATCCACTTCTCAAAATAAAATCATGAATCCAAAAGCTGAAAACATCCTAGTATGGGGGGGATTAAAATGAAGCATATTAACTGACAGTATCAGAATTCAAATTAAAGTGCCATCAATTATAATACTGCTCGCACAGGAGAGAAACGGATTAGAATATTTTAATCTCCTATTTAATTTAATTTTAATCTCCATGTATTAATCCCCTTCATTATTAATATTAACGTTCCTGAAAGGACGTGTATGTGTGTGTATGTATGTATGTATATTTGTCTGCGTGTGCGAGACCCATGAGAACATGTGCATGTTTCTTTATCACACAGAAAATACTGTATGTGTCCATCTTATTTGATTAATTTCATCGTCTCTCTATCACACATAGTGCACTCTCTGTTGTATGAGTGTCCTTGTGAGAAAACAGTGAATTCCTTCCTGGTCTGAAGAGAGACTGTGCGATTATAGAGGCTTCCTCTGGATCAGTAAAAAGCCTTAAAGTCTTCTCGGTTCCATTGTGTCACGTGTGTCACCTGAGGTTTGGCTGGGTATAAAAGTCCAAACCTGACTGGTAAAAGCTGCTAAACACCTAACCAAGATTTGGATCATTAAATTAAATTGTTAGATTCTTGTTGGTTGCCATTTTATAGTACAGTATCTCCTCAGCAGCATGGTCATGATGTACCTTCAGACTCAAATTACACTAATGGCTCATTAGCTTCCGGGCGTCTTCGGAGAGCTCCATGGGCTCTGCCTATCATTGTATTCCCATCCAATCTTTACACTTCATTCAGCAACTTTGCACAAAGATCATTCCCCTCCTTCACCCCAGCGATTCTCAGATTTAGTCTCTTTGAATGTTGCTTTTCTGAGTTGTCACCAACATTTCCAATTGTGTGACAGACATGCTATTCCTAGTTGCTTGTTGCCGTTTCTTTACATTTTGAGCTTTAATTAGGGCACTTAACCTAACCATAGAGTAATTTTATGCTTTCTGCATAGCTCTCTCTCTTCTTAGTGTATCTGTCACGCTGGACATTTTCTCATCAATCCTGTTACAAATAGACTGTTACAAAGACTTTAGTGACGCTAGTCGAACTTCCTGGTTGCCCATGCTCTGGAGGTTCTCCTCAAGATCTGTCACCCAGGAGCTTGAACTCCTCATGCATAGAAGGAAGCATGAGGTCAGTCCGCTGCCCCCCCAGGTTGGCAGAGGAAGTGTAGCGACCAGGATTACATTAAATAATTGACACTGGGTGAAAAAAGTGGGTTGCAAAATCGTGGGCTAAAAATTATATATATATATATAAAAAAATATAAAAAAGATCTGTCACCCCCATTAGGACTGAGGTTGCTACCATGTTGACTGCAGTTCGTACTTTGATGACTTTAGCTCAGACGTTAATGATGCTATAGCAGTCAAAACCTCAGGATGCTCTCCCTGCATGGGGCTTGTCACCCCTGTCGCGTCCGTGGCTTCTGGGCGTTCTATCTCAACTTAACTGTTTCTATGTTAATATTTTCTGTGTAACTCAAACTCAATTTGAGGGCCCGTGACATGAAAACATTTGAAATGACGTGCACATATCGGAGGTGTGTCTATTCATTATACTGCTCTGTTACTACTCATACTACTCACCATACTACCCATATACCCTCTGTTACTACTCATACTACTCATCATACTACCCATATACCCTCTGTTACTACTCATACTACTCATCATACTACCCATATACCCTCTGTTACTACTCATACTACTCATCATACTACCCATACACCCTCTGTTACTACTCATACTACTCATCATACTACCCATATACCCTCTGTTACTACTCATACTACTCATCATACTACCCATATACCCTCTGTTACTACTCATACTACTCATCATACTACCCATACACCCTCTGTTACTACTCATACTACTCATCATACTACCCATATACCCTCTGTTACTACTCATACTACTCATCATACTACCCATATACCCTCTGTTACTACTCATACTACTCATCATACTACCCATATACCCTCTGTTACTACTCATACTACTCATCATACTACCCATATACCCTCTGTTACTACTCATACTACTCATCATACTACCCATATACCCTCTGTTACTACTCATACTACTCATCATACTACCCATATACCCTCTGTTACTACTCATACTACTCACCATACTACCCATATACCCTCTGTTACTACTCATACTACTCATCATACTACCCATATACCCTCTGTTACTACTCATACTACTCATCATACTACCCATATACCCTCTGTTACTACTCATACTACTCACCATACTACCCATATACCCTCTGTTACTACTCATACTACTCATCATACCACCCATATACCCTCTGTTACTACTCATACTACTCATCATACTACCCATATACCCTCTGTTACTACTCATACTACTCATCATACTACCCATATACCCTCGCAGAGTTGCTGGAGGGTGTGAAGTGTTCCCTTTCTTTCCACCTCTTTGTGTCCCCGAGTTATAACTGTTCGCCTCAGCCAAAATGACTTCCTACTTCAAAAACCACCAGTCACTATGATCCCCTATTAGTGGCATTAAACAGCCCTTTCAGACTGGGAGCAAGACCCTAACAGTGCATTTACAGCACTGAAGCGGAGACAGGCTACAGTTAGACCTTCATTAGCATATGTGTGAAATTGTGTGTGTGTGTGTGTGTGTGTGTGTGTGTGTGTGTGTGTGTGTGTGTGTGTGTGTGTGTGTGTGTGTGTGTGTGTGTGTGTGTGTGTGTGTGTGTGGCATGTGTGTGTGTGGCGTATGCACGTATGACAGCTGCCACTAGGAGACAAAGCAGCCATTAGCCCTCCTCTCAGCAAGCTGTTCTCGCCTCCTCTCTGCACTACTCTTTCTGTCTTTTGCTCTATTTGTCTATCTGTGTCTGTCTCTCTATGTAGGCCTGTGTATACCGTTTGTACATGAAAGTATGTACAGTATGTACTGTATCTCTATGTATAAATGTATGTTGTTGTGGTACTGGCAAAATATAGTGCAAATTTCTACCCTGGCCTAAGTATTGTGAGTACAACAGTGCGAGTGAAGAAAACAAGGAGCAAAAGTCCAAAAAGCGTCAAAGTCATGAGTGTGATGCAAGAGTCATTAGACCCCAATATTAAACTGATCAACTTCACACTTGGTGAGTGTTTTACTGAGGACCCATGGGACTGCAGTGTCGAGTGTGAAGTTGATCGCACGAGTGCTTCTGCAGAATGCTGCAAGCATCCATACTGTGTTTCTTGACAACACTGCAAGCATCCATACTGTGGTTCTTGACAACACTGCAAGCATCCATACTGTGGTGCTTGACAACACTGCAAGCATCCATACTGTGGTTCTTGACAACACTGCAAGCATCCATACTGTGGTTCTTGACAACACTGCAAGCATCCATACTGTGGTTCTTGACAACACTGCAAGCATCCATACTGTGGTTCTTGACAACACTGCAAGCATCCATACTGTGGTTCTTGACAACACTGCAAGCATCCATACTGTGGTTCTTGACAACACTGCAAGCATCCATACTGTGGTTCTTGACAACACTGCAAGCATCCATACTGTGGTTCTTGACAACACTGCAAGCATCCATACTGTGGTTCTTGACAACACTGCAAGCAGCACTTCTAGGTGCCAAGCAATCTGCCTATACTCTGAACGGTCACACGTTCTGCACGGCCCCAGACAATAACGACTAAATTGGGGGGGACATCATTATGTCAAAATATTAATTCATACAGTATATCAAAAGTAGAATGAAATGTTGTGAAAAATGTTGTATGGCTTGCTTTTGAGCAAAGAGAAATCCCTGAGAGAAATTGGATTTGTTGCTGAGTGAACGTCCCTTTGTCCTGTCAGTACAGTATACAGAGTACATGCGTTGTCATTGAAACCCTGTCATTCTCTCTAGCGGTGTTGGAGTCGGTGTCGTTAGAGAAGATCATCCCAGAGGCTCCTCAGAACCCTGAGGCAGGAGACATGTCTCCCTGCCGCTCCCCGTCCACACCCCGCCACCTCCGCTACAGACAGCCTGGAGGTAAGACTGCATGTGTGTAGTTTCTGTGCACACCTGTGTGGTAAATGGTAAATGGTGCATTTATATAGTGCCTTTTATCCAAGGCGCTTTACATAGATTGTGCATCAATTCACCCATTCACACCCACATTCATACACCGATGGCGGCGGACACCATGCAAGGCACCAAGCAGCAAGGAGCAATTAGTGGTGGTGTAGGGTTCAGTGTCTTGCTCAAGGACACTTCGACACTAACTCTGGGGGAGCCCGGGTTCGAACTAGCAACCTTGCGGTGACCATCCAGCCACTCTACTCTACCTGAGCCACCGCCGCCCCATGTGTGTGTATGCATTGGAGTGTTTAAGTGTGTGTGCATGGCTGTGTGTGTGTGTGTGTGTGTGTGTGTGTGTGTGTGTGTGTGTGTGTGTGTGTGTGTGTGTGTGTGTGTGTGTGTGTGTGTGTGTGTGTGTGTGTGTGTGTGTGTGTGTGTGTGTGTGTGTGCACGCGCGCGTGCGTTTGTGACCAGAGCAGCGCATAGCCATGGTCATTGGCTGGAGCTCCAAAGTCATATAGGGCCTTCACAGGGCAATGTTGTACCCACTGACAGGCTCTTCTGCTTGGATACAGAGCCATGCAAAGCCGTCCTGGCTGCATGACCCTGGAACCTAAAATCATCATGTCAGAACCTTAAAGGACCACTTCACCACTTTTCAACCTATCTTCATATAATAGGTCCTCACTAATAATCATGAAAAAATTGTTTTCTACTCGGGCTGTGGGCAGTTCAGAAACCCGTCCACCAGTGACATCATCGATGGGGAATCCAAGCTAATAGAAACTGCAGGCTTTCTAGTCCTGAAAAGTTGCAATGCGAAAATGGAAGCCATCTTTCACACGATAATGAAAATCTGCCTAATGATGATGTCACTGGTGGACGGGTTTCTGAACTGCCCACAGCCCTCCTATGAGACACAGACTGAGTATAAAATAGTCGTGCCATTTTATCATGATTATTAGTGAGGACCTGTTATATGAAGATAGGTTGAAAAGTGGTGAAGTGGTCCTTTAATGCAAATCTAAAACACACCCAGATCACAGCACAAAGCCCCCCTGTGTGTGTGTGTGTGTGTGTGTGTGTGTGTGTGTGTGTGTGTGTGTGTGTGTGTGTGTGTGTGTGTGTGTGTGTGTGTGTGTGTGTGTGTGTGTGTGTGTGTGTGTGTGTGTGTGTGTGTGTGTGTGGGCACGTGCGCGTGTGCCCATTTCCCTTGACTTGCGCCTAGTTAAATAGTTAGTTTGGAAGACATTAACGGAACACCATAATGTACCGTATGATTCTTTTTGTAAACAGGCAATCAGGCTGCAGGCCTTGGATCAACATAGTAAATGATGGTGGCGCTGCATGCGTGACGCTGGTGATTTGTGATAATGACAAGAGATGCTAATGATCGTGATGAAGAAAATGACAGAAATGAACAATTGTTAACGTTGAAAAGTAGAAGAAGACGTTAGTGGCTGGTCTCATATTAAGCAGCTACTACTACATGTACTGTATGTAGAATCAGAGTTAACACAAGCTAATTTTATGTTTCATTTCAGATATGTGAAAGAAAATATTGAATAGTCAAATACTGATTTCATCCCATTTCATTTTAGCCAGGTCAGTGTACAGAGACAGGAAAACAAGGGCAGAGAGAAAGGAGAGACATGCGAGAAATAAATGATAATCGTTTTTGTCCCGAAGGATATTCATCTTCACAGTCTGTTCAATCAAACACCCACATCATAAACAACACATTGCACACAAAAACCAAGACAATACAAAAACATGACTGTATACAGAACCATCAGTTTGTTTAACGCCATGATGGCTGAGGGGACAAAACTCCTACTAAAATTGACCTTTTTTCCATGGAAAGGTTCTGTATCTTTGTCCAGATGGCATGAGGTTAAAAAAGCGTTGCAGGCGATGATCAGTGTCATTTGATATTGAAAGTGCTAGCCGTGTGATGGTCTTATTGTTCATATCAGAAAGTGTGGGTGTAGGAAGTCCGATAATCTTAGAAGCAATGCGGGTAATACTGAAACGTTTGTTTCTGTTGGGCATGGACAGTATGGTGAAGAAACATGCAGAACAGTACAACAGAACAGGTTGAACTAGATAAAGTGCCCCTCGGGGCACAGGTCTCCATCAGGGCAGGTCAGGTTGTGGCCTCCTGGTGGCGCTATAATAGGCCAATGTGAAAAGGGTGCCATTTCTTGGATGGCAATTGGATGATTTGAGGCATTTTGTTCCAAAAATGTGTTTTGCAAAAATCCACCTGTTGGTGGCACTATAACAGGCCAATGTGAAAAGGGTGGGATATATTCCTCAGCCTAGTAGGAAAGTCTGTGAAAGATTTCACGTAAATTGCACGCTGCGTTCATGATTTGAGGCATTTTGTTCCAAAAATGTGTGTTACGACCTTATACGGAGTCTAGAGGCTAAGGAGTAACGCATAAAACAAAAAAGTACCACAAACCAGAGTAACCAAAAAAGTGAATGTTTATTAAATATCTTGAAGTTACGGTTACAGAAGTTGGATAGAAAATGTCAATAGGGAAAGTATATATCGTCGGGGAGGCCAATGCCAAAACAATCTAAGCCCCCTAACTAAACATAAACAAAGTAAAAAACAATGGATTCAATTAAATGGCAGCACACCCCTACCAAGCTTCCCTTGTCTTTACTTTAAACACTCAGTATTAAAGTTACCTTATCAAGCACTCAGCAGCATAAGGTTTGGCACACAGCCTACAGACTGCACAGGGTTGAAATGCTAGCTACACACAAAGGGTTCAGCACATGGAGGTGACGGATGGCAAATGGGCTGAAGTGGTGTTCATCTCAGGCTTTTATGCTGGCTGGCTGATGAGATGAGGCCCAGGTGTTACTCCACCCTCCAAACACCATAGGGCACAGAAATCACAAAAATCCCTCAGGAGGGTTAGCACACAATATGAGGCCACATAGGGCCGTAACAATGTGGTTTGCAATAATCCACCTGTTGGTGGCGCTGAAAAGGGTGGGATATATTCCTCAGCCTAGTAGGAAAGTCGCACGCTGTAAATTACATGCTGCGTTCATGATTTGAGGCTTTTTGTTCAAAACGGACCAATCCTGCAAACTTTGAAAGCCAATGTTAGTCAATCAGGATGGAATATGAAATATCGGACAGATCCGACTTGAACACATGATAGAGATAGTGTGTAATGATTTGCTGGATGATTTATGGACAGAATCTGTCCAATCTGGCGCTATAACAGGCTGTTCTGGAAAATGTGGGGATCGACCAGGTTAACGGTGCCGGAGATTAGCTGTACACAGACGGACGGACAGACACACACACACACACACACACACACACACACACACACACACACACACACACACACACACGGACGGACGGACGGACGGACGGACGGACGGACGGACGGACGGACGGACGGAGTGCAAAATATACTCTCTCCCCATGCCTTCGGCCTGGTGGAGACAATAATGCTTTTGTACAATAATAACAGAAAATGAGGGGCAACAGATAATGATCTTAATTTACGGATTACATGATGTAGGTCGGATTTAAACCTTTGTCCTCGGCGCACTCACAAGGAGCTTTATAGTCTGTGCACTAACTGGCTGAGCAACCATGTACTCCTAACTAACACTTTTCAAAACTTTTCAAAAGTCATTGCAAATAACATAAACCAGTTATTTTCTTCATAGTCGACAATGTATGGAGATACATTTTTAACTACTGTAAAAAACAACTGGAAGGGAGAACAGAAACATGAGTAGGCTACTTGTTTTGCTGATCAATAAAAGTGCAT
>NC_136793.1:22740806-22760806 GCF_951216825.1 Electrona antarctica
AGTATTCTTACTCATGATGACCTGGATGACGCCCAGCTGAGGATAGAAGACATCCTACAGATGGTAAGACTACAGCACCCACAACCCCCTCTGTTCAGCAATGAACAAGATTCACGGAATGTGTCACATTTCGTGACAACAAATGAATGAATTAATATACTGTTTATTTACTACCAACAATGACATGAATATATTAATTGTATAGTTATAATTATTTTAATTGAGAGAATAGTACTGCCTGTAGCAGACAACCCTTGCAGCACTCCAGGTTCAAACAAAATCCTTATAGGTGCAAGGCTCGAGGATATAAGTAGAGATGAAGAATGCCAGCACTCATTGTATGTCCTTTTGCATGATTTTACTTAATTAATCAGATAATTATTTTAATTATCTGACTTAGTTGCCTGTGTTACTTTACAATAAATGGAGAAAAACATAATCCTAACACACTATGACAGTGTGGACAGGGCATCAAGGCCACTGTGACCTTGGGGTATATCATTTTTTGAAGAGCATAAGGCCAAAACGAGGGGCTACGGCGGCCATGACCTTCCTGGCCTCTAAAGAATTCCAGTGTTGTTATTAAAATTACTTAGTCACAACTTATCTTACTGTATGTTATCAAGGCAGCGCTTCTCTTATTAATTATTAATTGTGCCCTTTCACCTTGCCTGTGAGTAGAAACAAATCAGAACTGAGAGCTCAGACTAGCCTCATTTGCATGCAATTAATTGTCTCGAGTTAATTAGCGTTATATTGTAGTCCTGGAAAGAAGGCACAGGTGCATACAAAGATGCTCACCCAGTTTATCATACTGTATAAGAGTGAAGCACAAAAGTAGTGAAAATGGTAGATCTACATGTCACAATGCAACACATAGTTCTAGTTCTAGATACAGGTATATACAGTTGGGTGCCACCAATATTGTCCCTTATCATTTGACCCATTTAGGCCTGACCTCAAAATTAAAAAAAATCCTTCTAAATCCTCCAGTTTTCTGAAATAAATATTTTCACTATTTTTCAAAAATAGCAGACCTACAAGCTCGTAGCGCGCCACTCGGTGGCGTGCTATGAGCTTGTAGATCTGCTATTTTTCAATAGCTAAATTACAACAATGTTTAAAACACCAAAATGGGTTAACTGTCCTTTTGCGCAGATCACGCAAACCTCAGCAAAAAGAAAAGGACAATATCGATGGCCTCCAACTGTATATGCATATACACAAACACGCTCAGTAAGAAACGAGCTCGCCAATACGTCGTGCAGTACTTCTGCACGATTGAGCCACAAGTTAGACAAAGATTTCAGTGTGGCTGTTTATGTGTCACATCGCCTTTCTTTCTGAGCTATGCATAATATACGTGAAAAGCCCTCATTCTGAACACAGTGTCCTGCCCCCCAGGCGCGGGGGGATGGGGGTTTCATGACCATGGCTGTCTGTCTGTAGGAGCCTGTCAACTGTCACAAATCATACGTGTCAGAACCATGGTCCCGACTATGTATTTCTATCGCATCGTTTCTTTGTTTGTTGTTGTTTTTTTCCTGCTTGTGTTGGTATGTAGTACATAGAGAGGGAGTTCTGCCATGCCTCAGCCAAATGAAAGTCGGTCCGGTGCGTTACAGCAGGACAACACAGCATTAAACATAGAAAACACTCTGGAGCAGCTCGGACAATAAGCCTTTTTTTGTATTTATGTGCTAGGTAAGGTACAAAAAGACAGCCATTTTGATGCTGCTGCATCTTCCTCAGAGTCACAACTCATCGCATCGAAATGTCAATCTATTTGTACCTGAACAGAAAAGAAAAGCACAGCTCGTAGTCACAATGCAAATACTTTATTTTAAGAATATCTATTTGTACCTCGCATCTTAATAAAAAAGGGTTTTTGTCCGAGCTGCTACAGTGTGTTCTGTATGTATATTTGTTTCTGACTCGGTCATGCTATTGTTTGTGCGTGCACGTGTGTGCGTGCATGTGTGCGTGTGTGTGTTTAGGCGGAGTGCCCCAAGGCGGAGTGTTTTGAGTCTCTGTCAGCGATGGAACTTGCTGAGCAGATCACCCTGTTGGACCACATCGTCTTCAGAAGCATCCCTTATGAGTCAGTCCCCCTCAGAACTCTGTCGCCCTGACATCCTCACCAGGCCCAACATGACACAACTGGTTATCGCTAACATAGACACCTGGCACAGCTTCATTCCCCTTTGGCATGTTCAGTGGAAGCCTTTTCTAGGAATCAACCGCAAATCTATTATGCCATACCTTCAAAACATGTTGGGTTGAGTTGCATTCATGATGCTTAATGTTCCAATATAATGTTCCAATGTCTTAATAATGTGGCAAAATGTCAATGTGTGGGTCTGAGCTCAAAGAGTTGAAGGTTGATAAAAATCTTTATGTAGACAAATAGTAAAAAAATACATCCACAAAACTTTTAAAAAGGTGACACATTGATTGATTGATTGATTGATTGATTGATTGATTGATTGATTGATTGATTGATTGAAAATGTATTAACAGTATGCAGAATGGGTACATTTCAAACGAAAGCACAGGTCAATACAAAATCTGTTACTGTGGACGACACCATGATAAAGCACTTGTTTACAACAGGGTCCACCATTTTCAATTCAACGAAAAGAGGATGAATCAATGTTGAGGGCCATGCCTTGACAGAGTGTGTCGGTCATGTCTCTCTAAGGGAGTTCCTGGGTCAGGGCTGGATGAAGGTGGACAAGACAGAGAGGACGCCCTACATCATGAAGACGAGTCAGCACTTCAACGACGTAAGATGAACTGTGGGTTGTGTGTGTCAGGTCTGGTTCTCAACTTCTTCTAGATCAGCACCCACTTGAAATTCATGAAAGCGTTTGTGGCCCACCCATCTGACCACTTAACAGTGCATTTTCAGAGCATAATAATGATCAATCAATCGATTGTGTTCCAACTTGGAGAAATGGGACTAACATTGTAAAAACATTTATTTTCAAGGTTTTTTAAGAGAAAATGAACTCGAGTGCAACCAACCTTAAAATGACTTGTCTTATAGTTCTACTGGATCTCTTCTCCGCTAGTCCCTCCCTAACATTTTAGTCAAGTTTTTATCTGTTGACGAAATTTACGTCAATATATTGAGTCTTAGTCTTAGTCATCATAGTGTAGTTTATATTTAGTTTTCGTAAGTGAAAAAAGGTAGTAGTTTTTCATCATAGTTGTAGTCGCCGAAATCAACACTGGTACGTAACTGACTGTACGTATAGTTCTTCATGTCTGTACCTGTGTGTGTGTGTGTGTTGTGTGTGCTGTGTGTGTGTGCTGTGTGTGTGTGTGTGTGTGTGTGTGTGTGTGTGTGTGTGTGTGTGTTGTGTGTGTTGTGTGTGTGGTGTGTGTGTGTGTGTGTGTGTGTGTGTGTGTGTGTGTGCTGTGTGTGTGTGCTGTGTGTGTGTGTGTGTGTGTGTGTGTGCTGTGTGTGTGTGTGTGTGTGTGTGTGTGTGTGTGTGTGTGTGTGTGTGTGTGTGTGTGTGTGTGTAGATGAGTAACCTGGTGGCCTCTCAGATCATGACCCACACTGACGTGGGCTCCAGGGCCAACTCTATAGAGAGGTGGGTGGCTGTGGCCGACATCTGCCGCTGCCTCAACAACTACAACGGAGTGCTGGAGATCACCTCAGCTCTCAATCGCAGCGCCATCTACCGCCTGAAGAAGACCTGGGCCAAAGTCAGCAAGCAGGTGCAACTCTGGCGTTATATCTAACTAGACCTGTGCGTGCCCGTCGGCCACCGGCCTACTTGAGAACGATGTAACTTGTCATAGCACCCGTTTTAACTGTCTGTCTGTGTCCCACATGGAGATCTCTGTATCTGCCTGTCTGCCTGTGTCTGAAGAGGGCAAACTGACTTACTGTGAAAAGTGGACTGGTTAAGTAATCAATTGTCAGGTGTGGGGTTGCCATGGCAATCACATTATGTAAAATCAGACCAGTCTGAAGTGAGTGGTACTGTACTGTACTGTACTGTACTGTACTGTACTGTACTGTACTGTACTGTACTGTACTGTACTGTACTGTACTGTACTGTACTGTACTGTACTGTACGTGTGTGTGTGTGTGTGTGTGTGTGTGTGTGTGTGTGTGTGTGTGTGTGTGTGTGTGTGTGTGTGTGGGTGTGTGTGTGTGTGTGTGTGTGTGTGCGCCAGCGCAGCCAGCCACTGTTCTTTTGGGCACATGAACGAGGCACAGCGGAGACGGGAGCGCAAAATGATCCGAAGTTTACAATAGCTACTCCCAGAGTCCCATTGATGATCCGATCACCATAGCCTACAATTATTATGCATATGCCATGTTAGCTATACAGTTTATAAATCATGCTGAGCTAATGTGTTTTAATTTTGAAGTATTTATATTTAAACAAGATGAAGAAAGTCTCCACTCGGATCCCCACACACAGTGACAGCCCTCCATGTTTACGCACGACAGACAGACAGAATATTCTGTAGCCTACACTGCAGTGTTTTTTGTGTGTGTGTTTTCTTAAGCAATAGATGAATGTGCTCGTCCTCATATTTCGATGAGGGCTTCGGTCTCCTTATTTGACCACGTCACATGGTAACCTAACGGGACATCTTTGTACTGCGTAAAATGAATATCCCTTCTCCGCCTCCAACTGTGCAGCTCCTTATCCGCCACATAGTTTGCTTCTTTTCCTTTATTTGCTACGGATTGCATTCCCACCTGCGAAGCGAAACCCCCGTTTTTTGGCGGAGTAGAATGCAGTTCTGCGCATTAGGTTTCGAATGAGCCTTCACACCTGCCAAACGAAGCGCACTTTCGGACAATGTGCAGCAGGATTCGTTTTAATCGCAGTAAAGCTTTCTGGTGTGAAGGTCACCTTAGACATCATACACTGTGTCTTGTAAATTACCATGAAATGGGACCATTTTATATCTATAGCCTACTACTATGCTGATAGTATAACACGTCGCACCGCACGCGCTCACAACAAACAAACACACACACACAACGCGCTCACAACAAACAAACAAACACACACACACACACACACACACACACACACACACACACACACACACACACACACACACACACACACACACACACACACACACACACACACACACACACACACACACACACACACACACATATATATACACACAACACACACACAAACACTCATGCAGTCTTACCAGCATTGATGATTGATTTGACATCGGCAATTCTGCATTGGCAATATTTAATCCACACAGCGTGGAGCGGGCAGCTGTAGGCTACTTTGGGACTGTTCGTGCAAAGTTGCAAACTCTTAATAAAGTGCTATTCAATCAAAGCGCCAGCGGGAGGCGATTATTGGGAGCCTAATCTGCCATGGTCCATGGGCAGGATCGAGTTATTTACTCATACTCAACTCTTCACTGTTTAACAGCTAATAAATCAAACTATTTATATTAATCCAACCATCGCGGTTTACATGTTATCAGGTTGAGGTTCACATGGGGCTACGTCCGCTGCTGCTGCTGCTTGCGGCGCGTTGCAAGCTTGCAACAACAAGCGGTGCTGCTGCTTGCAGACAGTGTGTTGTCATGCTGCACCACCTTAATATATAGGCTACTCTAAGTGCACCATGCGTCCTGGTTATTTATGTATTGTAACCTCGGCTACGTTGAAAATGAGGGCTTGCCCTCAACTGTATTCCGAGTATAAATAAAGGTGAGAAAGAAAGAAAGAATGGTTAACCAGGAAACACACAGAGAAACAGACTAGTCGGATCGTTTTTATTCATATTTACACTTTATTTTCTATATATCAACAGCATGGCCGGCCCGAACCAAAGCCCGACCACCAATTATGGTAATGAACGGGACCCGTCGGGTTTCGGTCGGGTACCCCAGCTCTAGTACACATACATACATACATACATACATACATACATACATACATACATACATACATACATACATACATACATACATACATACTGTACATACATACATAGGAATTGAAATGTTGTACATGTACAGTCTCTCTAACACCAATAATGTCTTCACGGGTCCGTCTTTTATGTACAACGATGTTCTGGGGCTTGAACAACAGTGTTTTCTTTGATCTTCTATGGGCTATGTGGGTTATTAAAGAATACTGGCGGTGACGTGTATATTGGACTGTGTGTTTACCCAGGCTAAAGCTCTGATGGACAAGCTGCAGAAGACGGTGTCGTCCGAGGGGAGGTTCAAAAACCTGAGGGAGACTCTGAAAAAGTGAGTATTATTTGTGATATAGAGATACCATGACATGATATCATGTACAATACTGTTAAGCCATCATTTCCATCTCTCCCATCCAGCTGTAACCCGCCCTCTGTTCCCTATTTGGGAATGTACCTAACAGACCTGGCCTTCATCGAGGAGGGAACACCTAATTTTACCGAAGAGGGTCTTGTAAATTTCTCCAAAATGAGAATGGTGAGCAGCACATCAATTATATTCATATGAGCATCAGTTATTTTTTCTTTAGTTACTTAAAAAATATATTACAAAAGCATATTGCAATATTGTGTTCATCGCCATCGAGTGTAGAATGAACAGAATCAAGAAGAATGTCACAATAATGTTAATTGTGTTAAGATGCTATTTTAGTAGCCTATGTTTCAATGTCAAGATGAAACACAAGCAATTCAGAAGCTGCAGCATCCTCTATCATTACAGGATATATCTTTTCAAAAATGTAGTGTAAGTCTATTAATTGTGCATGGACTAATTGCATTGTCATTGTTAACGTGAATGAATTTGTTAGAAACGTTATTAGTATTACTTTTAAAAGTTATATTTTACATGACGTTGTTCCTCGTGAAAGTAATATAACTACATAATAGATAATGCTTAACCCCAACCTGGGGCATATACTGGCAAACATCTGCTGACGTGCACTCCCACGCCTGTGTAGCCTATACTACAGTATATGTACTGTATAGAGTAAAAATACTATTTATATTAAACATTATTTATATTTAAACGTATTTATTGCATATACGCAATAAATAGGAAATCATACTCCTCTTCTTCTCGCGCTCAAACACACACACACACACACACACACACACACACACACACACACGCACACGCACATGCACGCAGAGTAACGTTGAAATCAATATTGATGACATTGTGATACATACGTATACACATGCACACAACACACACAGTAGTAATGAAATCAGTAACGATTGCATTGTGTTCTGCAGATCTCCCACATCATCAGAGAGATCCGACAGTTCCAACAGACACCCTACAGGATAGAGCATCAAGCCAAGGTCATTCAACCTGAACACACTCTTTTACCACTTCTTTCTCATTGTCAAATGTTTGTTGGTTACATTTCATTACAGTTCACTCTCAAAGTTGAATTGGCACTGAGGGTTCCTTTATCTTTCCAGGTGACCCAGTACTTGTTGGATAAAACCCTGATCATGGACGAGGACACCCTCTATGATCTCTCTCTGAAGATTGAGCCTCGCCTCCCGGCCTGAGTGTCAAGCGCTGCAGCCAGCAGGAACCTGCGAACCTTTCACTCACCCGTCCTGCGAGGGCAACAAGACCACATTATCCCACATCAACGAAGGCAAACACATGTGAGAGGGAACACCGCTTTTGTGGAAGGGATGGAGACCGGAAAGGGGAGACGCCATTTGACAGGAGACAGAGAAAGTATTGGGAGTCGACTGTAAGAGAGACCCACAGAGAGGTGAATGAGAAGAGGACATGGTGAGGAAACGGTCTTTGAGATGACGGAACGATTGTATTTTAAAGGCGAGCAAATAGGTTTTTATGCAGGCACTGGATATTTATGATATGCAGGAAAGCAATTGTTGCTGGGGCGTGCGCCCTCATCATTCCTCGCCATGGAGCCTGGCACACACGACCTCACAGTTCTACAGACAGTCTGAGATTGCACAGAGGATGCAACGATGGAGGCTTGAATCTTACCCAGGCCATTGATGATGGAAATTATAGACATGTAGCATGTACAGAAAGTGTGTAACAAACGTCTTTCTGCTCTAGTGTCTCTGTGCTGTTGTCTTTGTTGTGGTGCCTACTGCCTGTACATCTCTGTGCCATTGTTCTGGAGCATGAGGCCTGATGCTTTCCTTCATGATGCTTACCATGTACAATTGCATGATTTGATCCAACTCTTGGATTTTAACTGTTCTGGTTTTAACTTGGTGGCCTTCAGTTTTAACCCTGACCCTCAGCAGAACACTTCAGTCATGCTTATACTGAGAGAGTATGGCTTCAGCCACTATGCACCTTCATTGATCTGTAAGGGGCAGTGTTTTTAAACCTTCAAATTTAATATGGGAAGACACGGTCAGCAATCAATCAAATATCAAATGCCTCAAGATACTCAAATATCGAAATCAATATTTTGTCATAGAAGCCAACGAAAGACAGTGGTCCTTATTTGTCCTCAGCCCATCCACTAAAGATTTTAACATTTTAAAACATGGACAAACATTTTTGTTTTTTTTATCTATACTGTATGTCCACATGAATGATAAAAAAGCAAGGTGCCTTTTTACTGTATGCTGTTGGTCAATACTGTATCCCCTAGCCTAGCACAATGATTATGTTTCACCTATAAACATAATCATTATGCTAGGGGACAGTTGGAACTCTTACGTTTACTTACAGGTTTACTTTTATAATTGGACTATAGCCTATTTCTAAAAATCCACTTATTATGGACTTTTCCTGTGCTCCACACTAAAAATAGAGGCTAGAAGATAGTAGCATGTTGGTGTAATTCAGAGTTAAGACAAATAAGGCAGATAACTCCCCCTAGTGTTTCATCACTGTCATAAGCTCCACCAACCTTTTGCAGGGTTCTTTGTTTGTTTTGTGTGTGTGTGTGTGTGTGCTTTGATTTCTGGCTTTAGACTGACCTATATAGTTATGCCTGATTTATACTTGGTTGTGCCTCATTATCTGTCATGTTTTCCTTGTTTTCTTTCCAGCTCTATTCTTCCCTTTCTTGAAAACTGCAATTAATGGGAGCTTGAAGAAAAAATAATTCACCCACTTCTTACAACTGTAAACCTGTGATGTGACAATAACGAAGTTGAAGTTGATCCTATAATAGAATAGCTAATCTACTAAATCACAACATGTTGCGGCACCACGCGTTGTCATCTTGTAGATCTGTTATTTTCGGTGCATGACACTGGCACTCAACTAA
Organism: Electrona antarctica; assembly: GCF_951216825.1. NCBI lineage: Eukaryota > Metazoa > Chordata > Actinopteri > Myctophiformes > Myctophidae > Electrona > Electrona antarctica. The sequence goes on from NC_136793.1 coordinate 22,750,054, forward strand.
GTATGAATCAGGGTTTAGGACCCAGTATGTACTGTAACTGTTGGCTGTAGAACCGAATTTGGGTATTTTTGCACTCTCTGAGATGTAGCTTTGCCTGAGTGAAGGACGATAGTTATTTACCATGTTATTTATTTCAAATGATATATGTGATTATAGTGTTGTATATTACATCAGACATATCATAGGATTGACAAAGAAATACTTTACATTGTTGCACTGTGAATAATTTGTTACAGTTTCTTTGTGTCTTGTCCTTATGTCGAAATGTTAATTTTGCATCCCAATCTCTTGTATAGTAAGGATTCTGTTACAACTCTTATTCTGAAGAGAAATAAAGATGTATTTTTAGTGTAAAAAAATGTAGCATTTGAAGGTTGCAACGCTCCGATTTATTGTTGATGAACAGATCCCTCCTGCACGCCCCCCCCCCCCCCCCCCAACAGCTGCATGTCGTGCGCATGTCTGACTTGACCCTCTGCTTGTGCATAATATTATTATATTATTGCTGTCGCTGAGTATAAGATTGCTCCATTATCAAGGACAAAAGGGACATTTCACCCATTAAAACAGGGCCGTTTGACCATTGACATTTTTTGTTTATCTGAGCCATGGTCTTCGATCTATCCTGTTGTAATACAGTAGCAGGGCAATGCAATGACTTATCTACAGCCCTTGATGCCAAATGATGAGAGAACCGTCAACTTTCACAAATGTCATACGATTATTAGGATCTTTAATCAGTCACAGACTGACTAGAGAGGGAATGTTATAGGGTGAGATTTTGGGTGAACTGTTCCTTTACACTGTGTCTGTACTGTAAGTCTAGGTGTATTACAAATCAGCTGGAGAAGATGGTATGCTGTACTTTCATTGCACTGTTTTTGTGTTTGCATTTTTCACTTGTAGGTGCAGGGGAAATAAAATTCAACATGCCTTAACGCAGTGTTTCTCAACTTTTTTTCTAGTGTCCCCTATCCAAAATCCAGGTCCCTTGTTATATCCAGGCGCTTCCCTGTCATTGATGGTACTTCCCTGTTAGGTTGTGATTATGTTATGTTTATTTATTTTACATGGACAATGCAATCACACTCACACTGGACGAACGAGATGCATTGTTTTGTTCTCCTGTGGACAGGTGTTGAAAATAACCCTGTAGCACAAGGGTTCCACTGGAGGCTTTTCTACATAGAATAACACTGGACTAAAACCCAATGAAGTCAGAAATAAAAGAAAAGAACAAGAATAATATAATAGTAATTATTAACATAATTCCGACCAGTCAGAAACTATGTATTTGAGCACAGCTGATTTGATTTCCACCATAGTATGAGTCCTCTATTAAACATGTTACCAATCTGTCTCTAGTCTTAGATCTGTATGCAGGTTTCCAAAGTTTTGCCCCCTTTACTGAGAAGGCAGACTGAGACTGTCCAAATGAGTCCTTACACATGGGACCAATACAATCATTATTATAATGTATTTGTTATAAAGCTTGTGTACAGTACTATAGTCCATGGTTTGGGATAATATATTTTGTCATATTTTCATGATTTTGGGACACTATGTCAGAGCCAGGACTTGAACCTGCAGCCTCCTGATTCCCAGGCAGGCTCTGTACCCAGTGAGCCACTGTGCATGCTGTTCATAAAAGGCCGAATAGATAATGACAGAAGAGCCAGAGACTTGTTTCCATTGTGGTTCATAAACATTCTAACGTCTAGAGATAAACAACAGCAAAAGAAACAATAGACAAATCTCCTGTTATTTTATTTTTTGTATTTTATTTTTGTATCAATGTTGTACTCAAAGGGAACAGCAGACTGTGTTGTGGCAGGTAGCAAGTAGATCAGTGACTTAGCACACTGGCTGCATTATCTGGAGATTGTGGGTTCAAACCCCACTCAAATCTTTACTTGCAAAAATCTGCCATTGACCCCCATTCTGAATTTCTCAAATTTAAAAGCACTATATTTCTAAAACGATGAAACATTTCAAAGATTCCTTTTCAGGCAAACATGTCCACCATAAGATGAACCTAAATAGGTTTGAATGGGGATTCTAGGTGTAAGTATGTAGGACTAGTAGCATGCCAAAGTTTGTGCTATTGCCATTGGGAATGTATTGGGCGTTTAAGTTAAATAACTCAGAAACTACAAAACATTTCAAAGTAAAAAGTTCCAGCATGTGTCTCCACAGAAAGCTGAATTATAAAAAGTGTGAATGGAGTTTCTAGGTGAAAGTGCTTTTTTGACGTGCCAATATCTGCCATTGAGCCCCATTGTAAATGTCTCAAAATTGAAAGCACTATATTTCTAAAACGATGAAACATTTCAAAGATTCCTTTTCAGGCAAACATGTCCACCATAAGATGAACCTAAATAGGTTTGAATGGGGTTTCTAGGTGTAAGTATGTAGGACTAGTAGCATGCCAAAGTTTGTGCTATTGCCATTGGGAATGTATTGGGCGTTTAAGTTAAATAACTCAGAAACTACAAAACATTTCAAAGTAAAAAGTTCCAGCATGTGTCTCCACAGAAAGCTGAATTATAAAAAGTGTGAATGGAGTTTCTAGGTGAAAGTTCTTTTTTGACGTGCCAATATCTGCCATTGAGCCCCATTGTAAATGTCTCAAATTTGAAAGCACTATATTTCTAAAACGATGAAACATTTCAAAGATTCCTTTTCAGGCAAACATGTCCACCGTAAGATGAACCTAAATAGGTTTGAATGGGGATTCTAGGTGTAAGTATGTAGGACTAGTAGCATGCCAAAGTTTGTGCTATTGCCATTGGGAATGTATTGGGCGTTTAAGTTAAATAACTCAGAAACTACAAAACATTTCAAAGTAAAAAGTTCCAGCATGTGTCTCCACAGAAAGCTGAATTATAAAAAGTGTGAATGGAGTTTCTAGGTGAAAGTGCTTTTTTGACGTGCCAATATCTGCCATTGAGCCCCATTGTAAATGTCTCAAAATTGAAAGCACTATATTTCTAAAACTATGAAACATTTCAAAGATTCCTTTTCAGGCAAACATGTCCACCGTAAGATGAACCTAAATAGGTTTGAATGGGGATTCTAGGTGTAAGTATGTAGGACTAGTAGCATGCCAAAGTTTGTGCTATTGCCATTGGGAATGTATTGGGCGTTTAAGTTAAATAACTCAGAAACTACAAAACATTTCAAAGTAAAAAGTTCCAGCATGTGTCTCCACTGTAAGCTGAATTATAAAACGTGTGAATGGAGTTTCTAGTTGAAAGTGATTTTGACGTGCCACTATCTGCCATTGTAAATTTCTCAAATTTGAAAGCACTATATTTCTAAAACTATGAAACATTTCAAAGATTCCTTTTCAGGCAAACATGTCCACCGTAAGATGAACCTAAATAGGTTTGAATGGGGATTCTAGGTGTAAGTATGTAGGACTAGTAGCATGCCAAAGTTTGTGCTATTGCCATTGGGAATGTATTGGGAGTTTAAGTTAAATAACTCAGAAACTACAAAACATTTCAAAGTAAAAAGTTCCAGCATGTGTCTCCACAGAAAGCTGAATTATAAAAAGTGTGAATGGAGTTTCTAGGTGAAAGTTCTTTTTTGACGTGCCAATATCTGCCATTGAGCCCCATTGTAAATGTCTCAAATTTGAAAGCACTATATTTCTAAAACGATGAAACATTTCAAAGATTCCTTTTCAGGCAAACATGTCCACCGTAAGATGAACCTAAATAGGTTTGAATGGGGTTTCTAGGTGTAAGTATGTAGGACTAGTAGCATGCCAAAGTTTGTGCTATTGCCATTGGGTATGCATTGTGCGTTTAACCTAAATAACTCAGAAACTACAAAACATTTCAAAGTAAAAAGTTCCAGCATGTGTCTCCACAGAAAGCTGAATTATAAAAAGTGTGAATGGAGTTTCTAGGTGAAAGTGCTTTTTTGACGTGCCAATATCTGCCATTGAGCCCCATTGTAAATGTCTCAAATTTGAAAGCACTATATTTCTAAAACTATGAAACATTTCAAAGATTCCTTTTCAGGCAAACATGTCCACCGTAAGATGAACCTAAATAGGTTTGAATGGGGATTCTAGGTGTAAGTATGTAGGACTAGTAGCATGCCAAAGTTTGTGCTATTGCCATTGGGAATGTATTGGGCGTTTAAGTTAAATAACTCAGAAACTACAAAACATTTCAAAGTAAAAAGTTCCAGCATGTGTCTCCTCTGTAAGCTGAATTATAAAACGTGTGAATGGAGTTTCTAGTTGAAAGTGATTTTGACGTGCCACTATCTGCCATTGTAAATTTCTCAAATTTAAAACACTATATTTCTAAAACCATGAAACATTTCAAAGATTCCTTTTCAGGCAAACATGTCCACCGTAAGATGAACCTAAATAGGTTTGAATGGGGATTCTAGGTGTAAGTATGTAGGACTAGTAGCATGCCAAAGTAATATTTTTTTTCGGACGGCATACTATAGCATGTCGTTTTTCATGATTTTGGACTATTTGCAAAAAAAAAGGAAAATCATGAAAAAACAACATACTATAGTCCATGGTTTGGGACGGCATAATATATTTTGTCATATTTTCATGATTTTGGGTCACTATGTCAGAGCCAGGACTTGAACCTGCAGCCTCCTGATTCCCAAGCAGGCTCTGTACCCAGTGAGCCACTGTGCATGCTGTTCATAAAAGGCCGAATAGATAATGACAGAAGAGCCAGAGACTTGTTTCCATTGTAGTTCATAAACATTCGAACGTCTAGAGATAAACAACAGCAAAAGAAACAATAGACAAATCTCCTGTTATTTTATTTTTTGTATTTTATTTTTGTATCAATGTTGTACTCAACGGGAACAGCAGACTGTGTTGTGGCAGGTAGCAAGTAGATCAGTGACTTAGCACACTGGCTGCATTATCTGGAGATTGTGGGTTCAAATCTTTACTTGCCAAAATCTGCCATTGACCGCCATTCTGAATTTCTCAAATTTAAAAGCACTATATTTCTAAAACTATGAAACATTTCAAAGATTCCTTTTCAGGCAAACATGTCCACCGTAAGATGAACCTAAATAGGTTTGAATAGGGTTTCTATAGTGTAAGTATGTAGGACTAGTAGCATGCCAAAGTTTGTGCTATTGCCATTGGGTATGCATTGGGCGTTTAACCTAAATAACTCAGAAACTACAAAACATTTCAAAGTAAAAAGTTCCAGCATGTGTCTCCACAGAAAGCTGAATTATAAAAAGTGTGAATGGAGTTTCTAGGTGAAAGTGCTTTTTTGACGTGCCAATATCTGCCATTGAGCCCCATTGTAAATGTCTCAAATTTGAAAGCACTATATTTCTAAAACGATGAAACATTTCAAAGATTCCTTTTAAGGCAAACATGTCCACCGTAAGATGAACCTAAATAGGTTTGAATGTGGTTTCTAGGTGTAAGTATGTAGGACTAGTAGCATGCCAAAGTTTGTGCTATTGCCATTGGGTATGCATTGGGCCTTTAACCTAAATAACTCAGAAACTACAAAACATTTCAAAGTAAAAAGTTCCAGCATGTGTCTCCACAGAAAGCTGAATTATAAAAAGTGTGAATGGAGTTTCTAGGTGAAAGTGCTTTTTTGACGTGCCAATATCTGCCATTGAGCCCCATTGTAAATGTCTCAAATTTGAAAGCACTATATTTCTAAAACGATGAAACATTTCAAAGATTCCTTTTCAGGCAAACATGTCCACCGTAAGATGAACCTAAATAGGTTTGAATGGGGATTCTAGGTGTAAGTATGTAGGACTAGTAGCATGCCAAAGTTATAATTTTTTTCGGACGGCATACTATAGCATGTCGTTTTCCGTGATTTTGGACTATTTGAAAAAAAGATGAAAATCATGAAAAACGACATACTATGGTCATGGTTTCGGACGGCATACTATAGCATGTCGTTTTTCGTGATTTTGGACTATTTGAAAAAAAGATGAAAATCATGAAAAAACGACATACTATAGTCCATGGTTTGGGACGGCATAACATATTTTGTCATATTTTCATGATTTTGGGACACTATGTCAGAGCCAGGACTTGAACCTGCAGCCTCCTGATTACCAGGCAGGCTCTGTACCCAGTGACCCACTGTGCATGCTGTTCTTAAAAGGCCGAATAGATAATGACAGAAGAGCCAGAGACTTGTTTCCATTGTAGTTCATAAACATTCGAACGTCTAGAGATAAACAACAGCAAAAGAAACAATAGACACATCTCCTGTTATTTTATTTTTTGTATTTTATTTTTGTATCAATGTTGTACTCAAAGGGAACAGCAGACTGTGTTGTGGCAGGTAGCAAGTAGATCAGTGACTTATCACACTGGCTGCATTATCTGGAGATTGTGGGTTCAAACCCCACTCAAATCTTTACTTGCAAAAATCTGCCATTGACCCCCATTCTGAATTTCTCAAATTTAAAAGCACTATATTTCTAAAACTATGAAACATTTCAAAGATTCCTTTTCAGGCAAACATGTCCACCGTAAGATGAACCTAAATAGGTTTGAATGGGGTTTCTAGGTGTAAGTATGTAGGACTAGTAGCATGCCAAAGTTTGTGCTATTGCCATTGGGTATGCATTGGGCGTTTAACCTAAATAACTCAGTAACTACAAAACATTTCAAAGTAAAAAGTTCCAGCATGTGTCTCCACAGAAAGCTGAATTATAAAAAGTGTGAATGGAGTTTCTAGGTGAAAGTGCTTTTTTGACGTGCCAATATCTGCCATTGAGCCCCATTGTAAATGTCTCAAATTTGAAAGCACTATTTTTCTAAAACGATGAAACATTTCAAAGATTCCTTTTCAGGCAAACATGTCCACCATAAGATGAACATAAATAGGTTTGAATGGGGTTTCTAGGTGTAAGTATGTAGGACTAGTAGCATGCCAAAGTTTGTGCTATTGCCATTGGGAATGTATTGGGCGTTTAAGTTAAATAACTCAGAAACTACAAAACATTTCAAAGTAAAAAGTTCCAGCATGTGTCTCCACAGAAAGCTGAATTATAAAAAGTGTGAATGGAGTTTCTAGGTGAAAGTGCTTTTTTGACGTGCCAATATCTGCCATTGAGCCCCATTGTAAATGTCTCAAATTTGAAAGCACTATATTTCTAAAACGATGAAACATTTCAAAGATTCCTTTTCAGGCAAACATGTCCACCATAAGATGAACCTAAATAGGTTTGAATGGGGTTTCTAGGTGTAAGTATGTAGGACTAGTAGCATGCCAAAGTTTGTGCTATTGCCATTGGGAATGTATTGGGCGTTTAAGTTAAATAACTCAGAAACTACAAAACATTTCAAAGTAAAAAGTTCCAGCATGTGTCTCCACAGAAAGCTGAATTATAAAAAGTGTGAATGGAGTTTCTAGGTGAAAGTGCTTTTTTGACGTGCCAATATCTGCCATTGAGCCCCATTGGAAATGTCTCAAATTTGAAAGCACTATATTTCTAAAACTATGAAACATTTCAAAGATTCCTTTTCAGGCAAACATGTCCACCGTAAGATGAACCTAAATAGGTTTGAATGGGGATTCTAGGTGTAAGTATGTAGGACTAGTAGCATGCCAAAGTTTGTGCTATTGCCATTGGGAATGTATTGGGCGTTTAAGTTAAATAACTCAGAAACTACAAAACATTTCAAAGTAAAAAGTTCCAGCATGTGTCTCCTCTGTAAGCTGAATTATAAAACGTGTGAATGGAGTTTCTAGTTGAAAGTGATTTTGACGTGCCACTATCTGCCATTGTAAATTTCTCAAATTTAAAACACTATATTTCTAAAACTATGAAATATTTCAAAGATTCCTTTTCAGGCAAACATGTCCACCGTAAGATGAACCTAAATAGGTTTGAATGGGGATTCTAGGTGTAAGTATGTAGGACTAGTAGCATGCCAAAGTAATATTTTTTTTCGGACGGCATACTATAGCATGTCGTTTTTCATGATTTTGGACTATTTGAAAAAAAGATGAAAATCATGAAAAAACAACATACTATAGTCCATGGTTTGGGACGGCATAATATATTTTGTCATATTTTCATGATTTTGGGTCACTATGTCAGAGCCAGGACTTGAACCTGCAGCCTCCTGATTCCCAAGCAGGCTCTGTACCCAGTGAGCCACTGTGCATGCTGTTCATAAAAGGCCGAATAGATAATGACAGAAGAGCCAGAGACTTGTTTCCATTGTGGTTCATAAACATTCTAACGTCTAGAGATAAACAACAGCAAAAGAAACAATAGACAAATCTCCTGTTATTTTATTTTTTGTATTTTATTTTTGTATCAATGTTGTACTCAACGGGAACAGCAGACTGTGTTGTGGCAGGTAGCAAGTAGATCAGTGACTTAGCACACTGGCTGCATTATCTGGAGATTGTGGGTTCAAATCTTTACTTGCCAAAATCTGCCATTGACCGCCATTCTGAATTTCTCAAATTTAAAAGCACTATATTTCTAAAACTATGAAACATTTCAAAGATTCCTTTTCAGGCAAACATGTCCACCGTAAGATGAACCTAAATAGGTTTGAATAGGGTTTCTATAGTGTAAGTATGTAGGACTAGTAGCATGCCAAAGTTTGTGCTATTGCCATTGGGTATGCATTGGGCGTTTAACCTAAATAACTCAGAAACTACAAAACATTTCAAAGTAAAAGGTTCCAGCATGTGTCTCCACAGAAAGCTGAATTATAAAAAGTGTGAATGGAGTTTCTAGGTGAAAGTGCTTTTTTGACGTGCCAATATCTGCCATTGAGCCCCATTGTAAATGTCTCAAATTTGAAAGCACTATATTTCTAAAACGATGAAACATTTCAAAGATTCCTTTTAAGGCAAACATGTCCACCGTAAGATGAACCTAAATAGGTTTGAATGTGGTTTCTAGGTGTAAGTATGTAGGACTAGTAGCATGCCAAAGTTTGTGCTATTGCCATTGGGTATGCATTGGGCCTTTAACCTAAATAACTCAGAAACTACAAAACATTTCAAAGTAAAAAGTTCCAGCATGTGTCTCCACAGAAAGCTGAATTATAAAAAGTGTGAATGGAGTTTCTAGGTGAAAGTGCTTTTTTGACGTGCCAATATCTGCCATTGAGCCCCATTGTAAATGTCTCAAATTTGAAAGCACTATATTTCTAAAACGATGAAACATTTCAAAGATTCCTTTTCAGGCAAACATGTCCACCGTAAGATGAACCTAAATAGGTTTGAATGGGGATTCTAGGTGTAAGTATGTAGGACTAGTAGCATGCCAAAGTTATAATTTTTTTCGGACGGCATACTATAGCATGTCGTTTTCCGTGATTTTGGACTATTTGAAAAAAAGATGAAAATCATGAAAAAACGACATACTATGGTCATGGTTTCGGACGGCATACTATAGCATGTCGTTTTTCGTGATTTTGGACTATTTGAAAAAAAGATGAAAATCATGAAAAAACGACATACTATAGTCCATGGTTTGGGACGGCATAACATATTTTGTCATATTTTCATGATTTTGGGACACTATGTCAGAGCCAGGACTTGAACCTGCAGCCTCCTGATTACCAGGCAGGCTCTGTACCCAGTGACCCACTGTGCATGCTGTTCTTAAAAGGCCGAATAGATAATGACAGAAGAGCCAGAGACTTGTTTCCATTGTGGTTCATAAACATTCGAACGTCTAGAGATAAACAACAGCAAAAGAAACAATAGACACATCTCCTGTTATTTTATTTTTTGTATTTTATTTTTGTATCAATGTTGTACTCAAAGGGAACAGCAGACTGTGTTGTGGCAGGTAGCAAGTAGATCAGTGACTTAGCACACTGGCTGCATTATCTGGAGATTGTGGGTTCAAACCCCACTCAAATCTTTACTTGCCAAAATCTGCCATTGACCCCCATTCTGAATTTCTCAAATTTAAAAGCACTATATTTCTAAAACTATGAAACATTTCAAAGATTCCTTTTCAGGCAAACATGTCCACCGTAAGATGAACCTAAATAGGTTTGAATGGGGTTTCTAGGTGTAAGTATGTAGGACTAGTAGCATGCCAAAGTTTGTGCTATTGCCATTGGGAATGCATTGGGCGTTTAACTTAAATAACTCAGAAACTACAAAACATTTCAAAGTAAAAAGTTCCAGCATGTGTCTCCACAGAAAGCTGAATTATAAAAAGTGTGAATGGAGTTTCTAGGTGAATGATTTTTTGACGTGCCACTATCTGCCATTATAAATTTCTCAAATTTAAAGCACTATATTTCTAAAACTATGAAACATTTCAAAGATTCCTTTTCAGGCAAACATGTCCACCGTAAGATGAACCTAAATAGGTTTGAATGGGGATTCTAGGTGTAAGTATGTAGGACTAGTAGCATGCCAAAGTTATAATTTTTTTCGGACGGCATACTATAGCATGTCGTTTTTCGTGATTTTGGACTATTTGAAAAAACAACATACTATACAGTAGTTGCTCTGTCAGAGCTCTGACGTCTAACAACCAGTCCAGAAAACAGGTGAAAGATGATTATGTCTTCATCAGGTTTTCATTAGAAGACCCACAGTGGTCGAAACGTTGTCAAACTTTTAACTTACAGTTTCTACTGGGAGCTGCTGAGTTACAGTGGGCGGACTTCCCTTCCTAGCTCTACTCCCTCTCTAATGCACGTATTGTTTATTGTTCAGCATACCATTTATGGTTCCCTGTCTTCTAATCAGTGCTTGGTGCTTCCTATCGT
>NC_136793.1:22765806-22845806 GCF_951216825.1 Electrona antarctica
TTTTTGCAACTATATGCCTAAACCTAACCCTAACATCAGTTAAACTATGCCTGGGTGGTGGGCTTAATAATCACTCATCCATGCCAGGTTGGAACAGACTCAACAGAGTAAAACACCAGGCGATAGACTGATCCATAGCAAAAGTCTAATATCTTTCTGTAGTGCCGACTTTCCAGACCTGAGGAAGCACAACAACTGCATGTCAGCAGCCTTGACCCCGGCCATATACTCACAGTTGAGAGACAAGGTAACCCCAAACAACTGGACTGTGGACCAGTGCATCCAGACTGGAGTGGACAACGCGGGACACCCTTTCATCAAGACTGTGGGCATGGTGGCAGGAGACGAGGAGAGCTACGAGGTGTGTGTGTGTGTGTGTGTGTGTGTGTGTGTGTGTGTGTGTGTGCGTGCGTGCGTGCGTGCGTGCGTGCGTGCGTGCGTGCGTGCGTGCGTGCGTGCGTGCGTGTGTGCGTGTGCAGTCAAATTCTCAGGCCTGATTTATTCTGGTAGTTAGGCTCCAGCATTGCTTGTAGACTGGCTATTGTCATGTACAGTTACAGTATATATATGGCTTTAGAGTTTGTTTCAACTGTGTGGAGTTCAGGCGCATAGCGAGGATTTACATTTTGGGTGGGCTATGGGAAAAATGTTGGGAACCTCTTTTACAATACGTGTCCGTTTTTCTAAAGCTGTGATGTGTTGCTGTGCTGTCAGGTCTTTGCAGAGCTCTTTGACCCTGTCATCAAGGACAGACATAATGGATATGACCCAAAGACCATGAAACACCCCACTGACCTGGACGCCTCCAAGGTTATTCTCTTCTCTTCTCTTCTCTTCTCTTCTCTTCTCTTCTCTTCTCTTCTCTTCTCTTCTCTTCTCTTCTCTTCTCTTCTCTTCTCTTCTCTTCTCTTCTCTCCTCTTCTCTTCTCTTCTCTTCTCTTCTCTTCTCTCCTCTTCTCTTCTCTTCTCTTCTCTTCTCTTCTCTTCTCTTACATCCATGTAATTCATTCCCTCCTTTGACCTCCTCAGATCTCATCGGGAATGTTTGATGAGAAGTACGTGCTGTCATCTCGTGTTCGTACGGGACGCAGCATCCGCGGTCTGTGTCTGCCCCCTGCGTGCACTCGCTCTGAACGTCGCGAGGTAGAGCGTGTGGCCGTGGCGGCCCTGGCTGGCCTGAAGGGAGACCTGACCGGTCGATACTACAGCCTGGCAGAGTTGACTGAGCAGGAGCAACAACAGCTGATTGATGTGAGTGCATGCATACACACACATGCACGCACCCAAGCACGGACGCACGGGCACACACACACACACACACACACACACACACACACACACACACACACACACACACACACACACACGAACGCACGGGCACACACACACACACACACACACACACACACACACACACACACACACACACACACACACACACACACACACACACACACACACACACACACACACATATGCACACATGCACACCCACACAAGAAAACACCCCAAAATCTATTGTTTTAATGAACCTTGAACTAAAATGTCCCTGGGTTCCTCTGTCCCTGCACTGGCCAATCAGGAGCACTTCCTGTTTGATAAGCCCGTGTCACCTCTGCTCACATCATCTGGCATGGCCAGAGACTGGCCTGATGCACGAGGCATCTGGTAAGGCTAACTGAGTAACTTATAGATGACCTGTGTGGTAGCTTTGGTTTGGTAGTAAACTAGTCCCCTGCTGAAGTAACAATGACATTTAGAACTGTGGGGTTCCCAAACTCTTGCATGCCAAGGACCCCAAATAACCATATGGCCGCTGGGCTGCGACCCCTCTGTTGCAAAATGGTGTTTAAAAATACAGAAATGGTGAAAATATAGCAAATCTACAAGCTCACAACGTGTCATGTTGTGATGCTTTGTGAGGTTGTAGATCAGCTATTTTTGAAAATGTTTGAAATCTTAGAAATCTGTTGAAAGAATTTTCACAAAAATTACAAAAATAGTTCCAAAATAGACACCGGGTTGAAAGTGGTGACACACCCCCACTTTGAACACCACTGCGGATCCATAATTGTTGAGGGGCGCTAGTCCCTCATATGCCCAGCTTTGTCTGTTTGTGTGAACACAAACACGATGATTTGATTGGCTGATCACCCCATAGCGATGATTTGATTGGCTGAGTAAAGTACATATTGAGGATAAAAAGTGAGGGCAGAAAAGTGAAGACGCCAAAAGTGAATGACATTTGTGATGATTTGATGGGCTGAGCACGGAATGTGATGTATGATAAGAACGCCCCTCACTTCACACAAGTGTGATTTGTTTCTTTTTTAAAGAGTACCAATAGTCTCCAAGGATCACACTTGCCCTACTTTTAAACTCACCCAATGGTTTGAACTCATTGAATAAATTGAATCTTGAGGGGTTTTGCTTTGTAATGTATACCTAGTAAGTAGTAATGTATCTAGCAGCTCTGCTTCTGAACATTCTTTTATGTTTATTTTGTCTACATGCCCCGTCATTCCTCTCTCCGTCCAAAATGTCCTTTCCATACACGTCCCATCTCCATCCTCCCACTCTCCATCTTCCAGGATCATTTCATATTTGATAGGCCCCTCACCTGTGCTTTCACAGCAGGCTACTGGGCTGGCCGATGCCACAGGCATTCGGTTATGCTGTGCTGCCACAGCCTTAGTGCTATAGTTGCTCCTGTGTGGACCTATTATCATTAGATCATTAATTATTTTTGCTTAAAATGTTTGAAACCCATCACATTTACCTACTGTGTGCACGACACGTGTATTAACATTAACCACATGAACCCTAGCGTCTCTGGGCATGTCATAATAGGCGAACATTCGGTTTGCGAGATTAGCTCTATGGGTGCACGCACGCACGCACGCACGCACGCACGCACGCACGCACGCACGCACGCACACACACACACACACACACACACACACACACACACACACACACACACACATGCACACAGCCAGTTAGCCTCACCATGAAAAAGGATGGGGTGAAGTATAGATAATAGTAAAGCTTTGACTGGGTTCGTCGCCTGGCAACTGAACTTGAACTTGGGTCCAGTTCTCATTCTACATCCATTTCTAAATATTCCAGGCACAACAATGACAAGAACTTCCTGATCTGGATCAATGAGGAGGATCACACCAGAGTCATCTCTATGGAAAAGGGAGGAAACATGAAGAGAGTGTTTGAACGCTTCTGCATGGGACTCCAACAGGTTGGTGTTGGTGGATGTCATATTTAAAGCAAGGAAGTCTGCACGACTCCAATACGTCTCAATCTGTCTGAACAGTCTTGCCGGGTGCGCGGTCGCGTTAAGTTAACAAGAAATCTGTATGTATGTCCTTTAAGGCACTTTATTTATTATAAATATAGGCATAGTATGCTGCAGAGCAGACAGCACAACGTACACGTTTTAGCTTATAGCCTTCGTCAGTGTTGCATACTGTAAACAACAGGAAGTGTCACTTATATAGTGTCCGTGGGTGCGACACCTTCCCTTGTCCGTGTCGATACAACAACCAACAGCCAAAAACCCAAAAGTGCAATCATAATTCAGAAACATTCACAATATTTAAACTTTGGATGTCAACCTATGCAGCTACACTTACATTTTGACATTTTCTTTTATGTCAAAATGTGTCCTTAATCTTTCAAAATTAAAGTCATACTGTGTAACTTTTTCCAATTTGTGGCATGTGTCCTGCCCCTGCCATATTTCATATTTGGGTATGCTTCTCACGGAAATCCATGGGCATAAAAGTGACACAGACAGACAGACCGGTACAACGGGTACTCTACAACGATTACAGCGGATATTGCATAACCGTTTGGGGTATGCATTGCATTTCCAACTTGCATCGCTCCCAACTTGCATTGTTCCCATATCCGGTGCCCAACAGGCACCGCTCTAGTACGGTACTATAACTATATACCATTGAAACTAAAGGAATTCAAAACATAAACTGGGTTAAAAATAAAATGCTTTGGTGGACGCCTCAAGGTAGAATCAATGACGTCATCCCCTGCATACTGTAGGTAACAGCAACTAGTGACATCTGGGAACCTCTACGTAAAATGGGCTATTTTGTCAATTTTAATATTTTGAAATGTTTTTGACTAGTTAAGTAAAGTAACCCACTGGTTTGAAGTAGAACATGCTTAAACATTCGACAATTAAGGTCTAATATTTCTACAATTGCTACAAATGGCTACAAAACCTTTAGCCTATATTTGCTATAACTAAGTAAAGCTTTGACTGGGATCGTCGCCTGGCAACTGAACAGAACTTGAACACACAAAGTCTTGCTTTGAATGCATGAATCACTGCTTGACTAATAGTTTCAGCATGTGAGTCGTGGTTCTTTCTTTCAGGTAGAGCAGCTGATCAAAGAGAGAGGCTGGGAGTTCATGTGGAACGAGCGTCTGGGTTACATTCTCACCTGTCCCTCTAACCTGGGCACTGGACTAAGGGCTGGTGTGCACGTCCGCCTGCCCCTCCTGAGCAAGGTGGCACACTGGTGACTTCTACAGTATACTCAAAAGATGACATGTGTACACCAGCAGACATACACAAAGATGCAATCACACATATTTATATATTCCCATTGTGTTTTATGTTTAATTGTAACACATGCAGGACCAACGGTTCAGTAAGATTCTGGGGAACCTGAGGCTACAAAAGAGAGGCACAGGAGGAGTGGACACAGCTGCCACTGGAGACACATTTGACATCTCCAACAATGACCGTCTGGGCAAGTCAGAGGTAACCATAGAGGCACAGTCTATAGATTGAAGTGAAAGTGAGTGCAGGAGACATCGAGAGCGGGAGAGAGCAGAAGACGAATAGAGAGGGACATAAAGAGATACAGTAAGAGGAGCAGTTCTAGCAGATGTGGGCTCTAAATAACTTTAACTCCCACTGTTCCCAATTCTGTAAATCTTTGATGTATGACGTGAGCTCAACTTGTAGCTGTTACCAGCTGCAAGGTTAAACAGGTACATGTGGTTAAACAGGTACCTTATATGGCTACTACTGAGGGCAGTTACACCTCATATCTGTTTGAACCAAAGAATCAGCAGTTTATATACAGTAGTGTTACTGAGCTCAACAGTAAAAATCCCATTCATTTTCTCCATAGAGAATTGTATTGTAACTCATCTGTATTGTCGAAACAATCCAATATGGTGTCCTGTTTGTAAAACTATGTTTGTAAAACTATGCTATATGCTCCTGTAGAAGTCATACGTTTATATATGCAATCAACCTACTTTTATGAAAAACATGTTTATTCTTATAAATACCACATTCCTAAAGTGTAGCAGTGTCGGATTGGTGGAATTTGTTTTACCATGGACATTTACATGGTAACTCTGCCCCCATGAAAGTTACGTGACTTACTGCTACACTAGATCCCATAGCTTGAAGAAATGATCGTACGTCACCGTCGACTGTGTCAACTACAATATTTTACAACACTATTAACATTAACAACACAATAATAAAGACAATAGTTAAAGGCAAAATTAAGCAAGCCAAACGATAATTTGGTTGGAAGCATTGCAAATGGTTTATGGGATGAGTAGTTCATTATTTTTTTGCCATACGTACATATTCGTAGCCCCACCTATGGGACGTTATCTACCAGCTACGTACATATTTTCGTACCCCCGTTTACACCATGAAGGTTGAGCCGAAAATCAGCTTTTAACATTGGTCAGGTTGCTAGGCAACGCCTCTGTCACCCCCAGCACCAGGATCTTTGCACACGGCCCCAATTACCTCCAGACAAAGAAGGATTTTCAATGCCTTATAACTCTGAAAATACAAGCGCTGTCCTTGGTGATCGTCATTGATCCGAGGTTCGGATGTCATTTGTGATTTTGTACCGCATCGCTTCCGACTGGCGAAAGATAAACAGTGTGAGCTAATGCTAATAATCGTTACAATGATGGTCTCCAGGCTGGGAAACCGGAAATGAAGAAAGATAGCCAAAAAAAAACATGTCAGGGTTTACCTACACTCTGCTGCCACCTAGCGTGGCACAGAAATAATTTAAATATGTAAGCAACCTTGTACTTGGCTTTTTTGCATTGTTTAAACCAATTTATACCATTAAGGATTTGCTGAATTCTCTTCCGGCTTCAGCGCTCGTGAAAAAGATGGGGGTCAATGTTGCGCTCTATTGTCAGAGAGAGACAAGCGTAGGGTAGCTTTCTTTCCAAGCAAGTATAGTCTTAAGTACCATTATGTTTTTGTTAAACACAGACTTTCCATAACTTTTCCAAATTATTTAATCCATTTCCAGGCCTATAACAATAATATGGTGCAATAATCATTTTACGTAGGTCATAAATCATAGATCATAGGTTTGGTATTTGAAGTGCGCCCCACATTCAGTTATTTCACTGGCCCGGGAAAGAGAGAAGAAAGAGAGAAAAACACACTGTAGGAGAAGACAAAGAAGACTAGACTAGGACAACAATAAACAAAACGCCTGCGGTCTCCGAGGCTAGAACAACAAGAACTCAGTCACACTGTCAGTCAGTCACAAGTTCACAACAGTACTATAGAAACTACTCTTAGTTTCACTCAAACACGCACACATGCACACACAGTGTCACACACAGTGTCACACACACACACACACACATACACACACACACACACACACACACACACACACACACACACACACACACACACACACACACACACACACACACACACACACACACACACACACACACACACACACACAACCCACAAGACAAAACCCACAAGACAAAACAACACAAAACAGGGAAAAAAAGGGAAAAAAAGGGAACCTAGGAGTCCGTAAATTTTATCCAAAACATTTGATTCATTCCAAACCTTTTCCATGCCTGAAAAACAGTTTTCTTGAATATCAAAATATTACCAGGAATGTCATGAACGTGGGAACCCTGTAAACAGTACACGTAGTTAGCATTATCTATCATCATAAAGGGATGATTCGGATATGACGTCAAGAGGAATTGAGGCATTTGAGTTTACCACCTATTTTGTACTTGTGATGATGTGGTTTTGACAATAACGGTAACTATACGTATCCACAGGTTGAGCTGGTCCAACTAGTGATCGATGGAGTCAACTATCTGATCGAATGTGAGAAGAAACTGGAGAATGGTCAAGACATCCAAGTCCCCTCCCCCATTGACCAGTTTCAGAAGTGAACACTGACCCTTCTGGGAACACTGGGATGAGAGCAAGCCCTCCAACCACTGGGTTAACTGATGGTATTATGTGTATTAGATACATACAGTATTTAAGATTATATTGACATAATTACAACAGTGGTTCTTAAAGTGGAGTCCGGGGACCCCCAGGGGTCCTTGAGGCGATTCCATGGTTGATAGTTATTATAGCATGAAAATCTGTTTAACTGCTTTAACCTTATATACATTGGCTATTTTCCAAAAATCTTGAAAACATGTGGAAACAATTTAACAACACAGATTCATGTGGAGGTCCCTGATACAAAATATTTCCACATGGGGTCAGCGGCCAAAGACATTTACAGACAGTACATGAACACTGAAATCATTGTATGTATACATTAACTAAAAAAAGCAATAAACTTGAATAATTAATCCCACTGAGTCTTTTATAGCGATTTATAGAAAATAAACCGACAAAAGAAATACACACAGCACTGCAGCACAGTCTGACTGCTACATAAGGGCCTTACTTACTCCAGGAGTAAAGAGCTGGGGTGGCGCTGATGGCTGTGGTTAAACTGAAAGCGTGTCACAGTTTCGATTCCCGCGCCCATGCTGCATGTCACTCCCTGTCCCTGTTTCCTGTCACACTCTACAGTACTATCTGAATAAAGGCAGAAAAGCCCAAAAGATATCTTAAGAAAAAGAAGCCAAGGTGACACACACCAGAGAGGCCTGGTCAGTACTGTAACATTGCCATTTGAGTGCATAATGCATTGACTTGGGTGTAGTCAGAATCTTTTGTTTTCTCGAAGCAGATTAATGACATACTGTAGATGATTCATGTCACTGTCATGGTCAGTATCATGACGGTATCATGTCAGCATTATGGTCAGTATCATGACGGTATCATTTTAAGTATCATGTCAGCATTATGGTCAGTATCATAGCTTCCCTCTATCCATACAGGGGATTCTAAGCATCATTACACATCCACAACAGGAGACTTGGAAACTAAGTATGTTTCTGTGCTTGCATGCGTGCGTGCGTGTCTGCGTGTGAGCATGTAACAGAAAGCTTGAACTGTGTACTGTAAAACCTTTTGGAAATCAGAGGGAGCTTAACAATGGGACTCAGTAAGGGCTTAACAATCAGGTTCAAACTGAAGCACACATTGTACTATGGTCTTTGTGATTTCACGCACGCACGCACGCACGCACGCACGCACGCACGCACGCACGCACGCACGTACGTACGTATGTATTTGTGTTAGAACAGAGATTGTGTGTAAATTATTTTATAGAAAACGTTTGCACATAGTGACTTGTTTCTGATTTTTGACTGACACTGCAGTATACTGAACATACTGTTCTGTTAAGCAATAACAAAATGTGACCGGTGAGGGAGGCAAAACCACAAACATTTAGGAGTAAATTATAGTTTTTCAACAGCTCTTTAATTCCTTTTCTCCTGTGTTGTAGTCAGTCTCTGTCAGATTCAGACATCACACAAATTTACTTTCATTAAGAAATTATGACTACTCATGTGGTTTGCTCAACACAGTTTGTTGTTGTTACAGGCAGATGGGTTCAGAAACCATCTAAACATTCAGCACAGTTTTGGACAAGCTTATTAGTCATCACGTTCCATCCAGCCGCTGAGTGGGTCAGTGTGGGGGGGTTAGAATTCCACCAAATTCCCCCCTGTGAGTGAAGACACAGCTGTATCACTTTAGAGATCTCATGGAACCTGCACCGGTGGACTCTGTGTGTGTGTGTGTGTGTGTGTGTGTGTGTGTGTGTGTGTGTGTGTGTGTGTGTGTGTGTGTGTGTGTGTGTGTGTGTGTGTGTGTAAAAAAGGATCTCATTGACTAGGCGACCTTCCTGTGTTGGAGGCTGACAACAAAGGAACAGGTTCTCCTGAGAGAACTCATCTCTCCAGTGTGGTAGAGAGATGAGTGACCGACATGGTGGAAGGAGTCCGAGATTTCCTAGAGCAGTTAAACCATGCAGCTACAGATAATGAACACCACATGATGTTACAGGCTGCACGCACGCACGCACGCACGCACGGGCGCGCACGCACGCACGCACGCACGCACGCACGCACGCACGCACACACACACACACACACACACACACACACACACACACACACACACACACACACACACACACACACACACACACACACACACACACACACACACACACACACACACACACACACACACACACATTCTCAATTTACATTATCCATCAAAGGCATCATAGTCACCACCATGAATACCATAGCCAGTGCCATAGTCAGCACCATAGCCATTAACCATAGTCAGCACCATAGTCAGTACCACAGTCATTTCACTTTTTGGTTTCAGCAAAATGCCCACCCTGCACTTGGGGCCAGACCAGTCTGCAGAAAACACATGATAATGTGAATTCAATTAAGCGGCCAGGGTGGTTTAACAGGGTAGAGTTGCAGAAGAACAGACGTTGTAACTGAGGTCTACTGTATGTGAATCACAAGAGAATCAAGCATTTTGGACTTCTGTTGTCCTTTACCCATCTGGTTCCAGCCATAATGTTCTCCAGATTTTGCTATAGCCTTGCTATTGTTTTCACAATTGAAAGAGCCTGAGTCCACCACTGCACTAGAATAACAGCAGATTCAGTCTGAGTAAACAAACAACAATTTGGCTGGGTGCATGTTGGAGTCAGTTGGACCAGCAGTCTGCCACAAAACCTGACTGCCCAGTTTATCATCTTCATCTGTTTTTATCTAGATCAAACAGTCATACTATGCAAATACACAACTTGATGTCTGGTAATAATAGCAAAGGTATGCCTTTGTGAAACATAAAATGTATGTTTCTTGGGCCATAATAATAACAATTATGGCCACATAAGTGTCCTCACAATTATAGGCCTAAACAAAGACATTAGACATACCAAAAAGATATAAACATCGGAAACAGTATTATCTATCATCACGTAAATGCCATGCCTGATTACATTAGGCCAATGAACTGTTTCACAGTTGCATAATCACAATTGTGATTATTCGGTTCAACACTTTCACAAAGACATAGCTTTGCTATTACCACCACAGCCATAAAGTCAAGTATGTCTGTATTCTTTAGAGGCCATGCCTTGGCAAATATGCACATTCAAGCAAAGTTAAATATTAGGTTGAACAAACAGTTGAGAACAATGATTTTCATTTACAACTCACATTTTACAGAACAGCCATCAACAACGTCTTTTATGGCTGTTTTATTCTGCTGAAAGTATAAAAGCCACAGGGTGGATAATTACTGCACTGCAGAGTTGACATCATCGATTTAACAACTTTTCAACTCTCAAACGGTTGAGTAAGTTTTGTTTGTGTGTTTAATGCTTGTATTTGGAACATGCAGTCTGATATTCTTCATTTATATTTCATATTTGATCATTATTGTAATTACAGTTGAAATTACTAGAATATAACTAGCCTACTATAACTACTGTAGTATTACAGATATAGAGAAATCAAACAGGAGAAATTGGCAGGCAATATTTTAAGTATACGATTTGATGTCATTACCGTATATGTAATGTAGAGATGAGATGTTCTGCTATGCACCCATAATGACGTTTGACATACAGGTCTTTGCAATCTCTCACTTCAATGGAGCTCCATCTGCCTTTGGCTTTCTTCTGTGTTACACTGTCTACAGGTGAGCATAATACAGATACAGTGTGGCAGAGATACCATGAAATAAAAACAAAATGGAACAGAAAGTGAAAAAAGGAGTGACAATTCTGCTTGCAGCCTTTGGCTTGGAGTGTTACACCTGTTGGAATGCCAATCCTGGTTCCTGCACTCAGAAATGGGAATGTCCTGCGGATCACGACCGCTGCTCCACCACCATCAGTGAGTTGAAATGATGATAGAATTGTACTATTTTCTTCTTTTTAAATATATCATTAAGCCATTATCAAAGACAAAATCATAGCCTTCCAATAAAATGTATCTCTGTTCCTTACCATAAAGGCCAATTAATACTTACTCATACGATGATGTTGTGCACCAGAAATAGCCATCTACTGTATAAGCTTACAATGCGTCACAAGCTTAGATATATTTTCGGCGAGCAACACCATCTTATGATGGAGCATAAATTACCATTACCATACCTCACACACACTGAGATTCACATTTACTTTGTTTGTTACAGCCGCTGAAAATCTGATCACTAAAGAATGTATGAGAAGCGATATGTGCACTGCAGTGACTTCTTTGGGTCTGAGATGCTGCGAAGGAGACCTGTGTAATGGTGTACAACACATTGGACCTAGTTTGTTCCTCCTACTGGTGTCCTTAAGTATCATTACACTCCTCCGCTGAAGCCTGGTGTTTTATCCTACCATGCAGGCCTATTTCAGGAGTCTGAAAGGTGACATTTTTGGTGGTGGACAACTATTTTTCTCAGGAATTCATTTGGTACGGTTTGGTAAAGTTTTTAAACACATTAACCCCGTTGAGCACATCTTGTTCAAATATCTTACATTTTCAAAATGTCTGAAATGCCAAAATGTGTCATGCATTATTGTGAGCTTGTACATTGACTATTTTTGTCATAAGACGATGGGGTAAATGGTTCACGGATGAACTATCTTCACTACTTCAGTCACGAAATAAAGCCTGGACCATAGCCAGACACTCAGGTGACCCCTCTCACTGGCTGGCTTTTAGACAGCTACGAAACAAGCCATTTGACAAGCCATATATATATATATATATATATATGGGTTTACGTGGCTAAAACACTGTGATTATTCCACTATAAATACACAATGTTAACACTAGAGTTGATGGATGAAAGACATGGGAATAGAAACGTACAAGAATGACCTTTTCTCCAACCACAGAGCAGAGGGTTATATAACTTATATCATATGCAGCCAGTGATGTTCCAGTTTTCTATTTGCCAGGGACTAACAGTAGAGGGCAGACTAATATTACTGACCAACACAGTAAGAGGCCATTGAACTTGGAAAGGCCAGGCCAGTGATACTTGGTTGGTGTGAAAAATACAATTTATCACCTGAGTTAAAGGAATATGCTAATTTATCACCTTCTGAGTTAAAGGAATATGCTTCAGAATGTTATCCCTTCTTATTTTATACTTTTCTCTTGAAGTTACCTATAGAAATTGTATACTATACAGTCAATTAAACATCACACCCGTGTGAAGTGAGGGGCGCTCTTATCATCGTACATCATCCATTCATTGTCAATGGGAATTTAATCTTTGTGTAGGACTAAAACAGCTGATTTGCTCGTCCACATATGACGTAAATTCTCCATTCATTGTCAATGGGAATTTAATGTTTGTAGATGAAAATCTACACTATAGCGTATAGCTGAATATAGGAGCGGCTAGCGCCCCTCAAATAAAAACTACACAGCTCTGTTTTCTTCATGTTGCCCTGTCTGTTGAAGGTGCCTCTCTGAAGACCTGCCAGCACTGATAGGCTACATTAGTGCTGTTGCTGTATGACTATTGGTTTATTTATATGCAATTTTTATTTAAAGTTTAATAAAAAAGGAGCTGAAAAACACCATGCTAAATTTTCATTTAGTAAACATCTACGCCCCAACTATTTATTCAGTAGCCTCGATACCCAGGCTTTAATTAATTTATTCAGTGACAAAATAGCAAAAAACACCCCTAAGCTGTACAACTTCCATGTGTGCTTTGCTCCACACTCACTTGAGTGCCAGAGATACAAAGATCAGTGAATCTATGATAAGAAGAAAAACTCTCTCACCAAAGAAGACCTAAGTTTGAACAATACAAATAACAGAAGACCTAGCAGTTTTAGCTATGGCATAGTGTTTTGATGAAGCTACAGTATAATGCTTAGATGGTTGCCATTTTTCAGATAAAAGGAATAGCTTCCTTCTGGTTCAACTTTTCCTCTCGTTGGAAAGTGGGAAGTGGTAGAAAACATAGTTTTGCGCTGCGGTTGTTATTTAGATTTTATAACATAATGTACATGTGCAATGAATTTGCAAAAAGAGTCAAGTAGTAAAGAGAAATAGAAGTAGTGTGAAGTTCATGTGACAAATTATGCTTTTGTTGTGATGTTAATGACCTGACGGTTAACGGGACATTTCTCAGACAATGAAATTTAAAATTAAAAAATAAATATATATATATTAAAAATATATATTAAAATATATATATTAATGCTGCTTTCATCCATATGGATGTTTACAATTGCTGTCCTATTGATAATTTTATTTATTGATGAACGTTTGACATCGTTCATATAATTTCTTCCATAGAAAAAATTGTTCTGTTCCGTTTGTTGTGTTATTGTTCTCCGGTATTGGTTTAATGTTTTCCTTCTGAAAATAATACATTCCTTGTGAACTTTCACTTTCATGTATCTATGTTCAAGCTCACAGTGTGAAGAGAAGAGAGAGAAAATCACATATATCATATCATATGAAACATATTTGTTTATTCATGTTAATCTAACTTGACTCATGTCAAATTGCACTTGAAAGAGATTTGGTGGACGGAAAAAGCCACTCCAAGTACACAGCCAAGTCGTGCTGTTTTTTAAGAGATCGATTTACTTCACATCAAGTTTGTTGACTTATATTTCTTTCTTTGGACAGTAAATGCTATTCTACTCATCTACTGCCTCTGCTGCCTGCCCCCAAAAAATTGTAAATCATGTTATTAGCTTAGAAAAGCTCCTGGATAGACGGAAAAGGGGTCCAATGTTGTAGAAGGCAAATTATTTCCAATATGCGTACAAATTAAGTGAATTATTGTGCTGGTGATGTCATTCTCCCGTTGGTGTATTCATCAACCACCTCAGTGTGTCTAATATGTTAATAAGAGGGAATCTAATTCCGTACAGGGTCATAGCTCATTCACTCGGATTTCTTACCCCTAGAGTGATGAACTCACTTCCAGAAATATGTAGGCCACAATAAATACATTGAGTGATGTCTGTACCAATTAATTTCCAGAGACGAATAATTAGACTTTACCCATTTCAATGCCATCTTCTGAGGTGTTTGTTTCAGTAATGGACAGTGAAAATTGTTACACATCCAGGGCGAAGGAAAAAAAAGAAAACATCCGGCGGTTTAATTGAATCATCACGGCTGAGCTGTTTTGAGATTAATTCCTCGTAAGGAGAAGATCAAAAGCGAGCCACAGTTAGAAGGATGTCATGTAGAATAAGAGCACTGAAGCTTGTGGTGTAATCCCATTAAGAGCACTGCGTATATTCACATACGAGAAGCCAACATTTGAGAGAGACTGCACAATGCTGTGGACGTTTAAAACTCTACCGTCACTGCTGGGGGTGACAGGCCACAAAACAAAGCTGGTAACCATAAGACCTTTCAGGATCGTCACAATGTGGTGTTCCATGAATTTGGGATAGTGTTCCTGGGATCAGAGCTTTGATTTTAGATGCTGATTGACCATCACAAAGCCATTGCACATTTTGTCTCTGGAACTGATTGGATTAAATGAAATAAGAGAAATGCATGAGTCACTGAGTGGCGCTAATTGCCAAGGACATACTTGAATACAGTGGGACTACACACACACACACACACACACACACACACACACACACACACACACACACACACACACACACACACACACACACACACACACACACACACACACACACACACACACACACACACACACAAGCTAATCATTGATCTATAAATATAGACATGTTTTGCATAATTTTTGAAGCCTGGTTTTGTGTGTGTGTGTGTGTGTATGTGTGTGTGTATATATATATATATATATATATATACTCATAACCACGATTCATTTTAAAATCTGTTGGACCAACAGCCCTCTTCTGACTGATATCCAAAAGGTCATGCACACCCTGTCCAGTCACAGTATGTACTGTACATATGAAATTTCATCACATCACGGTGTGCAAACCAGATGCATAAATCACCCAGTATCTGGCTGGTGTGGGTACTGGACTGTAACTCATGGGAAACATTTAAATCCAATTACATAGTTGGTACATAGTTGTGGGGAAGAGACTACCCAGACTTAGCCAGGCTAACCCAGACTACCCAGTGATGGCACATAAATAAAACCGCATGTACTATATACGGCATTGCATGCCATTGCCAGTGTCGCAGAAAATACCCAAGCTCAGACGTGTTACGATGCGACATGTTGTGAGCTTGTAGATCTGTTCATTTTGGAACACGACACCGGCACACAAGGAAGCTAAAGCAAGCATAACAGTAGATATTAAACGTGGATGTACAGCTGCGACATCAAAAGGAACAAAATCTTATCTATGGAGTATGGAACACCCAAGATTCAAACCTGGGTGTCCTGCATGGGAAACAACAGCTACTCTCATGGCTATGCAGAGACCACTGGAGGGGCGGTGCTCAAAGATCATAAAAGAGCACATTAAGTTTGTGCTTTGTGCATATTGATTTTGGGGGGGATGTTTTTTGGGGGGTCACTCGTGCCATATACACCAAAAATGTAGTACGTAATGGAAGCAAGATGTTCCACAATAACTTGGTCCATGTAATTCCTGCTATTACACTCCCCCTTACTATGCCTCCTGCATCTCTATCTCTCTATGAGCTAGACCAGAGCTAGACTTAATTAATGATCACATTCATTGGAAATAGGAGGAAACAATTAGCCTGACTGTGTACAAACCAAGTTGTTTGCAATGTAGCTGCAGGATTAACATGGTGGGAGGGCACTAACACTGACTGATGGCAGCCAGCTCATTTTAATTAAATAGTTATAAGTAATAATTATGTTAGTAAAATTATTATTATTATTTGTCAAATATTTTGCTTGATAAGTGCCACGGGTGTTGGGCACGCCATATTTTGTTTTGAAAAATAAGTGCCTGGCTACTCTGCTTCTGCTCTAGGAGACCCCTGAAATGGTCCAGGGTCGTGGCATGAGGCTCTATTGATACACTCTCAGATATAAATTAACATTTAGGATTTTACTGTGTAGTATGTCAAGTAAAAGAAAAGTTGAAAGTGCTTCGTCATGCAAGTAAGATTTATTTCTAAAACATAAATACAATATGCTTAGGGAAAGAGATGGTAAAGACGTTACATTTCCTTAAGAACAGAGCAGCTGATGCGAACTAATGATACAATAATGGCTTGATTTTCGACTGCTCTCCCAAAAATGTAATTTGACATAATTTCAGGAAGGAAAGAAGACAGATAACCTCCATTTCAAGGACCATATGTGATTAAAAAAAATAGAAATCTTCAAATAAATACGCCATAATAAATTGTAACGTTAGTAGATATCTGAATACAACATTTCTAAAAATATGATATATTTATTTAGGGAAATAGTCAAATAAATCATGTGTGCGTGCGTGCGTGCGTGCGTGCGTGGCGTGCGTGCGTGCGTGCGTGCGTGTGTGTGCGTAAGCTGGTATGCATGTACTTACACATGCATGCCAACTCATTCCACAGTGCAGAAGTCATCCAGAGTGTTTTCACTTGTTTTGGGCAGTTCGCTGCGCTCCAGTATTCTGTACTGGAAGGAAACACGGTTGATGTAGTTCCCACTGGACACCAGCCTCACCACTGAGTTATCACAGCCAATCTTCATCTGGGCTACAGCAACACGAAGGGGAATAAATGGTGGTTGGAACACAGCCAAAACAATCCAGAAAACAGCCAACACATCTGGCTGGAGCCTGCTTCATTATTCACACATACTTATCCACGCAAAAATGTTAACTTGGGACTAGCGCCACAGGTGCTAATTAATCACTAATAGTGTAGCATAGGATAGCATAGAATGCTATATGTACTTTAAGTACAAGCGGTCTCACTTTACAGATTTATAAGAGCTTACTGTATGTGCTCAGCACTGTAACTCCACAGTAGTTGAGAGCACATGAGTCTATGCATGTGTGGATGAATTGGTGTGTAATTCTGGTTCAGGTAAGGGGCATATAGCTTGGCGTGGTATGGTATTTGTGTAGTATAGTATAAATATAAAGTGGCATGCCATGATATATGGCCTATTGGTGGTATAGGCATATATGGACAAAATCAACTACCAATATTAAATGTCGTGAAAGTAGTGAAAATAGCCAATCTACAAGTTCACAATGCATTATGCAACAGTCATTTCTGACAAAGTTGGCACATTTGGTAAGGATAAAATAAGGCTTAACCCTGAATTATGGACCGTTATTGAAAAGGATATCTCCTTGAGATGTATTATCTCGTTTTCAAGGTGGTCCAACAAAATACAGCAAATACAGTAGACAGAACAATACAACAAATACATCCATGCATACATAAACGAGGACAAAAAAACAGAAACAAAAAGCTCTCCTGAAACTGTCCACTTCCAATTCACACGAGCAGTGTCACGATGATGGCACGTTCTGATTGAGTATCAAGTTTCAATGCAATCTATAGAGACAAGCGTCTCGATGCATTTCCACAGCAGTGGAGAAAACCTCAACATTGATGCTACTGCAGAGTGTCCATACAATCAGAGAACCCAATCTGTGCTCTGGAGTAGGCATAGACTAGGGATATAGATGAGGGATATGAATGTTAAACTAACAATTGTGTGTGTGAAAGTAATCAATACTGAGCAACTACATGGCATAAAATGTGCATTGCATTGAGTGTCTGGGGCACTCATGCCTGCCTGCCCCAACCGGGTGCAGCTGCTGGCTTTGATCGCCTAGATCACTGTTGCTGTCACTGGGCGTGGAATATGCACACACTACACAGACTGCACTGCTGGCGTGAATACAGCATGATTAAAACCGGGATAAGATAACACTTATGTCATACAGTATCAACATAATTCAATACCCCAAATCCCAGATGATCTAGTCTCATATCACAATCTCAATATAAAATGGATATATTACTCAGCCCTACTATGGTGAGGTATATCATTAGTGTAGTATAATGTAACAGCACAGCAGAGCACAGGTTACTACAAGCAGTAGGCTAGCATCTTCCTCAGAAACAGTCCGGCAATTATAAAATAGCAATGTCCTGAATTTCCTGAATGCCCTGATAAATCTGTCGCTATAGTACGCATTTCTGCCACAAAAAAAAAGAAAAAGACAAATGAAAAACACATGAGACAGTTCTGCAGACTCACCCAGTGTACTGTGAGAGAAACAAAAGTCAGCTACGGGGAGCATCTTAGATGTGTCCACCCCGTTACCTCCCAGCAGCTCCACATAGTCTCCTGATCCTGAGCAGCCTGACCATACCCGCCTCTGTAGAAGATGGCAAAGAGATCCCCATATATGAGCATAAAAGGGACATTGACAGACAGATACAGGGTACTACAACAAGGGGTACAACAGGGATTGCATAACTGTGTGGTGCATGCATTCCCACGTAGCATCGTTCCCGACTTGCATTGTTGCTGAGGTCTAGTCATTGAGCATTTTTTAGAGTGGCCATAGCTGAATGGGTAAAAAGCCTCTCTGGGAAGTAGAAGGTTCTAGGTTTGATTCCCAGCTCAAGCAATCTGCCCTTGAGCAAGATGCTTAGGCCTACTGTAAGCACTCAGCTGGGTGAATCTCAAAACTGAATTTCCCTTGTGGGATGAAATAGATCTAATTATTATTACTAGGGCGCCAGGCTCCGCCAGCCTATTTGGGGCCATGCATGTCGGGAATGATGTTCCATTCCCCCAGTAATTTTTGTTAACCACTGGATCTTTAAAGACTGTATTCTGGTGCAACCTATCTGCCAGTCTTATTATCTAATATTGTGGCAGATCTATTAAATTTGGCCACTGACTCTGTTTTCAGATGAGGAGCCAGAGCAAAACCTATTTGTAATTTTTTTTATTCAAGCAGACTGTCTGTATGCTGTCAGTCTTTTCAATTTATAGATTAATTTAGGATATTTTGTAATTTTTTGTAAAAGATATACAGCAACAGTCCTGTAAACGAAACAGCGATTAACATTTGTGCTGCTATGCGTCTTTTCTGTGTCTACGTCACAAACTACAAGCCAGTGAATCGAGCCCACACCCTTTTCGCTTGTTCATGTAGTGGGTCCAAATCCCAACCGGCCCAAACTTGCAGTAGGGCCTACCAGATTTAGCCTTTGATTTGGCCGATGAGACTAGCACTTAAAGACATTCCTCTCAGTCGTGGGGACTTGCTGGCAACAAGTCACGCCAAAGCCTTGCCTCTTTGTAGGATCATGTTCCCGATTGTAACCCAATGCTATTTGAAATAAATTTGCTTAAATCTTTTCACAGCACTATCCACCTTTCTTTTGACAATATTTCTGACAAGCTGGAAACCTCCCATACGAAGTTGATGATTTATCAAAAACGTAAGTCCATTTTGTTGACTTATATTTCTTTCTTTGGACAGTGAATGTAATTCTACTCATCTCATGCCTGTGCCGCCTATTCCCAATAAGCATATAAAGTGAATTATTGTGCCGCTGGCGCAATTCTCCCGGTGGCCAATATTTCTGACAAGCTTGAATATTTCATACTACATTGATAATTTATTGAGTATTTGTTGAGAACGACAGAGAGAGAGAGAGAGAGAGAGAGAGAGAGAGAGAGAGAGAGAAAGAGAGAGAGAGAGATCATAAAAGTTTTGGAGTTGGAGTTAACAAATCTCTCGTTCTCAAAAGAAAAAAAACATCCAGGAAATGTACAGGTTGTTGGAAATATTGGATAGTACTGTCAAAAGATATATGCTAATTTAGGTCTAATAGCATAGTCTTAAAATGGGGCATGCCCAGAAATAGAGCAAGGGGAGAAAGGGAAACAGAGGGATATGCATAATGCGCATACAAAAATTTGGGTTCCATGAGGAGTAAAAAAATATTTATTTCTAGTTTTTAATATTTCATGTTTTAGCCCCATTTGCTTCTGCTACACTACTGCTACTACACATTTTGACAATTTGTGTTCACTCTTTTACAGAATCTGACCAGATCATTTAATAATATAAACAGTACAGTACCAGTTAACGGTAATGTTGTAATATTTGTGTTTTTGTTTTTATTGTAACCTCAGCCACAATATTAAGGAGTTCAACATTGTGGTCAATGTTGCAAGAGAAAAGTATTTATTAAATCTTATTAGCGACTACAAGTGCGCCATTGATCAACTTGTTAATGCTCTTGTAATTATTAAGACTGAACTCCGGTAAGAGTTTTGTTAAGTATTCGTTCACGAAATACTTCACTCTATGGGATGTTTCCCTTGCGGAGCAAAAGGGCAGAAACTTCATTAATATACTCCCGCAGTACATATTAATCCATGTATGTACTGCGGGTTTAAGACTGATGACGTCAGACGCCCTGCTTCTCGAAGCATGTAGTGAGCGCCTACGTCATGCGTCTTTATTCGCTTTCCTTCTGCCGAGCTGTTAGGACAGGCTTCTGTTTTTGAGTCAAGTGTTTTGGGCGATTTATACCTTGAAAACCGGACAAGAGTTACAAACTCGAGTACCGTAAGGTTCCCTAATACCTAGACTTTCTTCCGACAGAAACTTTTCACGAAAAACTCTGCAGAAACAAAGCTCTACGGTCTGAGTAAGTTCTAGCTAGAACAATTTTAAAAAGACCGCCTTTTCTGACTAAAAGGCTAGTGCTAGCTACAGCGTAGCACCGCTAGCGGTTAGCTTAGCAAAGCTCTACCCTTTTTTCTCGCTAGCTTCTCGTTTCGGGGCTAGGACGCCCGCTACCTTTGGCTTAGCTTTTCTCTCCACGAAGGATCTATCCTTTTAGTTAGCTAGCTCGTTCGGGGGCTACGAAGCCTCTTACTCGCTAGCTAGCTCCTGCTTAGCACCGCAGCCGCGGTTTGTTAACGAGGGTTCCTCCTTCAACGTTAGCTAGCTAGTTTCACGCGGCTAAGAAGCCCTTTCACTAGCCTAGTTTTCACCTTCAGCTACGCGGCCGAGAAGCCCTTAGCAAGTTAGCTTTCTCCACGTTAGCGGACACCGACGCCCTTTCACAAAGTCAGCTAACTCCTGGACCCCTTCACGACGGAAGACTACCAGCATGTATTCCCCGTCGAAGGAGTCCGCCGCCGCCGCGAGACGCCGCCGCAGAGGCATTGTTCTACGACCCCAGAAGAAATGCGCTGTGGCGGGATGCGGCAACACGATGTCGGGCACCGACAATCACCAGGTATGTCTGTACTGCCTCGGCGTACAGCATGCACGCGACGCCCTGGATACCGAGGACTTATCCCATTGCCCTAAATGTGGAACAATGGACGTAAGGTACCTGAGAGGAAGACTGAGGCGCGTCGAGGAATTCTACAAGAAGTACGAATTCAAAGACGGCCATGCTCCGGAATCCTACGAGGACCCCGGGCTCGATGACTATACCCAGGAACCTCCACGGGCCAGACCGAGGCAAAGGCTGGACTACAGTCCGGTTGCACGTAGCACCCCAGCTTTCCCGCGCACAGGAGACGCTCGATCCAGAGGCCCCGCTCTAGCGCGGCCTATACCGGCTCCTCGTAGCCGCGCTACAGCCACGGTCTCCTCCCAGGCAGCTGCAGACAGGGCCGACGAGGCCCGCTACGAAGCTTGTGGAGCCAGACCAAAAGCGGCGCCAAGAACGTCTACCATTGCTCGCCCTCTCATTCCTCGTCAGGTAAGCACCGAGGCTCGACACCCAGTAGCTGGGCCTCGCCACGAGATCCCAGTTATTGTGGAAGGGCGCTCCGCCAGGCCGATAGCGAAGCCCCGTCTTCGCACCGCGGCCTCCACTACCATGGCAGCCCGCCTAGACCCCTCTCCACCACGCAGCACAGCTCCTGTGCAGGACTGGGCTGGTCTTGAAGAGGGGGAAATCGACTATGACGAACTCCCCTCCCCCCAGGAGAGGAACTACGATGAGTATGATGTCATAGACGAGGGCTACTACCGCGAGGACGGGCGAGAGCAGGACTACTCGGAGGAGGAAGACGAGTATGTCTATCGTCGCCAGTTCCAGGACGGTGAGGACTTCGAGATGGAGGAATTTCCTCCCCTCGTCGTCAAACAAGTGGTCGAGGCAGTACACCCACCACCTCAGCCCCTCGCTGATCTCCCCAAGGATTCTTCTACCTTGATGGAGATTTACAAGAGGGCTGCGATCCGCTGTAACCACACCTGGGAGGAGGTCGCTAGCGAAATGGTGCTGTTTGAGGGACGCTCTGAAGACAACCTCCCCCCTCCTGCACCAAGAAAGCAAGCCATTCCTCAGGCCAAAGGCTTCGTGGACACCATGACCAAAGCCTGGATTAACCCCATGGCCAAGACAGAGGCTATGCACCGCCGTGGCAAGGGGACAGCCACTGAAATGAAGGGCATGGACAAGCTGAACCTGCTCAACATGCCTCCCATGGACAGAGCCATGGCCTCTTATCTGGCCAACCCCCAAGCCCCCACTGTGATCCCACAGGACAAGGAGCCAGTCTTCTCCAATGCAGCCGACAAGGAAGGGTCAAAGGTCAACAAGTGGCTGTATGACCATATGACCTTCGTCGCCAGGGGACTCAACGCGGGGTCTCTCCTCCATGGGTCCATGAAGGCTCTCCTCTTGACGATGGGCAACATATCTACCCCAGAGAACCTGGCTGAGATGCGCCGCCTGGTACACGAGCAGGCCCAGCTCCAGTACAACATCACCAAGCACACTGGAGCGGCTCTGGCGTCCTGCATCCTTCTGGAGCGGATGAGGTGGGTGAACCTCGCCCCTCTCCCAGATTCCGTCAAGAAGGACATGGTGGGGAAGAACATATCACACGAGAGCCTGTTCCATGGGGTTCTCGAGGATATGTCAGTCTCCATCCAGAAGGCGGAGACGTCAAACAAAACCATGAAGGCCCTCCAGCCACTGGCTGTCAAGAACCCAGTCGGCCGCCCCAAGGCCAAGCGTCCCCCATGGAAGCCCAAGGCGGACGGAAAGGGCCCACCCAGGCCCCCGAGGGACTACTCCGACGACAGGCAGCGTCCACCACAGGGTCCACGCCCCGACCGCCGCCGCTCCCCTCCGCCCTACAAGCCTAGAGGAGGAGGACCCAGAGGACGAGGAGCCGGGAAGCGGAAATGACCCGCATGGCGGGTCCCTGAGGGGGGTCAGAGCCTCACCCCCCCATTTTCTCCCACAGAGTTCAAGGCCGGAGGGAGTGGTCACGGACCTCACCTCCGAGCCGGCGTCGAAGCGCTTGAGGACGTGTGTACAAACTGCCATGGGCAGCAATGTACACACGTACCAAAATGTTGGGATGTGCAATTCACTTGTTTTTCTTGCATTAAAGATTCAAAAAACAAAAAAAACACAAAAAACAACAAAACGAACTCTGAAGGGCATATGCCCACCTATGGGAGAAATAACCCATTCTGCATCAGCACAGGCTGGTGCAGTCCAGGACCGTCACGCCAAATTTTCTCTTCACTACCAGAAGAAACCACTAGAGGGAGACATTCCACACAAGGTGAGTCTTCCCCTAGGCAAACCGTTTCAACATGCCCACAAGCCACAAGAAGACGTCACCAAACAGGCGGGCCTCCCCCCACACACGGGGAACCCCCTGTCACGTCATCTGTTGAAATGGCGGGAGTGCGGGGCATCCTCATGGATCATGCGCACTATAGCGACCGGATACAGGCTCCAATTCGCGTCGAAACCGCCCACTTTCGAGAGAATCTTATTCTCGCAAGCGAGTGGACAGGAAGCAGGCATTCTGCGGGAGGAGATCACATCCCTCCTGCAAAAAGGTGCCATCATGGAGGTTTCTCACAAGCAGGAAATGAACGGATTTTATTCCCGCTATTTCCTGGTGAAAAAGAAAGGCGGCGGGCTGAGACCTATTTTAGATCTCAGAGCCCTCAACCGCTATCTGAAAACCTTCCGCTTCAAAATGTTGACACCACCAGTCCTACTGCGATCTATCCGCAAAGGGGACTGGTTTACGTCAATAGACCTACAGGACGCTTATTTTCACGTTCCAATATACCCACCGCACAGAAAATTTCTGCGCTTCGGGTTCGAGGGGAGAGTGTACGAGTACACGGTCCTCCCCTTCGGAATGTCACTGAGTCCGAGAGTCTTTGTAAAATGTACAGCAGCGGCTATCGCCCCACTGCGACAACAGGGCCTTCGTCTAGCAACATACATAGACGATTGGATCCTATCTGCGGACTCTCAACAAGAGGCGCTGTCACACACACACGTAGTGCTCAGCCACCTCCGCTCTCTCGGGTTTCTAATCAACTACGAGAAGAGCATGTTAACGCCGACGCAGTCAATAGACTTCATCGGTATAACCCTGGACTCCGCCTCTTACAGAGCTCGTCTGAGTCAAGAGAGAATAGACGCAATGCTACAAACTGCGACATCATTCAAGAAGGGACGCTCGATTCCCTTCCATGTATGTCTCAGGATGGCGGGGCTTATGGCTTCTTCAATCCATTTAATCCGCCTGGCCAGGTTACACATGAGACCATTCCAGCAATGGATGAACTCTCTGCGTGTACCTATGTACCGTCGCCACCAACGGGTAGAAGTGACATCACACTGCATACTAGCCCTGAAATGGTGGACAGACAGACGGATCCTTTCAGAAGGCGTCCCCATGGGGAGACCTCTGATCAGGAAAGTGGTCACCACAGACGCAAGCATGACCGGCTGGGGAGCCACGCTAGAGGGTGCCACGACCAGGGGGGTGTGGTCGGAGCGCTTACGCTCCTCCCACATCAACTATTTGGAACTGATGGCGGTTTTCCTCGCACTGAGGCAATTCGAACCGCTCATACAGGGCTGCCACGTGCTGGTGAGGACAGACAACACAACGACGATGTGTTACATAAACAAACAAGGCGGTCTCAGGTCCCCCCCTCTTCATCAGTTAGCTCGAGAGCTCATTCTATGGAGCGACTCTCGGCTGCTGTCCATCACAGCATGTCATGTCCCCGGTATTCTGAACACAGGAGCAGACCTGTTGTCCAGAGGACCTCTCCGCTACTCAGACTGGTCTCTACACCCACAGGTAGTCACACAGATCTGGAGCAAGTACGGGACACCCAAAGTGGATCTGTTCGCCACAGAAGGGAACACGAAGTGTCCTCTCTTCTTCTCGATAGAGGGGCCATCGACGCTGGGACTGGACGCCCTGTCACACCGATGGCCCAAAGACCTACTCTATGCATTTCCCCCACTGACCCTCATTCCTCCCACTCTGGACAGGGTGAGGATTCAGGGCCTGACAATGCTCCTAGTAGCCCCAGCCTGGGGGGTCTGGAGGTCGGAAATAACTCACCTCCTCTACGACCAACCGTGGCGACTCCCTCTACGAGTGGATCTTCTCACTCAAGCAGGTCGGGAGATCTTCCACCCTCGCCCAGGGGACCTAGACCTATGGGTCTGGCCCGTGAGAGGGTGATGTTGTCTGACGTAGGTCTCCCTCCGAATGTCATAGACACAATTCAGAGGGCAAGGGCTCAGTCAACAAGGGCCCGCTACGACACGGCCTGGCGCGTCTTCGAGCAGTGGTGCTCAACACGGCCTACCCAGGTGGTCCCCTACCAGGCGTCAGTAGTGGACATTTTGACTTTCCTACAGGAATTCCTAGACAGGGGTCTAGGCCTCTCCTCAGTCAAAAACAACCTGGCAGCAATCTCAGTCTGCCATGTGGGGTTTGATAACGAGACGGTATGGAAACACCCTCTCGTTAGGCAGTTCGTTAAAGGCGTACGAAGGGAACACAGGGTCAACAGATCCCTGGTCCCCTCCTGGGATCTAACGCTGGTCCTGAAGGCTTTAACCATGGACCCCTTCGAACCACTGTCGACAGTTAGTTTGAAGAACCTGACACTGAAGGTAGCCCTCCTAGTTGCCTTGACAACTGCTAAAAGGGTCAGTGACCTACACGCCCTCTCGACCTCGCCAGAGTGCATGAGGTTTGATGACAGGTCAACCAAGGTCACCATCAAACCTAACCCAGCCTTTATCCCCAAGAACGCTCTCTCTGTGTGCGTTCCAGTGGACTTACAGGCTTTCCACCCCCCTCCTTTTGCTTCAGATGAAGACAGGAGGCTAAACTGTCTCTGTCCAGTAAGAGCTTTACGCACATACGTGGACAGGACGGTTCCCTTTAGGATAGGGAACCAACTATTTGTATCCTGGGGTACCAGGACCAAAGGAAAGCCTGTCACAACGGTTAGTATCTCCAACTGGATAGTGCAAGCCATCCGCCTGGCTTATACTAGTCAGGGAGTGGAGCCCCCACAAGCGCTGAGGGCTCACTCCACAAGAGGCATGGCAGCATCCTGGGCACTCTGTAAGGGTGTCCCAATCCAAGAGGTCTGCAC
Organism: Electrona antarctica; assembly: GCF_951216825.1. Lineage (NCBI taxonomy): Eukaryota > Metazoa > Chordata > Actinopteri > Myctophiformes > Myctophidae > Electrona > Electrona antarctica. The sequence goes on from NC_136793.1 coordinate 22,792,434, forward strand.
CGCTGCGAGCTGGTCCTCTCCCTCAACATTTGCCACATACTATAACCTAGACGTGGCAGCGCCCTCGGTGGCGCACGCAGTGTTGGGGGCTGCCGCACCATAATGGACCTATTAGGCCATTAAACCATGTGTAATCACATGAGTCTTGATGCCCTGGCCTATAATGGACCTATAAGGCCATTAAACCATGTGTAATCACATGAGTCTAGATGCCCTGGACATACCAGGCCTGCCAATAAGCATCTACCCCGGGAATGTATATCAGCCCGAAGCTGCTGCCATTCTCCACTGGGACCGGGCGACCAACCAGAGGTTGTCCAGCCCTCATTAGGTTGCCATATAACCCTGAACACACTTGACTAAGTTCAAGACACGGGAGTTCATAAGGTCCCATAGAGTGAAGTATTTCGTGAACGAATACTTAACAAAACGAAGAGGTTTCTTTAGAAACCAAGGTTTTGTAAGTAGAGTGAGCGAAATACTTCACTCGAAACACCCTTCTGTCTTGGCCCGGCAGAAGGAAAGTGTTCGAATAAAGACGCATGACGTAGGCGCTCACTACATGCTTCGAGAAGCAGGGCGTCTGACGTCATCAGTCTTAAACCCGCAGTACATACATGGATTAATATGTACTGCGGGAGTATATTAATGAAGTTTCTGCCCTTTTGCTCCGCAAGGGAAACATCCCATAGAGTGAAGTATTTCGCTCACTCTACTTACAAAACCTTGGTTTCTAAAGAAACCTCTTCGTTTTAATATTTCTACTAAGAAAACAGATCACACAAGTTTGGATGTTATTTACCCAAGTAAATTGGGCAAATAACTTTGTTTTAAGCTGATGCTAAACACTTGGCTAATTCAAATGAAAATAAAAAAGATACATTACTAAATAGACATGTTTTCGTAAAATGAGGTCCGCACACTGACAAAATAAGCTCCACTGTTTATTGCTTGAGTCAACATTTCGATGAGCAATAATAAATCAAGCAAGGAGCTAATTTTGCCAGTGCGCATTCCTTATTTTATGTATTGTGTATTTGTCCTGCACCTGGGCACTTCGATGTGCGTGCAAAATCCTTTGCATGCCTGTTTTCAATGTTACCATAGCTCATTTGCCACAGGCTATGTTCAACCTAATTGGCTACAGGTTGTGTAACTAGTAAGTATAACTCCCGCCATTTCTGTTAGTAATAACAGTTATGTATACACAGATGAATTCAAGAAAATATTTCCCTCCTTTTTTATCATACCTTGTTTCTAAACAAAGAATATATTTGACTGTATAAATGTACTATTTTTCACAGCAGATGCTGCAGATTAGTTCATTCTAGTTCTATACTTGAACTTTTGTACTTTTATTAGTTGAAATAGAAGACACTGTTTTTAACTGGATTATACCATATCTCTCAGATAAACAGCATCACTTTTCTTGACAGGTGGTTTATGCACAACATAGTTCAGCAGTTGAGTACTGCATTAAGGTCCAATTCTGTTCTCTATCTATCTCCTCCTACTCTCAAAGATTATATTGTCACTGTTGGGCAGATGTAGCTCCATATTTCTATCTTTTTCTGTTTTTGTTTTTTTTCATCCCATTAAGAAGTGAAAATCTGTATCTTCACTATTTTTTAATAATTTTGAAAAAAATAAAAACCAAACTGAGAGTGAGAACGTGAGGTGGTATACCATATGTCTGACCTGTGGTTTGAGCTCGTTGCTCTTGGCCTCACCCAGGCTGAGTTCTGTCAACTGGAACTCCACAGGGTATATGACCGAGAAGCTGCAGTTCCTGTGCTGATGGGTCAACAGCATGGTAAAGCTGCCCTCTGGACTCTGAGACATGATGTTACAGGCTGCACACACGCACGCACGCACGCACACACACACACACACACACACACACACACACACACACACACACACACACACACACAAACACAATACAGTTTTCAGATGTATCTGTTGTTAACATGATGACTTACATCGATTTATTTTACAATAGAAAACACTGAGGCATCAATTGAGATAATTCTCTTGGTTATACCTTATATAACTATTACATTTTGACGTCATTTAGAACTTCTCATAACTTTTTCTGGACGCTCCTACACCGCCAGATGTCCTGACTTTCCAAAATAGTTCCAAAAGCCCGTCCTGAAACTTTTCCGATGTCGGAAGGAGCATGTATATTGATTTACTGTCCTGTAGTAGTTTTTAGTTGTGCTGTGATAAAATGTTACGCCTTTAACCACTTAAACCCTATACTTGTATATTTTGACCAGGGTCACTCGGGAGTCGGGCGGGGCCTGTACTCAGGTTCAGGTTCAGGTTTTTGTTTGTCCCAGAGGGGCGATTTGTTGTACAGCAAAGCAGGCAGACAACATAAATCACATAAAATACAGTTAAGACATATGTTACACATAAAAACAATAAAACAGGATGGCAGTTCAAATCAGTGTAGCATTGGACTTGACCACCGACATTGTACTTGACCACTGACCTTGTAGATTGGCGATTTTCACCAAATATTCCCCTATTTTTGCAGAATATTCTATTGTATCTATGTATGTATCTATTATGACATGCCCAGAAAAGGGATGACAAGGTCCATGTGGTTAAAGCCTACACGGAATAGCCATATTGACCTTTGTTACACGGTGTCCACTCCCTAAAGTCAACACCTCCTTCTCAACAATTGGATGTGTTTCTACAGAACAATAAGGTGCATAACAAATTCCAATCTGGCTTCAGGAAAGGTCACAGCACAGAAACAGCAGTAATTAATGATCTTAGGGTGTCTGCTGACAAGAAAAATGTATCTGTTCTTTTACTTATTGATCTAACGGCTGCATTTGACACAATTGATCAATCAATTGTAATACAACGTCTGGAGTAGCCTACTAGATAGGTTTGTCTGGTACGGCCCTGTCTTGGTTTTCCTCCTACCTAACAAACAGAAGATATTTTGTCAATCTAGCCGAGTTTGACTCAGACAAACCCGACATTGGTACTGGTATTCCACAGAGCTCAGTTATTTGTCCTCCCTGTACATACTGCCGTTGGGAGAAGTCCGATCACAGAGTTAATTTCCATTTCTATGCTGATGATACCCAACTATTGGTCTATATGATATAGAAGGACGATATCAGTCACCAGAAAAAAGGACGGGTGTTTTCAAAGAATCTATCATGGTTAAAATGGAGTTTGAAGTTACAATGGGTTTGTATAGGAAAAGGGGCGAGGCAGCTAAAATTAATACCAAATATCTAAATATTGACTCTAGCAACGTAAAAACTGTCTGGGGTGTTCACAGTCTCAGTCTGAGTAGACGATAAAATGACCAAAGGTTTTTTTGAAATTTGGAAAAAACCCCGGTCCGCCCCGGTAACAAGATGTGCACATGCACGCACTCCAGTGGGGGGAGACGTGACAGGCCAACAGCACGCACACCAAGGCCCGCCCCCCGCTCGATCATGATTGGCGGAAGGCCCCTCTCTATCCTGATTGGATGAAGGCTGGGCCACGAAACCTATGTTTTGACCCCAGGGGTTAACTGGGGACAGGGAGGAACTCCTTATATGGTCAGCACACTCTATAGTAGGGAGGATTATCACAACAAAACAAAAAAATAAGTGATATTTGAATGAAGTGAAATCACTGAATATACCTTTAATAAACAGGACAATTTACGATGAGCCGGTCATCGTTGAGAAATAAATCCTGAAGGGGTCTACACTGAAGGGGTCTGCAATAAACCCTGAATGGGTTTATTTCTCAACAATGAACGGCTCACCATTAATAATCCCTTAAATAGCTTGCAGCTGTGGTGTGAAGTACGCAGAGACTCACGGAAAGGGTTGTGCAGCTTTTTGACAGTGAGAGTAAACCCACTGTCTGGGCTACTGATCCTGAAGAAAACCATGGCCACGTTTTGAGAGGAGCGACTGGCTAGTCCTGGTGCAGTGGAGGAGCAGTAGTCTGTAAAGCGTTGGTGTGGAAGCAGTGGGTGGTCCTGGCTGCTGGGAAACTTCTCTCCCTTCAAAACCCAGCCGTCAAACATCTACAGGAAGAGAACACAAAGTTCAAACAATGATCTATTCTACAGTATTGATAATAATAATAATATCTCAGATTTATACAGTGCTTTTCTAAGAAGCCAAAGTTGCTTTACATGGGGAAGGGAGACAACAAACATAATCCACTTTATTAGGAAAAGACACAATAATATAAGTTATGTCGATAGTGTAAAATTAATAATACCAGAACAGTAAAACAAGGGGCTTGAATCCGACCCAAGGCTCTTTGCTGCATGTCTCTCCTCAAGCTCTGCTGCCTTTCCTGTTTCTCTACTCTCAATATTGAAAATAAACCATGAATGCCAAAACATAATCGTAAATGAAATCCTCAGGATCATGCTTAGGCTGTATATAAAAAGGCAGATAACCTGAGTGGACAGGTCAGTGTTGATGATGCATGCAACTGAGAGGTGAGGAGTCAGGACTGCCTCAATCTTAATTCCATTTCTCAATGGTGCAAACGTTATTTCCCAGACGATTGGACATGTCACGTTGCAATTGGGGTAAGACAGAACGCTGCCTGCTAGGGGTATGATTCAGAGGGGCTGGCGTATGCTGAAAGCTCAGGCTACACCAAGACAGCTGCTGCCTTGGAGAGACAGCTTCCCCGTTTTTCCTACCCGATTACGCACCCGTGGGTGGATGGAGAGGCGGGGGGGCAAGGCGACGGCCGTAGTTACAGTTAGTTGAATCGTCAAAACTCCTGCATTTGATCATCCATTTTTATTCCATTAGATTACCAGCAGTCCCCAAACTTTTTTGCCCGTGCACCCCCTGTTACCTCCTGACCTAGCTGACGCACCCCCAACGCTCAGTATCGTTGTATTTGACCGAAAATAATATTTTTTTTAATGATTATGGCAACAATCACAGAATGTCACTGCACTGAGAGATATGCAGCTGCCAGTATACTCCCGCAGCTGCTCTATACATCTCCTTACAACAGTGTTTTACCAAAGTTTGGTGTTTGTGTTAAATAAAACTATAAAATGCTCCACAAAGGGTGCACGCACCACAGTTTGGGAACCCCTGGATTAGACCATAGACCATTTTGGGATTTTATCCAGAATGAAAACATTCTCTGAGGTAAATGAGTTAGTGTACATTTCCCATAATAGCCTATAGCCACTATAATGTTTTTGTTATTACATAACTTAATATGCTACTGGCTGTATTCTTCTTGGAAAAATAGAAAAAGATACTCCTATGGAAAGGCTGCCTATATTATTTTACTTATATTGACCAATTTAGTATAATTTAGTATAGTCGTTTCATCATTTTTATTTGTACTGTCGTGAAAGTTTATACTAGTTAGAGAAATTCAGTTTCCAGCAAACTTTTGGACTGAATGTTTTTTTTATCCTCGTGTTGGGCTTCTGTTTTCGCTGAAGTTTTATTTGTGTTGTTTCAGTCATAAGCGCTCATTCCACAGCCGTCTGCCTTTTTTTAAATGTTTTTTTTGTGGCTTTCGCCTTTATTTTATATATTTTTATGGAGGGACAGACAGTAGGCTGACAGGAAATGGGGAGAGAGATGGGGGGGAAGACATGCAGTAAAGGCCGTCGGGATCGGGAGTCGAACCCGTGGCACACTGCCAGACTGGATTACCAGCCAAGGTGCCTGGACCACTGAGCCATGGCCCAGGCCAGCCGTCTGCCTTGACTTGGGTAGGAAAAAAAGCGGAGAGACCACATCAGAAGTAACTTGGCAGGACTCCACCATATAGGACAGCCACCAAGCCCAGGGAGAATTATAAAGTCTTGTGTCCCAAATCTTCTCCCTTCAGCTCCTGTCAAAGTAACTCTGCCACCGATACATGCCTGCACATACTGTACTGCCGTGTAACTGGCTGGCAGGGCTCCAAGTTCCTCTTTGCCCAAGGTAAATGGACCACATAAAGGGGGTACACAGAGCCATTTGGCTCCTTAAAAACCAACCATTATGCAGCAGGGCACTGAGTACTAAACTCCTCAGAATGTTTAAAATCCTCAGTGTTCATTTAAATGTATAACTTAAAGGTGATGTAAGTGAAATTATGTAAAGGGGGGTGTTAATAAGTTGCGTCTTAAAAATGTTAACCAATCATGAGAGAAAACTCCACCAAGATCATTTATCAGCTTAAAATTGTAGTGTTAAATTTCCGAATTTGCCTGCTCATTTTTTGGGTTCATCACTTCTAGTTTCACTTGTTTTTCCTGTAGCCTGTATGAGTTTGTCTTGATTGGATGAAATTGGTATGCTGACCTGGTTATATAGGCTACTACTCTAATCTGTACATAGTGGAATGTTAATAAGAATAGAAAACTACATTTAATATATTGAGCATTCTATGTTATTAATTTAAATCACATTGTTTAACTGTAATGAAAACATTTCTCCATTTTGTGCAATAATGCAAGAATAGTTACTTCAGTTGAACCTTTGAGACAGGAGCGTTCAGTGCTCAAAATGTGCAATGATTGCAATGACCGGTTGCAATGACCGGGCGGTGGTGGCTCAGGGGTAGAGTGACTGGATGGAAACCGCAAGGTTGCCAGTTCGATCCCAGGCTCCCCCAGAGTTAGTGTCGAGGTGTCCTTGAGCAAGACACTGAACCCCTAATTGCTCCTGATGTGCTGGTTGGTGCCTTGCATGGTTTCTGCCGCCATCGGTGTATGAATGTGAATGGGTGAATGTAATGCACAATCTATGTAAAGCGCCTTGGATAAAGGCGCTATATAAATGCACCATTTACCGGTACTATGGGAATATAGAGCTATTTAACACTTGTTTTAACAAAACAAACAAATTGAGGTGCTGTAATAATATACAGCATCTCTAACTCTCAGACTGCATTTCTACACTTTGTGTGAGGAAGGTAAACATGCATGAATAGAAGTTAAAAGCTCCCACACTAATGCGAGCCTCGCATAACACAGTGGTTCTCAAAGTGGTTCCTTCAGGGAGTTACAAATGGAACGAAATGGACCGGTTGAGGTCTTTGAGGTTAGAACCAATAGAATCACTGTGTCTGTCAGCATTTTGATTGATTGATTGATTGATTGATTGAAGTATTTATTAACAGGTTGCAGAATTACAGTACATTTCAAGCACAACTCAATACAAAAAACTGTTAACTGTGAGTGGACGACCAATAAAGCACTAGAATTGTTTACAAGAGGGTCCACCTTATTCAATTCATCATAACATTTACAGACATACAAATATACACTTCTATATAGCCAAAAAACAATAAATCATCATCATAAAGGAGGTAAAAAGGGAAAAGAAAACATAATAATAATATCTCAAACTTATATAGCACTTTTCTGAGTACCCAAAGACGCTTTACATGAGGGGGCATATACAGTGAGGGGAAAAGGGGGTGGATTCAGATTTTACGGGGGCCAGTTTCGAATCCATCCGTAGGTGCCCTTTGAGAGCGGTTTTGAAGGAGTCAAGGGATTCGCATGTCTTAATGACTGTTGGTAAGGCGTTCCACATTTTGGTGGCATAGGAGCAAAATTAATTTAGTCCCTTGTTTGTGCCGAATCTGGGTTGCACATGGTTTGTTGAGCTCCCTCTGGTGTTGTGGGTGTGGACTTTGTTGACATTAAGGAAGTATTTAGACAGGAAGCACCTGTGTTTAAGTCATTCAGTAAGTTCTGTGATCTACATAGTGTCAGTCAGCTAATTACCCAACCCACTAGAGTGTGTGATTCTACTCAAACTGTCATTGATCTCATTCTGTCCTCGGACAAATCCAGAATCTCCAAGAAAGGGGTTATTGTATGTGGGCTTAGTGATCATTTTATGATATTCTGTACCCGCAAAATACAAAAACTTAAGACCGGCTGCCACAAAACAGTCATATCAAGGGACCTCAAAACCTACTCTAGTGAGGTCTTTAACCAAGTATTGGAGAGTCTGGATTGGTCCGATGAGCTTAAAAGCACACTTGTCGAAGAAGCTTGGCTTGGCTTCAAAACCAAATTTACATCAGTACTGAACAACATGGCTCCTTTGAGAACCACCAGGGGCAAAACCCGCTCGGAACCATGGATGAATTCGGACATACTGGCTGCAATGAAAGCCAGAGACAAAAAATGCTCTGAAGTTCTAAAATGCAAGTCAAAGCTAGCCAAGCGCTTCGACAGTGTTCGCCAAGCTCGTTTGAACAACCTTAATACACAACGAATCAAACTACGAAACAGTGTAACTGCCATGACCAAATCAGCTAAAAGTAACTTCATTAATGATAAAGCTCAGGAAAACAAAAACAATCCTCATGAGCTCTGGAAGCTACTAAACAATCAACTAAGCTATGGTCAGAAACTAAAAACCAGATTTTCGAACATAAACATCAAATCTGACAACACTCTCATCACTGACAACCTTGATGTGGCCAACTACTTGAATATCTTCTTTACAAACATAGCAACAACTCTGGTTAACAAACTGCCCTCCCACTCTGGGCTCTTTGGTGTAGAGCACATTACAACCTTCTACAAAAACCTAGGTGTTTGCAAAGACGATTTTAAACTAGTTATGGTAACAACTGATGAGATAATTAAGAAACTGAGTGCCCTCCAACCCCACAAGGCCACAGGCCATGACAACATTCCCTCCAAATTTCTCAGAGACTCAGCCATCTCTATAGCTCCAATCATCACCCACATAGTAAACCTCTCCATCAAACAGGGACAGGTCCCCCAAGATTTCAAACTGGCCAAAGTAACCCCCTTGCACAAGAAAGGGAGTAAATTAGACCCCGGCAACTACCGCCCTATTTCTATTCTTAGTTCCATCTCGAAAGTGATGGAAAAAATAGTCTATGAACAGGTTGAAAAGTATCTTGCCACTAACAAATTATTGTACGAGTTCCAATCTGGCTTCAGAACATCCCACTCCACTGACACATGCCTTCTCTATTTAAGCGACCACATCAAACAAGAGGTGGACGCTGGCAAATACTGCGGCATGGTCATGCTGGACCTCCAAAAGGCTTTTGACACCGTGAACCACTCCATCCTGGTTAACAAGCTAAAAGCAATTGGTTTCGATAGCACATCAGTGAGCTGGATGCAATCCTACCTGGAGGGGAGAGAACAGATGGTGGAAGTGAACGGAACACTGTCCCCCCCCCTCCCAGTGAGCTGTGGCGTTCCACAAGGAAGCATACTAGGGCCTCTACTGTTCCTAATATATGTAAACGACATGACTTCAGCCTGTGACTGCAACTTGTTCCTGTTCGCAGATGACTCAGCACTGCTGGTCTCGGACAGGGACAAACTGCAGGTTGAAAATGCCCTCAGCTCTGAACTCGGTAGAATCTGCACCTGGCTCGCTGATAACAAACTATCTTTACACCTGGGAAAAACTGAATCCATTCTCTTTGGCTCTATTAGTAATCTCAGCAAGGCAAATGGCTTCTTGGTTAGAGTGGGTGGCAATGTTATCACACGTAAAGATGAAATTACCTACCTAGGTTCCATCCTGGAGGCTAATCTTTCCGGTGATAAAATGGCCACCAACGTAATCAAAAAAGTCAACCATAGAACAAGATTCCTCTACAGGATCTCCTCACTGGTCAACAAAAACACCTTGAAGACCTTAACAGGAGCCCTTGTACAGGGTTTCTTTGACTATGCATGCACCTCCTGGTACCACAGCACCTCAAAGGCCCTTAAAACCAGGCTCCAGACTTCCCAAAACAAACTGGTCAGGCTCCTACTTGATCTAGCCCCCCGAACCCACCTCACCCCTGCCCACTTCGACAGGCTGGAATGGCTTAGGGTCGACGACAGAGTACAGCAACTTGCAATGGGTCTGGTCCACAAGATTCGATACACCACCAAGATACCCATGTACCTGTCTAGATACTTCCTTAATGTTAACGAAGTCCACACCCACAACACCAGAGGGAGTGCAACGAACCATGTACAACCCAGATTCGGCACAAACAAGGGACTAAATTATTTTCGCTCCTATGCCACCAAAATGTGGAACGCCCTACCAACTGTCATTAAGACATGCGAATCCCTTGACTCCTTCAAAACCGCTCTCAAAGGGCACCTACGGATGGCTGCAATTCGAAACTGGCCCCCGTAAAATCTGAATCCCCCCCCCGCCCCCCCCCCCTTTTTTCCCCTCACTGTATATATTTCTTTTCCCTTTTTACCTCCTTTTTGATGAATTCCTATTCTGTCTATAGAAGTGTCTATTTGTACGTCTCTAAATGTTTTGATGATTTGAACATGGTGGACCCTGTTGGAAACAAGTGTAATGCTTAATTGGGTCGTCCACTCACAGTTAACAGCCTTTGTATTGAGTTTGTGCTTGAAATGTACTGTAATTCTGCAAACTGTTAATAAATTCTTCAATCAATCAATCAATCAATCAAACATGGGTTATCATTGTTTGTTTGAGGGGAGGTAGACCTGCCTTGATGAAGTCTCCAGCAGCGCAGTCGATATTGACATCAGACAGCTCCAGGTTGATGACCTCACTGGGTTCTGCGATGATGAAGGCAGCACAGGCTTGCTGGGGCCGAGAGGCCACGAACGTGAACTTGCCCTCAGATGCCAACATGTCCAAGCATCCTAAAATACACATGCATATATGGACACGCACACACACACACACACACACAGATATTTTGTTCCCAGTAGCCTATAATGACATTCATGAAACTTACTTGTTCACAGATGGGTGGGTGGATGGATTAATAATGTTGTGCATGTTCGACTATATTTAGCTATTTTAACCCTAGAACACTAAACATGGGTGATTTTCACCAGGACGATTATATTTTTATCCAAGGCGCTTTACATAGATTGTGCATTACATTCACCCATTCACACACACATTCATACACCGATTGCGGCGGAAGCCATGCAAGGTACCAACCAGCACATCGGGAGCAATTTGGCGTTCAGTGTCTTGCCCAAGGACACTTCGACATGTAGACAGGAGGAGCCGGGATTTGAACCGCCGACCCATGGATCATTGGACGACCTGCTCTACCTCTTGAGCCACAGTCGCCCCCCCAGGTGTTGATAGTGTGCAAAATCCAATACACTCAAAATGGACTTTTTTATTTTTTTATTCGCTGGACCATTCTCACATGTCTTAGGAATGGGTGGGCCAAAGGAGAAGTTCCCAACTTCATTTCTCTTTTTTTTAGGAATATTTAAAAAATAATAGGACTATGCACGTTTTTCATCGATTTTGCCCCCCATGATATAGGGCCCCTCATGAAATCTGTTTTTTGTTTTTTTGTGAAAAGTCATGATGAAATATTAAAGAAGATTACCTCAAGTTGCCATGTATTGGTGTACTGCAATATATTTTGATGAGAAATATTTTTTATGGCATATTTTATAGCCTATTGGGTAAAATATACCCGTGTTTAGTGATGGTGTAACAGAAAATATGTTTAGTGTTCTAGGGTTAAATAATCTGTGCAGAACTGTCTTTGAACCAATTCTCTCCTGACAAATTTAGTAGCAATTACTTGATACAAAGCCTCTATTCAGTTTAATTCACTAAGAACAACAACAAAAAAACAACACAATACACCAATAAGCTGGTAAACAGCGTTAATCATAATGACTACGTCGAGCATGATTAGCCTACTGAATAAAACCATTGTGTTTGTTGTAAATTGTTTACAGCTGCACTTACTCAGGGGTCGACGAAAAATAAAACTCTCCGCTTCTCTCTTCTGGTCTAAATTGAGCAGAGACAGTATGTTGTCCGAAGCGTCATCCTCCTGCGCATGAAAGTGAGAACAGAAAAATAAAATATATCTCGCGTCACTATGTGTTCTGCTGCTGGTTGCCTTTTATGCTGATGCTTAACACAAGTTAAACTAAAGTCAAGTTGAAATTCTTATAGTCTATTATTTTGATGTGTAAAGTATAAATGCTCTTACCTCGATATAGCGCGCGAATCCTGCGCGGGATGACAGGGAGATTACAAAGAGAAACAACTGGGCGCTCATTGGAACCGACATGGTCTCCTGGTGAAGTGAAGCTCAAGTGAAATAACGACGCGCACTGTGAGGCGGCATGCTTTTATAGGGGCGCAGCTTTTGGCGGCCCTTCATTAAAACGCTACTCTACTCTTAAATCAGCGAATCGAATTCCAAAAACATGCTGAAAGGTTATGAGGAATCACATATTTGACGTTTTGACGATCCCAAAGCAACAATTTGTAGTTTTGTACCATATGAGCCTTTGTCTGAAATAAATAAATAAACAAACAAATCAATAAAGAGTGGGCACCTAAACATTGTGGGGACCTCAATGTAAAATGTCCTATTTGTTTTCTATAGTAAAATGTCTAGCACAAATGATTTGCACCACGGTGCATCATTATAGCCTGCAGGCTATACCTTTGATTGATTGATTGAAGAATTTATTAACAGTTTGCAGAATTACAGTACATTTCAAGCACAAACTCAATACAAAGGCTGTTAACTGTGAGTGGACGACCCAATTAAGCATTACACTTGTTTCCAACAGGGTCCACCATGTTCAAATCATCAAAACATTTAGAGACGTACAAATAGACACTTCTATAGACAGAACAGGAATTCATCAAAAAGGAGGTAAAAAGGGAAAAGAAATATATACAGTGAGGGGAAAAAAGGGGGGGGCGGGGGGGGGATTCAGATTTTACGGGGGCCAGTTTCGAATTGCAGCCATCCGTAGGTGCCCTTTGAGAGCGGTTTTGAAGGAGTCAAGGGATTCGCATGTCTTAATGACAGTTGGTAGGGCGTTCCACATTTTGGTGGCATAGGAGCGAAAAGAATTTAGTCCCTTGTTTGTGCCGAATCTGGGTTGTACATGGTTCGTTGCACTCCCTCTGGTGTTGTGGGTGTGGACTTTGTTAACATTAAGGAAGTATCTAGACAGGTACATGGGTATCTTGGTGGTGTCTTGTTTATGCCCATGACTGGCTGGCCACAGGTGTTGTAGTAGCATTTGGTTTACCCAAATGTGAAATGTTCAAGCATGTTCAAATGTTCTATTTTGTATTTTCCAAATTATTTACATTGCACCATTTTCCAAATTCATTATTTCTTAACATTCATTTTGAAAAATAAATTCCAACTAGAAAAAGTGCCCCTCGGGGCACAGGTCTCCACCAGGGCAGGTCAGGTTGTGGCCTCCTGGTGGCGCTATAATAGGCCAATGTGAAAAGGGTGCCATTTCTTCATACGCCTTTGATGGCAATTGGATGATTTGAGGCATTTTGTTCCAAAAATGTGTTTTGCAAAAATTAACCTGTTGGTGGCGCTATAACAGGCCAATGTGAAAAGGGTGGGATATATTCCTCAGCCTAGTAAGAAAATGTGTGAAAGATTTCACGTAAATTGCATGCTGCGTTCATGATTTGAGGCTTTTGTTCAAAACGGGGCAATCTTGCAAACTGTGAAAGCCAATTATAGCCAATTAGGATGGAATATGAAATATCGGACACATCCGACTTGAGCACATGACCATAGAGATACTGTGTAACGATTTGTGAGATTTTTGGACAGAATCTGGAGGAGTAATATAAAAAAATGTGTTTTACAAAAGTCGGCGCTATAAAAAAGTGGCGCTATAAAAGGCAGATGCGGAAAATGATGGTCAAAGGTTTGTCCTTGGCCTCTAGGGAGTGTGCATGCAACGTTTCAGGCAGATCGGTGCAGTTTTAGGTAAAACATGTGAAAAGCTGCATCATGGTGGCGCTATAACAGGCCGTTCTGGAAAATGTGGGGCAGAGGTTCATCGTTGGCATCCAGGGAGTGTGTGTGCAAAGTTTGGCATCGACCGGGTTAACGGTGCCGGAGATTAGCTGGTAACGGACAGACGGAAGGACGGACACACACACACACGGACGGAGTGCAAAACATACTCTCTCCCCATGCCTTCGGCCTGGTGGAGACAATAATAGGTGCTATGCATGGTGTTATGTGCTCTTCAGAGTGCAGATCCCGCCAGGCCGGGTTGCTTATACCCTGGGCTGTTGCAACCATACCAGACAGTAGAATATGGACAAAGGGAAAGGTGACGTTACCCATTGGTTTCTACAGACCCATTTTAATTTTGAAGCCACTTTTTCTGCGAATTCCAAATAGTTTTGGAATCTCTGGTCTTGAAAAGCAACCAAAATGAATGCTATTGGCTGCATGGAAGGGCAGGGAGGGTGGGTCTTAACTTATAGAGCCAGTATAGAAGCCAAAGAATCATACCCTTCTTTATCATGAATTTCAACAGTAATGGGACCATAATTTACAAAAACACATGGTAATTGAAATAAGACTTTAAACTAGCAACTGAAATCATTCATGACAATGATAATAAGGTAATAACATCAAGTTTAAAGTCCGGTCCAATCCCCATTGTAATCAATGGTGTGGTATTTGTTTTCCAGCCAGCAGGGGGTAAATATATAGCCACACCTTCTAGGGCCTATATGTGTCATTATTAGGCTACCTAGAATCTAGGCCAATCGATGAAAACTGCAGTCCTGAAAAGCACTTTATTGCACCTTATTGTTTTCCTATATTGCAGAACTTCCTTGCCACCTGGGTTTGGCTCAATGCAATGCATTCATGACTTGTGCCATTTATGCAAAACGGGCCCCTCCTGCAAACTTTGAAAGCCAATGGAAATGTATGGAAAGGGATTTGATTGTGCAACCTACGGTTCGAGAGTGATAAGCGAGATAAGCGAGTTTCAGGGCAATCGGACGCTGCGGTCATGATTTATGGCATTTTGTGCAAAACGGGCCACTCCTGCAAACTTTGCAATTAAGCCAATAGGAAATGGAATAGGCTATGATAATTGTGACAGATCTTGATGCATGACTACATAGATAATGTGCACCGATTTGCATGAGGTTTGAACCATCTTGTTGGGAGTTGCAAAAAAAGTGTTTTGCAGGAATCGGCCTCATGGTGGCACTATAATAGACAGATTTGAAACCTTTAGGTGGAGGTTAGTCCTTTGCTTTGCAGTCCTGTGCAAAGTTCTCCAATTCTCCCATGGCCTATTGAGAATGTGCATGCAAAGTTTAACGGCAATTGGACACTGAGTTCATGATTTGTGGCATTTTGTGCAAATGGGCCACTCCCACAAACTTTGGAAGACAATCATAGCCAATCGGAATGGAATCTTAAAAATCTGACAAGTAGATAATGTGTACAAATTTGCGTGAGGTTTTGACATAATCTGTAGGAGTAATATGTTTTTAAAATCTGTCTCATGGTGCCGATATAACAGGCCAATGTGAAACATATGGGTTGGACGTTATTCCCTGGCCTCCAGTGAATGTGTGTACTATGTTTCTGGTGTCTGTGATTAGATGATTAGCAGACTGCAGGAGCGAAAACATAATCCCTCATCTTTGGCCGTTCCGGCATGGCAAGGATAATAGATGAATAACTATGAATAAAAACAATATAATATCTCTTACTTCAGAAAGTAACCTTTAAGCAGTTGGATAGATCGAGCCATCCCATAAATAAAATATAATCTCCTTCATCAGAAAGCAACCTTTAAGTAGCTGGACAGAACCATCCCAAACCCCAATTGGGATTGCAATACCACAAAGTAGAAATACTCCTTATACTCCTCCATAAATTTTGCATTCAGAATTTCACATATTGTCGGGCAGAAACCAACTAATTCCCAAACCATCCCAAACCCATATGGGATACGCTGCTTGTCTTGAACCACAGAATCGTTTCCAAGCACGCTCAGTGGTGGAAGAAGTAGGCTACTAAAAACTAAGTTGCAATACCACAAAGTAGAAATACTCCTTATACTCCTTCATAAGTTCATTTTTTTTGTTTTTATAAATGAGTGCTATTGGACACCCTTTAATACGTCTGTGTGTGGGTTTTACAATTATTGTAACAATGAAAAGTATTAAAAAAAGGTCTTCTGACTAAACCTCCTAACTCCAGTGGATCCTCAAACTAGAGGTGCTCCGATCAGTTTCTTCGGACTAATCCCGATCACTGATTGATCATTTTAATATTTTCAAAAGAACGCTAATAAATGGCGTAGGCTACAATTTGGAAAATATAGACATTCAGATAGACAATGACAAAACAGATACAGCGCTAAGGAGACGCAAATTAATTAAGCCCGATTTATGTTTTGTGGTACGACGAGGTTGCGCATTGAATATAGCTGATCTACAAGATCGTGTCTTGTGAAGATCTGTTTTATTCCTTGCATGCACGACACCATCGTAGCCTACAATGTATTATACATTCGGCAGTACCCTGGCCCCTGACTCATGTTCATGGAGAGTGTGTGTAAGAGACTGTTGGAGAGAGCAGAGGACCACTGCAAAGGACCACATGTCCAACATAAGTAGGCCTATCTATTTATGCTGAGAGAGAAAACAGAGGGAGGAGCTTGTCTCATAAAGAGTCCATTTAGATAACTATTATAATGCATGGCACTTTGTTGACAGCCAGTTCATTTCATTGAGACCATGTGTGGGTGTCCTTATTACCATAGTAAAGGTCAAATTCAAGAATTATCTGCATGACGGAGATGATGATGATGATGAAGTTAGTGGGTGTCTCTGAGTCACCCGGCACCCTGCACAGTTCACAACATAGGCTACTACGGTTATCTGAAATGAGGAAGAAGCTGTCTGTTTGAAACGGTGGTAGTAATTAGTTTGTTTTTAATGATGGTTGGCATTTGCTCATGGTCAAGCGATGACGGACTCCGAAATGCTTCACAACAGGTGTCTGTGTGTGTGTGCACACGTGCGGTGACCTACAGTATACAAGGTGTACTGCTCTTAAGGAACTGATTCCAGATGATAATTGGTTGCAATAATAAAAGTCCACATGTCGAAAAGATGTCCAGTCCTGTCAGCAGCAGGGGTTTCGTCAGCAAAGTGTGTTTTGCTCATGCATGTTGATGACAGCAGCAGGGTGGGTGCAAATGGGAATGTTAATAAAAATGCTACAGAACATGGCTTGCATGTTTGCATAGGGCTGCCTGGTGCACTGTGTGTGTGGTTTGTTTGTGATTTTCTTCTTCTTTTTCTTCTTCTTCAATTCAGTTTCAGCTTCTCCCAACCGATACCTGCTCAGATGGTTGTGATGAGCACTGTGTGTGTGTGTGTGTGTGTGTGTGTGTGTGTGTGTGTGTGTGTGTGTGTGTGTGTGTGTGTGTGTGTGTGTGTGTGTGTGTGTGTGTGTGTGTGTGTGTGTTTGTGTATGTGTGTGTCCACAAGCGTGCCCACGTGTGTCATTTGTGTGATAGACTCCTCCATGTGTTCTCATGTGTTACGAATCACGATTTTGCAATTTCACACCAGAGCTGTGATGTAATGCTCTAATCCATGCTGTAATTGTTAGTTTGCTTCTACATTACCAAAATACACATTGCCAGCAAGAAGCCAGCTAGTCAGAATCCACTGTACTAAATGAATCGATACATTTTAATGAACACATAACCACGATGCCTCATTAGACTGCTCTAACTGACGAACAGACGTATCAATTCACATCATCTCTGTCTATAAACAGAGTTCATTCACTCGGTTCATCTTACAGACTACACACATCACCCCCTCCCATTCCCAGCCTCCTCTTGAGTGAAAAAAAAGAAAAAAAGAAAGAAAAGAAAAAAGATTGAATTAATTGCATCCTACTGGATGCAAGAGGAAGTTCGTGTAGCACTTAGCTGTTCACAGACGGACGGACACACGGACACACGGACGGACGGACGGAGTGCAAAACATACTCTCTCCCCATGCCTTCGGCCTGGTGGAGACAACTACAGTAGAACATTTAGCATACATAATGGTAACAAGATTCTCACACTGTCGGCGCGCGCGTGCACACAAACACACACACACACACACACACACACACACACACACACACACACACACACACACACACACGATCTGTCACGTGTGCGAGGCAGGAGGATTAGGACCCAAATGCAGACGGCAGAGGAGTTAAAATGCAAACAGTTTATTAACAAAACTCAAAAAGGAACAGAACACTGGTATATAACAATCTGACAAAGGCACTGAAAAATCAGGGGAGTAAATATAGATACAGGGAAAACAGGACACAGGTGAAGGCTGGGGAACTAAGAGGACACAGGTAAGGTTAGACAAGACAAGACAGGTACAGAACTACAGGGGCAGACAGGAAGGCACAGAAAAGTACACAAATGTAAGGTAAACACTAATTGGAAATTAGCCCCAGGTCAAAAACAACAATTCTGATGTGGATGAGAACCTGTTGCACTATCCATCCATCCATCCATCTTCAACCGCTTATCCGTAGTCGGGTCGCGGGGGCAACAGCTCCACCAGAGTGTTCCAGACTTCCCTCTCCAGAGCAACATTAGTGACTTCCTCCTGGGGGATCCCGAGACGTTCCAAAGCCAGTGAGTCGATGTGTTTCCTCCAACTGCGCCTTGGTCTGCCCCGGGGTCTCAAGGACCTAACCAGAAGCCCAAACCACCTAAGCTGGCTCCTTTCCAGGCGAAGAAGCAGCAACTCTACTCCGAGTCTCTCTTGTGTGACTTCTCACACTATCTAAGGGAGATGCTAGCCACCCGTCGAAGAAAACTCATTTCGGCCCTTGTATTCGCAAGCTTATTCTTTTGGTCATGACGCACACTTCATGACCATAGGTGAGAGTAGGAACGAAGACTGCTCGGTAGACAGAGAGCTTTGCCTTCTGGCTCAACTCTCTTTTCATCACAACAGTGCGGTACAGCGACTGCAATACCGCCTCTGCCGCTCCAATTCTCTGGCTGATCTCCTTCTCCGTCCTTCCCTCACTCGTGAACAAGACCCCGAGATACTTGAACTCCTTCACCTGGGGTAATGCCATATTCCCTACCCAGTTTCCTGCTGACTTTTGCACAATCTACAACACAATGATGCGTGATGAATCCTTTATTTTGTTTATTCTTTCTTAACCATGCAGGTGAGAACCACCGACCACGGCAGTTTGTTTTACAAGTCTCCTTTTACAGTGTAGAGTTATAGCTCATCAAGGAAGACTATGCTTTAAGAGTAATGCAATAGTTATTTATCATTTTGAGCAGTTTTATCTGTTGTAACTTAGATAATTAGACAGTCATTGTCACGGGGCAACCCGTGCCCTATAGACACTAGAAGACTCCACAATATAAAACTAATAATTAATTGACATTGACCTTGGAGGTGTGGCTATGTGTAACATCATATACCCTTATCTGTGTTGCCTAATTCTATTGTAATTGTTTTGTGATTTATTTGATGCCTAGAAATACATTCAGAGTCTGTTAAGGAAATGTGTAATTGTATAGTTAGTCTATCTCATGGGTCATGTTTTACCTTGTTTGAGTAGATTGTCCAATTACTAATCATTGTGGGTGGGTCTCACCTGGTATATAAGGGAGGCTGGAAATGTTGAGGGGAGATTGCTCAGTTGGCTTGAGACAGCAAAGAGACAACACCAAGGGAGAGCTGCCAGGGTCTTCAGGGAAGGCATAGCCTGTGTCTTTAGTTCTTGGTTGGTTGTTTTTGTCTTTGTTGGTTATCAAGTGTTTATTTCTTACTTTTGGTTTTTGAAAGGGTATTGTGGCCAGTATTATTTTTGCAGAATTTTGTTTTGCCTCAGACCCGGGCTGTGACAATCCGACATATGGGCTGTTCATCAGTTTTGGAGGTAAATAAATACAACAAAAGATCTACATTCTTGGACTTCGTCTATTCTTGGAGCCTTGACCGCTCGGCAACTCTTACAGTCATCTCAAATGTAATCTGTGAATTCCATGGTTATATTTGTAACATATTATATTTGTACCATATTATATTACCATATTTGTACCCTATTATATTTGTAGTACACACACACACACACACACACACACACACACACACACACACACACACACAACCATCTCTTGGCATCGGCATCAACAAGGCCAGAGGACCAGACAACACTCAAGTTAAATTACACAACAACGCTGGAGAGATGCCCCCGTTGAGGACTCATTGCTAGACGGTACACATATCCATACTTATATATTCATTATTGATAGCCTGTACATGCCTGATGCCTCGTGACATCACGTGACATCAGGGATGGAGATCCCTGATGTCACGTAGACTTGATAGATTGTGAATATATGCACCCGTAGTCATTGTTGATACATTGACTGATACATTCTTGATACACTGACTGATACATTGTTGATACTTTCTCTACATCATCATCATATCATCATCATCATCATACTATAATTAACCAAATGTCTGAATGTCTGTCTGTCTGTCTGTCTGAATGTGTGTCAGAAACACTGCCGTAGCTCCTCACTGCCTGCACCAATCAGTCCCACTTTTCACACAGGCATTGACCATAATAATATGGAGGTCTTAGCGAAGCCCTTTTTTAAATTTTACAATTTATTGATTAATAATTAATTTATTAGTGCATTAAAATTACCCATCCACTTACATGGGAAAATGCGAAAACTCACATCAAGTATTTTTCTCTCAGAAACCGTCGGAGCTACAGTCACAACACTATTGTGATTAATGTAATTAATGTAATAAATAATTACATCAGTCGGCCTCATGGTGGCGCTATAACAGCCCACTTTACATTTTGCCGTATAACTCTTGAACCGTAGGTCGTAAAATCTAAATTTCACTTTCCCTGGATACAGCTTTTGTGCAAATCTCACAAAAATCGGTACACATGATCTCTGGACCTATCCGATGAAAACGCCACAGCCAGAATTTTCATAGTTCGTATCGTTCGGCTGTAATCGGCGTCCAAAGTTAGTGGGAGGGGCCTGTTTTACAAAAAAATGACCAACGGAATGTCCAATCCACCCCAAATTTCATTCACATGTCGTGGGTGGTTTAATCAACGGAGAGCCCAAAGCAATTACATTTTCAGCCATAGGGTGCGCCACAAATGTGGAAATTTCAAACGTTTGTTGCAAAAACAAAGTGCGCGCTCCGGCGAAAACAGCTAATCTACAAGCTCACAACATCACAGGTTGCAAAAGCCATGGGTTTTCTCAAGCCAGAGCTCAGAATTGTGCACATTTTGGTCGCAAATGCACCTATAACTTCATCTGTGACTGTGCGACTCACAAAATACATTTGGGAGTATCTGTGCGACTGTCCATAGTTTCTGTGGTGCATGTCAAACTGGGGGCCTTCATACTTTTCGAATGGGGGTCTGTGGGCTAATAAGTGTACGTAAATGCTGTGGTCCTTGCCATGAACATATTTCCCTACCATGTATTTGTACGAATAGTTTCATGTTATAGTGCTGTTTTTATTCATTAAAAAAACACACGAATATTATACAAGTTAAAATGAACGGCAATTAAAGATATTTATGGGGGGCCAATATAACGGGTAAGGACTAGTCTTATTATGTCTTAGCTATGCCTCCTGGGAATCAGAAGGTTCCTGGTTTGCACGCATGCACTCACGCATGCATGCACATACGCACACGTCGTAACAATTTATTCATGTCCACATAAAGGAGAGCATGCAAGGACACAAATATAAAAAGTAGGCCTACACAGTTTAGGTTACATTCACAAAATCATGGCATATGTCTTCTTGTTGAAACCCTCTAATAACCAGTCTGGGTATGTCCTAGGCTGCCAAATATAAAAACAAATAGTCTGCAGTCTCTACACCTATAGCCCAGCTCTGAGATGGTATGTAGAAGTAGTTGGTATGAGCTTGGTCATAAAACTTCCTCTAGGCCAGGGGTTCCCAAAGTTGGGGTCGCGACCCCACATGGGGTCAAGAGAGACTGACAGTGGGTCACGCAAAATTATTTTGAGACAATAAAAAAAAAAATACTCATTGAACAGAATGAGTGAAATACATTGTAAACGTGAATTTATTTTTTATTTTTCCTTTAATATTTCCTTGTTTCTTTGGTTGTCTTGATTTGTGTTGTTTTCTTCTTGTGTGTGTCTCTCTCAAATTAAGATATATCTAAAATGTTATAAACAGAATATTTAAAAAAAAGTGATTACAAATACATTTTAACCGTAATAGTTATATATAGCAAAGGTCACTCGGAGTCGGAGCACAGGTCTCCGCATGAGGCTGGGTTGCCTACCCAGGGACCGCAGGGCCCCCACCAATTGGAATGGGATCTGATTTTTATTTTGGACAGAATCTGTAAGAGTAGTAGTGTTTTGAAGAAAACTCACTATAAATATAATCTGGCACAAATGGGGCCCATAAATTGCATCATGATCCAAGGAATCCAGGGAAATAAAGATGTTGATTGTATGACCTATACAGTTCAAGAGTTAGGCCAAAACGTGATAGGTGAAGATAGGTGAAGAGCCAAAAATGATTGGCCAGAATGACATTTGTGATGATTTTATTGGCTGAGCACGGAATGTGATGTATGATTGATGATGTATGATGATAAGAGCTTCACATGTGTGTTTTTGTAAGGGCCACTTATGCAAACATTGGCAGCCAATCTTAGCTACAGGATGGAATATGAAACAGATCCGTCTTGATCACATGGCTATTGAAATAATGTGTACCGATTGGTGTGATGTTTGGACAAGCTGTAGAAGTCAAATTGAAACGTCTTTTGTTTTTTTTGTTTGTATTTTGTTTTTGTCTGTGCATTGTAATGTCTGTGGTACTTGTTGTTTTCCTATGTTGTGTTTAAAAAAGAAAAATGTGTGGTTCTATATACATCGATTGTTCAGCTGTGAAATTTCAGAGCCTCAATAAAAATACATTTGAAAAAGTAATTTGGGGCATAGGTTTTTACAAATGGCCTCCGAGGAGTGTGTGTGCAACGTTTCACGCCAACTTTCCTATAACTGACTCAATGTAAGCGAAAAGCAAGTCTTGCCTAGAACCACTCTCTTGACGTGAACACTGTCTAGCATGTGTCAACACTACTACCCCATCTGGTGGCCAATATAAGTACAGTTCTGATTCATGTTTCACAATTGGGTCAAGTTAAGTATCAGTGTATCACAAGGCTTGCATCATTGTCTCATGAAAAAGGGGGGAGGGGGGATTATATATATATATATATATATATATATATATATATATATAATATATATATAGTGTGTGTGTGTGTGTGTGTGTGTGTGTTCTGCTCACATAACCACCTAGGGTATCATACATGGACGTTGTCGTTCTGTTAACGACATGAGAAGAAGAGGTTCTGGTCAGAGACAGTGATGATTACCGTGGTTTGCCGGGTGTGACAGCCATCGCTCCATGTGGTCAGGGTTAAATCAGAGTGATCGCTGACTCCAGACATTCGCATCTTAACCCTCCTCGTATCCCAGCAGGCAGCTCCCTTCCGCACACCTGCTCCCAGGCAGAGATAGGACACATAGCTAAGTGCTTTTAGTTTGTGGTTTGCACCGTCCCTGTCCACACACACACACACACACACACACACACACACACACACACACACACACACACACACACACACACACACACACACACACACACACACACACACACACACACACACACACACACACACACACACACACACACACACACACACACACACACACACACACAGGTGGATCTGCCAGTCAACCCAGTGGTCCAGCCTGCTTCTCCTCACTGCCTGACTGCACCATTCATCTCCTGCAGGGGCTGTAATGAGCCACCCCTCCCCATTTGGGCCGACGTGACAGAGAGAGATTACTTTAAAGCCTGCATGGATTTTCTCTCCTGTCCCCTCCCTCCTCATGCCTCGCCCCTGAAAGTGGTTAATTCAGAGAACATTAATGAGGAGCGATGGATAACACAGTCTTCTTTTAATTACCTTCCAAGGCAGATCTTCAGGGGAGGTCAGCGTGTGTGTTTGGTCCACCTGCAAGAAGTTAAGGCTTTTGTTGTATGTGTTACCAGTCAGAAAGAAAAGGGAAAAAAATCAGTCAAGTTTGTACAGGATGTGATATGGGAAGCAACTTTATAAACACAGCAGTTACGTAAAGTGTGATAGATTTGTGTCATGTTTTAGCTCAAGCATTTCTTAGCAAGTGTGAAAAAGTCTGCAGAGGCTGTGGTCCTTCAACACAACCACGTCACATATTACATCACAAATAAGAATAACATGTCCATATATCTGTCACATTTGGGCATTCGGAAATCTAGATGTCACATCTGAAATCACATCTGAAAATCTAGATGTGGAGGCCACATAGAGGCCTGAAAAAAACAACACCATTATCCTGCCCCGTTGCAGATCACGCTTTCTCAATGTGGGAGCCATGCATGGTGATGCCAGTCCATGGGTGCCACAGAATACCTTGATAATATGTGCAATATACTTAGAACATATCATAGCAAATTAAAAAATATATATATATGAGTACATATAATTGAATATATATATATATATATAATTACATTACATTAAGGCTTGTCCTGTTGTCCGCGACAAGTAATAAATCTTTCCGGACAAGTGCATTCAACTTTTACTTGTCCGTTGGACAAATGATTCTTGGTTTCACTATTCCTGTGACTCTCCTAGCAGCCAGCTATATTGTCTGGCACTATTATGTGGCTAATAATCACCTTCTCAATATTGTTAATAGTGCTAGAATGTCTGTGATCTTACATACATTTCATGTATTCCAAATACACAGCCATAGATCGGTCCCAGACGGTTAGCAGACTGACCACGTCAGCATTTAAACTTGTAGGACTGCGTGTGTAGTGTGTACTAAGCCAGGAATTAATTCCCAAGACTTTGAGTCAGAAATTGTCCTCTAGTTTCATATCCATTTGAAAGTTCTGGCAGAAAACACATGTTAAGTAAAATATCGTCACAACTCCAAGTCTTAGGAATTAACTTTTGTGAGTGCACACACAGTGCTACAAGTTTAAATGGCTGTGTATTTGGACTACATGAAATGTATGTAAGATCAAAGACATTCTAGGGCTATTAACTTGTAAACTGAGAATATTAATCTAATATTCAAACATGTATTCAACTAAACCAACTTACAGTTATTTGATTTAAAATGTATTTGTCTGTGCTCATGCTCCGGACAACTGACATTTGTGCCCGGACAAGTGAATATACTTGTCCGACGGACCAGTGCCTCAAAAAGTAAATGTCAAGCCCTGCATCAAGTACAAACTTATTTTCAATCAGTTCTGGCAGGATACATGTACAAAGACAGACTGTCACTTTGCAGCACTTCATAATAGTGGAACTAAATATATTTTTGCTCAAGAGAAAACTCTAAATGATGACCTGTATAATGAAATAAAGCATCAAAGGCAAAATAAATCCATCTAAATCCAGAAAAGGGCACTGCACTATACAATCAGTGTGTTAAGCCCAGGCTAGGGTTTGAGCCACAGTCTGAGGGCGAGACAATGGATGTTTAGTTTGATTCAATATTTCGATATTTGATATTTATTAGATCAGACATGCCGCCTCCTATACAAGCCTGTTCAACTTCAATCTCCATTTTGTTTGACTCATTTAAAACACACATCCCATATTTCAGTATAATCTGAGTTCCCAGAAGTTTTCGCCAGTTCCCGCATTACAAACGGGAGGGGCGAAGGATTTTAGTGACTGAGTCCTTCTAATGTGTGCATGAAAAGTGTTTAAAAGAGCACCTACAGGTGGCTGTACATTTTAACTTATTACTACTCGTATGTAATGTTTTTGAATAGTATTGTATATTGTATGTTTTTAAATGTCTCTGTGAATTGAATACACAGGACCCTAATGGAACGAAGCTCTGAGAGCTTCATGGGTTATCCATAGCATTCTTTTGTATATATCTGTGCCACTTTTTGCATCAATCAATCAATCAATCAAAGGGGGCTGTTTTTTTTCTTTTTCTTCTTTTCATTGTATTTAAAAAAACATGTTTTTTTTTAATAAATAAGTAAGTAAGTAAATAAGTAAGTAAAAATGTAAAAATCGAAGAAGGGAGTTCCAGAATTCCCTTTCCTGGGACACATTTGTACTTTACACTGGGGGATCCCAAGGCATTCCAAGGTCAACATATCCCTCCGTCTATTCCCTGATCTTCCCTGTGGCTTCCTCCCAGCGGGACATGCCCCACTGGCCATAGGACGTCCCTAGGTAGATGCCCAGAGAGTCTCGTCCCTAAAGCTAGCTTCTGCTTCCCAGGTCTGGTCTATCAAAACTCCCTGCCTTCACTGCCACTCGTCTGGCAGTGCACCTGCCATGGTTCTTCCTGTTAGTGGTGGGCCCAAGGGATGGAGGAGATGTTGCCACATATAACTTATTCAGGCTGTGTCCGGCCAGGCTCCGTGGCTAGCCCTACCACCAGGCACTTGCTGTATAGCCCTCCAGGGCCCAGGCCTGGCTCCAGGAGAAGACTCCGAGCTTCCTCTGAGTCTGGGATTCTCTCCCTCTTTCTTGGCGGTCTTCTTGAACCATTCTTCTTAGTCTGGCCTTTCCCCCAAAACCACTCTGGCATTGGTCCTACCAGGATCAATCGGCTCCAGAGTCCAGACCACATAGCTCCAGGTTCATTGGAGGCCCCAAACCTCTCCACACAATAAGGTTATCCTCGGATCCTTTCCTTTAATCACTGCATGGTGTCACGGGGGCAGGAACAAACAGGCATACACACTTCCATTTAACAGCAAGTCGGCTTGGAGGACTGTGACTGGACATTAGTGTTCAAGTGTTGCATGTTGTTCTTATTTTATTATGTGTACAAACAGGAATTATAAAAGGACACAAAGATGGTGCAACAGCATTTCTGTTGATTGGGAATTGTGTTTAATGATTGTGTGGCACCTGGCTCTCCTGCAGTACTGGTGATCCTCTTGATTGAGTGGGGGAAGGTACCAAGTTCTATAGAGCAGGAGGGGTGTCTGTCTTATGTTTCAAGAGCTCTTGTGTCATATGTTCTCTTATGTTAATGCTTTGGTGCCTGAAATGTATTTGGAATAGGTTTAGTAAAACCGTATATAATTGTGTAAATCAACTCATGGGCCATAATTTGCCTTATTTGAGTTAAGTGGTTACCAATTAATTCTGTGTTCTTGGTATGGTCTCACCTAGTATAAAAGGGAGGCTGCAGGATGCCCAGGTTCAGTAGGGGCTTGGGCAACAAGCAGGTAACACCCAGGGAGAGCTGCTAGGGGTCCCTTTTTTGGAAGGGCATGGCCTCATACAGTTTCTTAAATTCTGGGTTTTTGTTTCCTAATTTGCTTTCAAGCTAAATTTCATCTGTCTTTTTGTGAGTTTAGTCTTCAGTGTTTTTTTGTCTGTTAGGCCTTCCACTGTAAATACGGCTGCATCGGGGAAGAATAAAACACTCTAAATGGTATTGCTGGATTCTGTCAGTTTTTGGAGCCTTGGCCACTCGGCCAACTTTACACATGGTTTTACTTTCAATCTTGGAATTCTTTATTGGGAATAACCCTTTGAGATAAACCATCCATTTAGTTTTCAAGGGGGTCTACAAAATACAGAATTCACACATTAAGACCATGCAGCTCAGAGGTCTTGTGGTTAGAGTGTCCGCCATGAGACTTGGAGGTCGGGTGTTCGATTCCCTGGCAGGGTCAAACCAAAGACTATAAAAATGGGATGCAATGCCTCCCTGCTTGGCACTCAGCTTCAAGGGTTGGACTGGAGATAATAGTCCCTGTGACATGGCGTCATGTCCAAGGGGCATGTGGGTCATGTGGCATGTGGGTCATGTGGCATGTGGGTCACATGACTCGGCAAGCTTACACATTAAGACAAAATAGCCTGCGGCCTTGCTTTGTCGTTAACCCTTTAGGAACAAATTGTAACCACTTTGTGTGTGCTTTATGACAAAAAGTTACAGAAAGTTACCGTCACAATAATGATCATGCCTCAATATCAAGATAATCACACCCGTGTGAAGTGAGGGGAGCTCGTATCATCATACGCCATCATTCATCTCATTCTGGCCAATCACAATTTGCGTCCTCACTTTTGTCTTCAATGTTTGTGTTCCCCTCAAAGCTGGACATAGGAGGGATTAGCGGCAGTGCCCCTTAATAATTGCTTATACAAACAAATGTCTATGATGATGCCCAGGGGTGAATGGGGGCAGGTGTCTTCTGGCCTAATACACAGCAAAATCCAGAGTGTTCATTTAACAATGTAATTTCAATTTGTATACTGTCTAGTCAGAGAGTGTGTATTTTATTGTGTATAGGCTACACTCTAAGCGCTTCATTCAAGTCCAGAGGTGACTTTTGAAGACATTTTCACAACAGAAAAGCAGTTTTTAGACTAATTAACCACTACAACCCTGTTCTCCTTTTCACTGAAAATAGCAGAACTACTACAAGCATTTTGCCAAATGTTCACCTCTTATTGCATGCAAGCTCAGAAACGGGATGCTATATGGGCTCATGATGTGGTTAAAAACGATTCCCTACCCAGCACCTTTAGCTAAATTGAATCCAACCCATTACTTTGATCCCCCTGCAGTACAAGTTTGGCAGCCTGGGTAAATGTGTCAAGTCAGGACAGGACTAAATGTGTTCCTTCATCATTCACCCTACAGTGTATGGCCTGCCCTACACTGTGGTCTGGCTAGTCTTATCCAATCTAATAAACATCGATTACAGTACATAATCAATGCACTCAATGACAATGATTCAGTACACTGCATAAATGTATTGATCACAATCAGCCGTAAATAGCCACACTCTTCTTCAAGAATTTTCAAGTGTTTTATCAGATATGTTTAGATGAAACAATAATGACAATATTCTCTTCAGATCGATTAGGTGTATTTCATTTAGTGATGCCAAAACAAGATGGGATCAATTGACCATCTGTTCAGATTAATGAGTTTTTTTCTCTCCATAGAACAATGAACATTTTGATAGTCACCACAAGGTGGCAATATTTAGCTGCAGTTATTTTACTGCCAGCTCTTTCTTCCTCTGTTCTTTTCAAATGTAGGCCTAATATCACCAGCATGCATTACAATTACATAGGCCTACAGATGAACTATAAATAGGCTAATGCATTTATTGGTTGATCAACCCACCACCGTGACCTTTGTAAAACTTTACATAACAACCCTGACACAGTTATCAGCAGGACTATCATATCACTTAGCATAGGCACGTTGTAAAATAAACCAACTAATAGCCTACCAACAATGAATAACAGTAACACTACCCTGAAATGTTTACACACAGGTAGGTAGCTATATGCTACACTGCCACAGCACAGAGGCTCTGTGTGACAGATGCTAGGCCTACTGCAACAGTAGGCTAGCTAACCAGTGTCTTTCCCCCAAGCTCACCTATTTTCTGCGCGCGACAGCGTCGTAGACGAATAAATCAGGTTTAACTTGCGGCACGCATCAGCTCCAGATCGCAGAAAACAAGAGGGTATGTCTGTGACTGTGACATATCATCTCTAACCCTCCCAAACCAAACCATCGGATAAAGTGAAAACCGGAGCGGGTGGGGAAAATCCCCCAATGAGACGCATGCAAACTTCAGTCCTGGGTTCCCTGCATGGCCATGCATGACCAGGTCATGTAATGAATGTTGATAAAGTAGAAAAGCCGTTCTAATCAGGACTGATCACTGTGCAGAGGTGGAGAATGTCAGAGAGAGAGAGAGAGGGAGAGAGAGAGAGAGAGAGAGCAGGCACAGATGCTTAGTGAGAAATCCAATATTGACTGTCGGGATAAATGTCCTGCATATTCTCTCATCTGTCCCAGGGGCTGTGGTATTATGCCTCTCACGTTAGCACACCTAATTGGATTAAAAATGGCTTGTTATTGGAAGAGAGAGAAGGGAAAAAAATTGCTGTGAAAACTACGTGTGATTATTATTGGCCCAACTCGACAAGCTGCGTTTAAGATTCCAGGGGTTGAACTCGGCCGTTGACGTGAATCTCGAAAAAAAATAGAAATAGGTCAGTTCACTTCACTCCATTTGAAGAAAATAACTGGTCTAGGCCTATATGTTTTGGACGGAGAAATGATGCATTAGGCTACGAATTCGCCTGTCATGGCTGCCACACAGTTCAAACAATTGTTGTCATATAAGTCGCGTATCCCATTCGTATATAGTCTATAGGCTACTCTCGGGGTTATAAATGTATAGGCTAATTAAAAATAACATTGGATTTTTACTGTGCACTAGTGTGCACCTGACTATGATGTGTAGCCTATGTGTGCACAACTGCACATGCATGGCCGTTCCCCGCCTAATATGTGCGTGTGCGGAGTGCATGCATGAATAAATGAAACAAAGACAGATCCATCAGATGCCCAATGGGGTTTTCGTTTGTAGCCTATATACACCACCAGGAACACCCATTAACAGGAAATAAATGTTTGACGCCATAAACCTGACAGAGTCTCATTCATACTGGCACTCCGGCTAAATTACACATAAAAGCACTGATAACATCATCATTAAATATTGATTTTAAGCGTGGTTGCAACGAGGGCGCACAAGCACGCGCATTCTGCACGCTGCTGCAGACAGCGAGACGACGAGGACAATTCTGGACAAGAATGACGCCATGGTAAAGCCCTATTTAGCCTATGTGATAGCCAGGCCTATAGGCCTACTTTGTTGTACGATCTCCGAAAATAGCTGATCTACAAGCTCACGACGCATTGCGGGTGGGATGCAACGCTTGTAGATCAGCTATTTTCTGCACGCAACACGTCAGTCATATCCTACGACGACAATAGCCTAAAGCTGGTTTAAGTAGGCTACGGCATCCATGAAAGGAAACCCTGTCGGAGAGAAAGTAAAGAAGAAAGAAAGAGAGAGAGAGTGAGGAGGGTGAGGAAGGTATAGGAGAGGAGGTAAAGGGGGGGGGGGGTAGAAAGAGATTTAAGGCTGAGGCTCAGAGCAGATGTTAGTGTTGATGATGATGGATGCAGGCTGTTGAGATGCAGAGTTGTTATCATGAGAGGCACTTTCGGGCTCCATACGCACGCGCGCGCGCGCTCCTCCCAGACAGTGTGTGTGTGTGTGTGTGTGTGTGTGTGTGTGTGTGTGTGTGTGTGTGTGTGCGTGCGTGCGCGGGACTCGGGAGAGAGCACGCGAAAGAGCTAAACAGAGCTGGGAGAAGGAAGAGCTGGAATTAGCAGCAGGCCCAATTTATTTTCTATAGCCTAAAAAACATCTAAATCAGTCTCATCTTTTTTTGTAAACTCGTAGCTATAAGCTTAATTCTTTCAGCAATCGTGGGTGGGGGAGGGGGGATCAAGTAGGCTACAGGTAATCAGAGTGAAGATCAAAATCAATTCTATACAACAAAGGGGTGTTTATTTCAGAGAATGAGACTGATTGGCAGAGATGAGGCTAATGAACAAGCATCTTTGTGCCCCGAAGAATCAGTGACAGATGGTTACAGCCACAGTGTGTCTATAAAGGCCAGCGTGGAGTAATTAGAAAATT
The DNA here is from genome assembly GCF_951216825.1 of Electrona antarctica. Taxonomy (NCBI): domain Eukaryota; kingdom Metazoa; phylum Chordata; class Actinopteri; order Myctophiformes; family Myctophidae; genus Electrona; species Electrona antarctica. The sequence continues at coordinate 22,823,951 of NC_136793.1, forward strand.
CTTCTTCAGCCTTAACTCACGCCGAGGAGCGGGTCAGAGGAACGTTCACCAGCAACAGACATGTATAACAGCCAGGGATACCGCGTGCTTCGCTGCCTTGTGAAACAATAATGCAAATTTACACATATAGCCTAGGCCACGCACGCAAGCGCACGCACGCACGCGCACGCACACACGCACACACACGCGCGCGCGCGCACACACACACACACACACACACAGACAGACACACGCTGGCAGGCAGGCAGCAGGTGGCAAGTGTGCCGAATGGGACATCTCGAGTGGTAACCCGCTCTACACTTTAACCACATAAAAGGTGCAGGACAGAAGCATGTCGGTAATTGATTGCTAATTAGTTCCTTTGTTGTGATCCATTGTGTCCTGACAGAGGCTCGCCCTAGGCTGTCTATTCACATAGAGCCGCTGGCCTCAGAGAGCCAGGACATACGTAGAGTAACTCCATAATGAGACAGACAGCGTGATGTAACACTTGCATCCCTAACAGGCCATTAGGACTTCCTCTGTTAAGCCACCATGATGGGGCTTAGGGCTGGTCTGGTGGAGCCTCTGGCAAAGGACGGCAAGGACCTAGTGGAACCTGTTCATATTTTATTGATTTGTTTAAGCGAACGAAGAAACGCGCGCACACGCATATACGCATGCCTGTTTTTTATGACGAGTCTCCTCCAAAAAAAAACACACCAACCACCTTCCCTCTCATGGATATTGTGCATTCAGTCGTGGACTAATATCCTATGCAATTTCCACTCAGTTGCTATATACCCACATCTCTCCTCTCTCTCTCTCTCTCTCTCTCTCTCATCAGTGCATGAGAAATTACCTAATGAGGAATGGGTCGCACATTTCCACAAACTCATTAACCCGCGAGCGAGTGAGACTAATTGCAGCGTTTGGGTAATGTGATTTCACATCTGTTACTGCAGCCCAGGACATACTAGTCAGCACAGGCCTGAATCTGGGAGGCTGAACCACATAGAGCTATAGAGCTATAACAGAACACACTCCGATGGGTCAGGACATGGGCTATAGACGGTATGTTGGCTGTGTATAGCCTATAGTGATCAACGTATGTTTTAACCCCCCCTCCCTCTTCGTAAGTCTGCGTCCATTGCTATTTGCCAATGAACTGACAACACCAGTCATGGTGGCTCAGTGGTGTGATGTGAAATCAGTAGACCAATCAATAGACCTACCAAAGTATGCCTATTCACTACAATAAATATATGATCAGTGAGTTTAGGGCACGTCAAGCAAATTCAGGTTCCCTTGGCCTAATTGACGTCTGTGAGTTTCATGGCAGACAGTGACTTGGTCATTGCGCCATCTACAGAGGCTAACTTACGGTAGTACACAAATAGAGAACAATTATCCGCAAATGTAACACTTCCGTTTCATGGGCTACCTTATTCGCAAATTGGTTCAAGGCCTCACTTGCACGGTAAACACACACACACACACACACACACACACACACACACACACACACACACACACACACACACACACACACACACACACACACACACACACACACATCTGAATACATGCATGCACGTATAATAAATTAAATTTTCAGGGTCTTTAACTTGGTTGGTATTTCCAATAATTCAGTAAATTACAGCAAACAAATTTATGTTAATAGAAAAGGTGGGAACCAACTGTTTAATATGGGAAAAGTAATATACTTTTGTTAATTATGATTAATCCTTTGTTTAACCCCCAGCAGTGTTACAGAAACTCCAATTATAAGTTTACAGGCATGGGGCCGCTTATGGTAATGCCATATCTCATCAATTACCATCCCGTGACCATAAATTGGCCCCGGCGCTGACAACGAGATGAGGTTAACACGCTGATTAATTTGAGCTACTGTGATTTCAGGCTGAAGTTGACACTTCTAATCTCTGACATAGACTGAAAAGTTCAGGCAATTTCAAAATAGAAAATGTATTTTCTTTTTCTCCGTTTGGGGATGAGTTTAAGTTTATAGACCTCACCGTATACGTCTTGAACGAGTATTTCGTATAGCCAAATCATGTCAAGGTTAACTTGAGATGTTTTCTTATAGGGCTAGCAGATACGGAAATGTGGGAGCTAGGCCTAATTATGCTTTAAGTTTAAATAAATACCAAGCGAGGAAAAGATGCGAATGCTTTGCATCATTGGGTTGCATCATTTGCATGGTTTCTTGTATTGTTGTATCCTGTTTGGTATAACATGCGTGTCATAAATTACGAGCTATTAAATTAATTAATATCTTGATTGTATTAGTTTTTTTTCTAGGCTAGACTATATGCATTTAACCACATCTTCATTAAACTATCACTATATAGGCCGGATGGCATGGAACATATAGTTATTGTTAATCACATATTTAGAGAAAAGAGAAATATTGCGAAATGCTGCTGTTGAAAAATATTATTAACCTTGAAATGTGTATATGCATATACCACTCACTGTGTGAGCAGCTAATTGTACAATCATTTTATTTTGCACAAATATTGATCAATGATTTGGGGACTTTGGGGACTTAAAAATGTCACGGGGAAATGCCATGAACACAGAACAAACCCGTGTATTAAGGAGGGGATGTTAAATGAACAAGTTTAAGGGAGCCTCGTACACTCAAAACTGCAAAATCAGATTTTTATTATAGTTTTGTATATAGCAAGCTTTCGGTCATAGACCTTCATGAGGAGGGAGGGGGGTTAAAATGGGTGAGTGGTGGGTGTGTGATGGGGAGGAAGGCAGGAGGTCACTTTGAGCTTCAGTGACTTTCTGTATCGAACAAAGAAGGTTACAAATGTCTTCTTAATCAAGCCACCCTCTGCAAACGTCCTATATTCCACGTGCGGGTGCGGGGCTAAACGATTGTCAAGTGTCAACCACACTGTTATTATGCTATTTAATAGATTTGTTTGCTTAATGCTTATGGGCTGTTTGCTCGTGATGATGGTCCATGCATTGATTGAAATGTGTCAAACTGATTCTATAGACACAAGTTAGTGAGTCAGTGAATGATTGTATTGTTCCACTTTTTGCTTTGGCAATGTAAACGTGTGTTTTCTCATGCCAATAATGTTTGTCCTACACAAACATTAAATTCCCATTTGAATGGAGAATTTCACGTCATAGTGTAAAATTTACGTCATAGTCAAATGACGTCAAATTTTACGTCATAGTTTAAACACAAACACTGCGTAACACAAAAGGTGAGGACGCAAATTGTGATGGGCCGGAGATGAGATGATGTATATGATAATGTCCGACGATAAGAGCGCCCCTCACTTCACACGGGTGTGATTTTTATTTATTTGACAGGGAGAAAGTCATGTGGCTGCTCTGTATTGAAGTTAATGGTAATGATTCGCGTAATGCAGTTGTGGTTTGTATAAGAGTGCAGGATAGGCAGGCTATAGCTAGCCTGCAGTGCAAGCTATATGCTACGGGTTTTCAAGTTTCAAGAGACTGCATTGATTGAGGCCGATAGATGAGTTCAGAGTCAGATTGATGCATGTGTAAACCATGTCTGGTCGACTCCGATTTGATGATAGCCTATAATTGCAATCATAACCTCAATGCGAGGCTCGCATATTTGACCACAACAATGACGTCCCTGTAGCCTTGATTGACAATTGATATCACATGTGATTCATTGAAACATCGATAGGCCTACTATTAAGTGCTATAAATAATGTCATAAATGATTACTTAAGAGTAGCCTAATGTTATATCCAGGTTCGGGTATTCTATTTTGATTTATTTATAGTGCGGATTGACTGACTATAGAGGTTGAATCCATCCATCGTGTCCAGTAGAGTGGTGTTATCAGAGTGACCGTCATGGTCAAGGCAATGACCGTCACATCACAGTGCTGACATCTTTACCGCTGCTGTCGGATATGAGTGTGACCAGTCACCCTTCATAAACCCTATCTAGCTAGTGGAGCTAACACTGTAAAAAAGCCTAGGTCACTGAACATTGACTAACATTCGGATTCTTGGCGCTTGTGAAGTAAATCAAGCCTATAGCCCACTGGAATAGCCACTACACACCTATTACATGAATGAAGACATAAATCATCCGTCATTTGAATTCTTGAAAATTATTTTTATTCGTCATTTTAAATTGGTATACAAACCTGTCAATTATGGTGCATTTTGATGTAAGTTTAAACATTTAAGAAATGTGTCAGTAGCACAGACAATAAGTTAAAACATGTCACAAAAAAGACCAGCGGGTACATAGCAAGAATGTTTTATCTACACAAAACATCCTAAAACAGAGTAGGCCTACCGAAAGATCATATATATTTTTTATATTTTTTTACGCTCCCGTCTCATGCAGACGAGACTGTGGTCGCCTAACAGGTGTTTATTTGTTCAATTTGAGTGGGCACCATCATCTCTCTAAATATTTCCAAGAGTTAAATCCACGTGCACTGCGCATGCCTCAGAGACCCATTTCAATAGACCTACCTATGTGCTTGTGTGGTAGGCTGTTACCAAAATGTATACCCAACCTTATAAATATTAATTTGACATAATATTAACACAACTTCACCTGAACACAATAACATTTGTGTGCATAAAGACACACTAAATGGAAACGTAAATACGACGGTTGTTTGGCTCTCAATAATTATGCCTATAGGCTAGATCATTACAATAGTAGGTATCATCAATAGCTGATAAATCCTTTTGGATTAACAAGATAAATAACCCCGCCATCAGGTCAATCAAATGTTCCTTCCATTCGTCGTCTTGGTTATGGTCAAATGTCTCTAGATGGAGTCACACTCAGTCTCCGGGTTTCTCTCACAAATGCAGGTCTGGTTAGCTCGTTCTTTCGAATTTCATCTAAACATAACGGCAATGAAAAACAAGCGCCACATGGGCCATTTTGAAACGTCACTAAGTGAAACTCATGGACACTGTATGCTCCAGCGCTTTGCGTCGAAGGGAGGCAATGCTTGTCCCTCTCCACATGTCACTTTCCGGGCCAGTACACAGCTGCTGTGCGGCCGATACGTTCGAGGAGCCGGAGAGAGAGCCTGACATTCCAGGAAAAGGCGTCTGGTAGAGGTGAGACTGCAGACCGCCGCCATTGGAGGATAGACCATTGGAAAGACCCATGGAGTTGGGGGGACCGGGTCCTAGGCTGCACTGTGACAAAGACTGTGACATTGCCGGCTGGCGGCCCATGTTCGGTGGGAGCTGTAACTGTGAGACTCCAGGCATCCCGGTCGCCCATCGGGTGTCGTTGGCGTGGAAGGAGCACAAACTGTTCTCCATAGCGGTAGAGAACTGGGGCAGGCCGTTGAGGCCGTGAGTGGGGAGAAGCGTTCCCGGGGACCGAAAAACATTGGTCGTCTTCTTCCTCTTCTTCCATTTGGCGCGTCTGTTCTGGAACCAAACCTGTGACCAAATATATTGGTATATAAGAAACTGGGAACAGGATTCATCCATATAGGGGACACAGCTTGCATATATGTTGTCATATGATATAATAACATTAAAACATTTGCTTAGCCTTAGCCACGGCATATTGTTATTTTCACAAAGCTGATCTTGCTCCAATGCATGTTGCATAAATAATTCTAAATGGTAGCTAATTCATCTAACATCAAAAACCACGATCTAACGCGGTTTTAGGATAAAAGGAAATACATCTCAAACAATGAAACAACAAACACATTAAAACTGGCAAATTACATAGCTTATTATAACAAGAAAGCAATGACGTAATGGTAGACTACAAGCATCATGCAATTTTGATATTTGTGGTTACGCACAATTTGTCATAATAGCTACTTGACTTGTTATTTACAAGTGAAAAAATCTTACATTCTGTAGCTTTAAAGAGAAACGCACTAGGCCTATATTGCAGCCTACGTAAAAATGAAACACGCGCACGCTCTTTCGTGCGCTATACAGCTCTCTCTCACACACACACACACACACACACACACACGCGCGCGCGCGCGCGCGCACACGCACACGCACACACACACGCACGCACACACACACACACACACACACACAGCCGGTGTTGTGGTTGAGCGTTATAAAGATTTCATCATCTTCAGGCATGATTAATGCGTGCGCGAAGCGGAGAGTCGGTGCCGCCGTATTAAAACTGAAATCTCGCTCTCATTCCGCTCAGCCATCCGTGAAACGTCGACCAAACCCATTACACTCGGGGGAAAGAAAATGCAATTTCTCATTCCATTAAAAAAGTACAATATAGTCTTGAGTCCTATTAAGACGTCGCTGATATAGCATTTTAAGAGAGTAGGCCTATACAGCGTTCACACAGGGTTGCACCTGCAGAGCACACATATAGGTTTGTAAACAACACGCATGGCGTGCTAGACCTATATGAGCATACAGTCTTCGGCTTTATAGATACAAGAATTGATTATTACGATGACTAATGATTATACATGTTTTATTGCTTTCAGAGGAATAATTTGCATGAATTTTACATCACTGGTTAATAACCCGTTCACTACTATAAATAAGACAGAAATTGGTTGATAATGTGTTTAGTTTATTATGGTCTGATATCGTGCATGCGGCTGCCACAAATGACCACAATGTAGACTGTTGTTCATCCATATTATGTGCTTGTAAAACAAAACACAGTAGGTTGCTTTGCAGTGAACAAATTACAGGGGCGAAATAGAGGCCTCCGCGAAAAAATGCCTATACTGACTGCACGAAAGCTCTGTCTTATAAGCATTTTAATGGCTAATCGATACATGTCAGAATATTTTCATACACGTTATTGATTTAATTCACTATAGCCAGACTAATAGAGTATTGCGTTGGAAAGCAAGAAAATATTGTTCCCGTTTGGAAATTGCAAAGTGCCACAAGTGGCGTTTTGCTATGAATTATCAAGGTTTTAACAAAACGCGTGTGTGTTCAGGACCATGGACAGCGCTCGAGTTGACGGAAGCTATATGCAGCCGGCTCAGTCCAACAGCCAGAAACAGAAGCGGCACAGGACGGGCTTTACACCGGCCCAGCTGAACGAGCTGCAGGAGCGGAGCTTCGCTGAAAACCACTACCCAGATATATACCAAGTATAAGGCTTTTTGATATAGGCTCATGAATAACTGCAATTGTAGGCCTAATCAAACGACAATAATAATAATAATAACAATAATAATAATAATAATAATAATAATAATAATAATAATAATAATAATAATAATAATAATAATAATAATAATAATAATAATAATAATATACATTATACAATAATTATGCTACACTATCGCAGTGGTTGTAACTTACAACCACTGCGATAGTGTAGCATAATTATTGTAAGATTTACGTTGAATTTCAGTAAGAAAACTAAGCAAATGTTAGATTCGGAAACAGATCCTCCGACTCTCTTATAGCCTATACATAGTGAGACTAGCTATAGCTTTTGTTAGATGTCGACAACATCATGGTAATCCTCGCCGCAGCATACCTGAACAGCATTTACCTGAACGCGAGATTCAGTTAGGCCGATCCTTAGAGCCAGTTCCTCTCTCATGAAGATATCTGGGTAGTGGGTTTTGGCGAAGCTCCGCTCCAGCTCGTTCAGCTGGGCCGGTGTAAAGCGCGTCCTGTGCCGCTTCTGTTTCTGGCTGTTGGACTGAGCGGAGTTCTGCTGCTGCTGCTGCTGTTGCTGCTGCTGCTGTTTCTCTGGGTCTTTGCCGTTAACAGGCATGCCTGTGGGGTTTGATCCGACAGGAGTGATGTCTTCTCCGGGCAGAAGAGTTGTTCCCTCTACGGTGTCTGTACCAGGGGCCATGTCGCCTGGATGCCCCTGATCTTGCACGCCGCCGCCCAGCCGACACTTCAGAGCTTCTCGGTGCCCGAGTAACTCTGCAGCATCCTTCATCCCTATGAGGGAAGACAGTGGGAAGAGGTCTGGATAAACAGACATCTAACCGTAAATTGCTATGAATGAGGGATATATTAAATATTTTTGCTTGTTTGTGACAAAAAGCTGGCAAGTTAACAAGAGGTAGTCTGCAAAACGTTTCACGGCAATGCTTCAGCCGTTTAACCATAAGCAAAATAGCCTAATTATTTTTGCATTGACACAGACTGTCAGATCGTCTCACATTTATATAAAATTGACATAAAGATTTGCTTTGACGAATATTTGTTAAGCAAGACAAGCTATTTGTCACTTCACAAGGGTAAATGAAAAGTTGCTATCTTACAGTGGAGTTGCGGGCTGGAGTTTAGCGTTGATAACTCACCGAGCCGAGCGTCCAGGAGGTCGGCGTGAGAAAGCATTGCGTACCGCTCCAGGGCGAGATGCGCTCCAAAAAAATCCTACAACTTTGAGCAATTTAAAAAGTATATATCGTCTAAATGAACGAAAATTCGGTTTGTGGTTAAAAAAGGAGGTCCCTTGCATTATAATGTCCTTTAGACCGACGGGGAGGCGCTTATTAGTTGAAAGAGCCCATGAGCTTCCTCAAATGAGAGCCAATCAGAATCGGAGCTTGGAATTGTCAGCGACGTGACACCCCCCCCCTCCCACCCCACCCCCGTTCCAAATACACGCGCACACGGTCCAAACCATGCACGAGGCAGGCACAACTACAATTCTATCTTCTGCCAGTCCATCCTTTGATTTATTAGCTTTTCATACTCAAGTTATTCTACATTAAACATCTTAATGTGTTTGCTTAATCGTATATATATGCGGGCCTTACAGTTAGCCCATATATTTGCAAAATATATAGCTAAAACTAAGCCGCATTCCGCCAAAGGGATGTCTTATTTGAGACTATACAGTATTTGACCCTTAGATTTCACTGCATGTCTGCATGCATAGCATTACGCGATTGGGTTACAAGAAGCACAGTTTCAGTCGGCGTGCAATTATGTCAAAAATAGAGCCATTTGACTATTACATTCTTCCTTCAGAAAGAGATGATTCATCTCCCTGACGGAGGTTTCCCCTCGAACTAACAACAAAATTGATATAATTCAGATCGGAGTAATTTTCAAGTCCATTAGTCATTCACCTCTAATTAGAACTATACCTACATGCCTTTTATCACTGTTATGAGAGGAAATCTAGACTAAATGGTTTAGAGTGGACTGTTCCAACCGGACCTGGTGGAGTGTGATTTTAGGAAATAAGCAGCCTTGGTCATGGCAGCGTCGGTCTGCTGCGATGGAGGGAACATCGGACAGCCCCCTCCTTCGCTCCAATCCTTGGATAACAAACAAAACGAATATCGCACCCATTCCCCCATGGCAGGTGATTTGTGGAGACAAATCGAGGAAATAAATAAATAAACGAGTACAGATGGATTTAAGCTCTGTTAGTGATCGGCTGCTTTAACTCACATCGACTTTTCATCAACACAGGTGCAATTAAAGGTATTTAGGCCTATGTGGTTCAAACAAAATCAGACGTGGTGGACGTAAATGATTTAGCCCCTTTAGCAGTAGTCCATGAGTAGGCTATTATACAATTAACAGGACAGGGATTGATCTTCCACTCCCCTCACTTCTCCAGACAGTATTGGTTAGAGAAGGCTTTTGGCAGATGTCAGGGTGAACCTTGTGAATAGACCACCGCCCGGGACTAAATGGTTTCTTTTCAGCTGCACAAAGGAGGCGTCCGAGCGAGAAGGTTCCATGCGCCCCCGGCCTCTCTCCCTCCTGCAACCCTATACGGATGTAGCTCATCTTTTATGCTATATACTCTCTCAGCTGCAATCTACTGAAAGCTGACGCGATCGGCTGTTAAGGGACGCAGGGAAGGCTAGGCTACCTGGCACAGCGTGAAAACACCGGTGGTCCGCAGAGATGAGGAAAGGAAAGTGTGACCAGTTCCAGAGGTTCAAGAGAGACAATCAGCAACATCAGAGCTTCGATTCGTTTGACTCAGACGTATAGAGCAGAGGGACTGTATTGGAAGTTATAAGGCCAACACTGCGTGCATATGTGAGGGGCTTGAGTCAGGAGAGACGGTGTGTATACTTTGGCTGTTTCGTGGCTATAGGCTAGGCTAGTCTATATATAGGCTATGTTATAGATCGGCCATAGACAAAAATATGTATTTCATTTTCACCAAATCCATTTTGGACTCATGTGCAGATACAGAAAATAATTACAATTAAGTTAAAATATTATGCAGAGAATTTATATTTCATGATATTTTTTTTAATTAATATTATTACCATTATTATACAATTCTACTTTTATGCAGGGATAGACAATATGTCTCTCAGCAAGTCAAAATCTATTGCAAGACATGCATTTAAATACATTTTAAATTAGAAACAGCTCGGCTGTTTCTCCCCCAACAACATCTTTGTGCTAATAATGCATGCAGGCTATATAGGCTATATGCTACGGCATTCATTATTTTAACATATTTGTGGTGACGATGATACAGGCGAATAATAATAATAATAATAATAATAATAATAATAATAATAATAATAATAATAATAATATATAATATATAATATATAATATATAATATAAAATATAATAATAATATAATTATAATTATAATTATTATTCCGAATAGACAGTAGGCTATAGTTCATTCTAAAGATACAAAACAAAAAACATGTTATAGGCTATAGTAGGCCTATAGTATAAATATAATAGCCTACGTTTGTGGACATTAAAGGATGCGAGAGTCGAGACCATAGTGACCATACTACTGAGTGGCCCACTTTATTATCAAATAATAGGTTACTCAGCAGCAGATTCATATTACAAATACTATTTGCATTGTCGACAGTTTACCGTTGCTTTCCAAACAGACAGAGAATATAGGCCTACTGTCCGATCTGCAGTTGCCATAATAGGAGGAACCTAGAAGAAATTGGTCTATGTCTCACTCAGCGTCCATAACTGGACCACATCAATCTTCCCCAGTAAAAAAAACACACTCGCATACAATCCTCCCCGGGTTAATGCAGCGCATCTGAGTGCGGAACGGCTGTTTACACGCGAGGAGACACTTTTAATGGAAGCGCACCAAAAACAAATGCAATTTTGTAGAGCAATTTCAAAGATCAAGAATTCCGTGTCCTGCCTCTCCGCGGTTTTTTAGCAATCAAACTGCGTTAAATCCATTGTTGGTATAAGGGCCCTGCTGAGAGGATAGGAATATAGGCAAAATGATACAACAGCAAAGAGCAACACATGGCATGGGGTCAACAACTTTCAACCTGGCATCCCTATTTTGGCATTCTAGGTAAAGGTCAAAACATATATAATAATACAAAATATAAAAATTACAACAATTTACATTTTTTGAAGAGTAACCTTATGGCTTATATAAGTCGGAAGTCCTTCATCAAATCCTCTCCCAATCCATATAGGCTATAAGCAAGGGAACCTCATTGTGCTTACAGGCTGACTGCAGGATTTGCTGTGGAAATGTTTTAGTATCGCATAGGCATTCACTCAATTATAGAAATCTAAAGGGAAAAATCGATCTTCCATCTGCAGAAACGACAGTTTAACAAATTACATTGTAGTTTCGTGCAGGTGATTTGATGACAGTTGGGGGAATAAAAGAAGCCTATAAGTTTGTTGCATTCGAGCCCGAGAGACATGAGAGGGGCGAGAACGGGGAATCATAGAGGCAGCGCTATTACAAGGCGTCCCTCTCCGGCCACCCATCCTGGCTGCATCGCCCTGCGCATCTCATGCCCCAATTAGGCCCGCTGCCCTCCGCCTGGTCTCCATTATTGCGTGATCTGGAGCACAGAGCTATAATCATGGCTTCAAATAAAATAATCAGCAAAGAAGAGCGATTTCCGTAATGAGAAGGAGAACGTGTGTGTCACGGAGAACGGGCTGGTAGTGGTGGGGGGCTGGGGGCGCCATAATGAGAATCTATAAGGCTGGGATTTTCGCTGTCTGAAACCTTGTACTACTTAATATTAGTGTTACAGTGCAGTTTTAATTATTAATGGCTGTAGGCCTATTTGTGTATGTTCAGGGATAGCTCTTCCAGATACCATGTAAACGACTGCCATAGCATAATATGCAGTTTTCATGACATTAAACTGAAACCCTAACGGAAAAGAGAATAAATACTATTGCTATATCAATAATACATATATAAACTACACACACACAGACACACACACACACACACACACACACACACACACACACACACACACACACACACACACACACACACACACACACACACACACACACACACACACACACACACACACACACACACACATGCATGCAGACTTGCACCTTGATTGCATATAGGTATAAGTTACGATATAAAACCATTTAATTCTATTAACATCATAACATGTGTCTTTGACATAAGTATAGTAGGCCTATACATTTCCCTCATATCTCCTGGAACTTCAACACCGTCCTATACACCCATATAACATTTCCTTGGCCAGTGCATGCATGGTCAGCAAGGAAAATAATCAAAGGCATTCACTATAAATGAGATATGTTTTCTTCATTTGGTAATTCCTCTGCTATTAGCTATCAAAAAATCTGGCCAAATGTTGTTTTATTACATTCCATACGAATATCTGGTTATTATCTCACGTTAAGAGCAAAATGAGCAACATTTTTTAAATGTAAAAGGCACAGTGATTTTAAGGACCAAAATATCTTATTGAATGTATCAAACTATTGTTGGTACATTATCCTTGTGTGGAGTAGTGACTTTCCTTAAGTGGGTGGTAATAGCCTATTAATCAGTTATATTTATATTTTAAGTATCAAAGGAAAGTATGAAGCCATGGGGACTTGAAGTGAATGACCTCTCCCATTCAGGCTGCTCCCAGAGTGTCTACAATTCCTTCTCCCTGACACCTTGACTTTCCCTGCTGTTCTGCTCCAGCTATTAGAATATGTTCTTTCTTAAGTCCGGTCATTAGTTAGGTCCATTACTGCGACACTGTCATTAAGAGGCTCCAAAGAGGCATCATTGAAGGTAATGAGTGTCTTACATTACAGGTGCCAGAGAGCCTGCATGGACATCCTGGCCCATTCCTCAATGCATGCTGTCAGCCCCAAACCATCACCACCGCCCCCCATTTCCAACCCCAAATTATCTCATAAAATATGTTTGGCACATGTCCACATTCAATACCTGCAGACTTGTGTGATGTTTCAGACAATATTTGACATTCAAATCATTAGGGCCATGCTGGAACATTTTACATGTTTCCACCCCGGTTGGCTTTCATACAGAAATACTAAACTGACATGCATGGTTTATATATATATATATATATATATATATATATATATATATATATATATATATATATTCTTATGGAGCAGAATAGGGTGTCCCAGTCTCTCCAGCTCTTTTTAGTAAACAGAAAATATTTTTTCAGAAGGGTTTCATCCAATCAGCAAAGAGTATACCCATTATAGCAGTCTCAATTTTATAGTGTTCCAGCTCCAATTGTGTCTGCTCATTTGTTTGGTTCATCACTTCCAATTGCACTTATTTATCCTGCATCCTGTAGGAGTTCCCTCTCCTGGTTGGCTAAAATTGGTATCCCGAGCTGGAGACCCAACACAATGATTTGGTATATAAATATAGAGCTGTATTTAACACGTATTTTAACAAAACAAAATAAAAAAGCACTTTTAATGTCTTCACCAATCAGTTTGTGCAGACGCACAGTAAGCACAAGCAGACTCACCTAAAATAACAGATAAAAGGGGAGGACTTGGGTCAGTAGTGTCCCTGAGTAGCTTGAAATTAGAAACATGTGCTGGTAATTATCAAACTGCAGCAAAACCACATCATGCAATTTAATGCCTCAGCAAATTAAAGAATAAATGGGAGCAGTCTCTTTGACCTTGCTCACTCCGACTTGCCCAAGTTGGTCTACCTATAGCACCTCAAGTGTGCACTTGGATTTGTGCAGTCAGACACCACATACACACGCACACGCACACGCACACACGCACAATTCTTCTAATATCTCATGTTCACTGGTTCTCCAATCCATTGTTATACCATGCAGCTTCCAGTGTTTCAGTATGTTAATTACCCAGTTCAGCTCCTGTACCCTTTCACTTCACAAACCACACTGTATTCACTCCACAGATCTCACACCTATATCCATCCATTCTCTTTATCATTCATTCTCTGTCTCCTCCCTCTCTCCTCCCTCTCTTCCATCCACTGCGCTATGTTTCTGCTGCTTCTCTGCTAAACACAGCACTACTTCTCCCAAGATTAATTGATCATCAATTTAGCCCTAATTTGGACCAAGTCAGCTGGTAAATGGGGCACTTTTCCCTGATTGTTAGTGAAATGTGTGCAAGTACATTGATAAATTTTGATTATTTATCAATTACAACCAAATGAACTAAATCTATTGAATAAATTCCAGCCTGATTGCCATAATAGAGTTTGAAAATATGGCTATTGATAATGATTCCGGCTAATAGTCTTTTCCGGCCGCGGTTGCCGGCTTGTCGGAATGACAACACAAAACTCATTTTTCACAGAATCAGCTGAGTGAGTGCGAGGCCGATCTTTCATTAATCAGTCACATTACGGAGCTGATACGCCGTAATACGCGATGCTTTCCTCACAAAGACTGAAACACTTTGTCATATTTTATGTCAATTACCAGTCATTGTTGCGATGTGTTCCATCAAGGCATCTTGTAATAGTTAACATATGCTAAGGTAAGCTCCTTGTACCGCCCTCCTTATTGGAGGGTGTTGTCTCAATATTTGGGCATTTTTAGGGGTCCATTTTTACCCACTCACAGTTAAATTAACACTGAGGATTTTGCTGTGGGAAGTCTCGTGACTACAAGACAGGCTGATGATGAAATAGGCCCCGGTCTTAATTTCTTATTTTCCTGCGCTGAGGCGCTTAAAGGAAGGGTGGAGCCCCCCCCCCTCTTTTTTTAAATGGACCTGCCACCCTGTTTTTCCAAAGTTAATGGAAAAGCAGCTTGCTGGAAAATAGGAGAAGAAAAAAAATAGAATTAGGTCCAAACGCTCTCACACACAATAACAAGACATAACTATGAGCTATGCTCCTATTTTCACACAGATAGAGATAACCAAATTACCATCATTTTATTACCGACACACACCACTAGCTAAAGCACTAGCTTCATGGTAAATTTCTGGTGAGAGGTGTGTGACATATGTGCATGCTTCCTACAAAACACAACATATTTCAACGAACACATCGAACAATAAAAAATTGGAAATCAGACGAATTGTAGAGGACTTGCGCATGTGAGTTTGCTCTAGACTTTGCAGTGAATACAATTGATTTGTAAAATAGGGTTAATTAAATAAATAGGGCTTATACGAGTGTCCCGTGGTCGTAGGTGATTTCAAGAAAGGAAGGAGCTAAAAACAACTGCATAATCAACCTTCCTTTTTAATCAATGATATGAAGCAGCCTGCACTAATCATGGCTGTTGGAAGCAACTTAATGATCAGCATTTCGAGTGGCCAGGTAAGGCACAGTGCTGCAGAGCCAACACAGGGGCCAAGTGTGGGTGAATTAACCCAGTCTAGCTTTAATATGCTGGTGTCAGCTCTGGTTAGCGCGTGGCTTATTGTGGCCTGTATTGGCAATGGCATAGCATCCACTAGCGTCTCTCTCATATATGCCAGCAGGCAGCTATCTATAATCGATGGCCAACTTTAATTGAACAGGCTGCCTGTTAGCGACTGCCGAAGGTGTGCAGAGAGAGCCATGCGCTGCATTCATCACATTGTTATGGGGAATAAACAGAAGGGGGGGGGGGGGTTCTTTATAGGACCAATCGGGGCATCTGCTCGTGCATGACAGTCAATTATATTTGGAAATTTCCCAAGTTGACCTGAACCGTTTCTAAGGATCCTCCAAATTATAAATATGTTAATAGCCATGAAAATATATGCTGAAGTGTTAGGCTATACGTATATGCCATGCTTAATTGACAATCAAAATAACATTTGAGAGACATAATATAGAATGAATTCTTATCAACCACATTATCCATATACCACATCATGTGGTTGTACAATGAATGCAGCAAGCTAAACTTTATTTCCAGTGTGTAATAATTATGCTTATATGCTAATTATGCTTATACACAATACTAACATATCTCTTAAACATTGTTAACAAATTACATTGCAGAGTCATTATGGCTATATTATTTTTGTAACAAGCTACTTCCATATAGATCATATGCAATATTATATGTCAGACAACAATGTAATTGTCCCCAGAGCTGCAATAGTATTCCCTGCATTTATATAGGCCTAATTGAAAATAAAGGCATTCAAACTCGTTTTTACATGTTTAGAATCTGGCGTTTAAGATATGGAATATACAATGTTATACAAATAATATAATCTAAATAAATGAAGTCAGACACCATTAGCCTCACTTCTGCCAAGTTAAGGAGGTCACAGAAGAGGAGAAACGTGGATTAATCCTGCCTGCCGGAACGACCTGCAGGTCTGCGGATTGAAGGCGCTTTATTCTCCATTCACACATAGCATGTAAAAAAATACTGTCCATTTGGATATATAGGCTACTTTAGCGGTAGCTTAGCCTACACTCTCACACTGACTGCAGGATTTTACTGCCATGGGTATAGCTACATTATTTTTATTATCATCATCATCATCATCACCATCATCATCAACATCAGCATCATCATCAACATCATCATCATAAAAAAGGAGCTCAACAGAACAGTAGCGTTGCTGTTGGGCAGAAACCTCGTATCCTATAACTTTTCATGTTTGTTTTTTGTAATGCCCTTAACACAAAAGTATAGCAAAAACAGCAGTGAAGCCCACAACTTTGATGTGAAGATTGTGAGCTTGTAATTTTATTTGAAACATTTTTAAAAAGTTTAAATGAAAGTGGTTAAGTCCATGATGGTTTTAGATAGACTGAACCAATGAACGTAATGAAGAGTAGCCTATTAACAAGCTGGTGACTAATAATAACGGCACTTGAATGGATCCATGAACGTTATTTAATAATTTCCTGAAAAGTATAGGCTAAGGTTTTGGAGGTTTCCACCTTACAACGAAGCCTATAGCCATGTATGCTGATCGGACGAATAAGTGAGTTTCCCCCTTATTTCACTTCTTGGACAGAAAAGTGTGAGAGGTGTCTGTGGGCCCTGGTTAACACCTACATAAGACAGACATTGTGCTGTAGATTTAAAATCATACATTATAGCTGAGGCGCTCACTGATGAACATTGCCCGAGCTGTCCTTTCTCATTTCTTCCTCTCGGTTCACGAATGTCACAGCACCACCCCCACAATAATAGCCTACTCGTTTTTTTTCTAAACCGTTTTTTCCCCCCCTTCGTGTGTTTTTTAAAAAGCGGCGAATTGCCAACTCTATGAGGAGCCACCGATGGACATGCCGCTTTTGGCGCGAGCTCTAATTGATATTGAGCGAGCTGCTGGTGAGGAGCGCGCGGGGCCACCGCTGGCTAATCTACGCTTTAATCAGCGCGTGTAATGAGAGCGGCGGCACGCGGCACGCTCCGAGAGAAAAGAGAGTTACAAGTAACGTCTGTCAGGGTCCGGTGGAAATATTGGCTCTAATTGTCGTGATTAGAGAAAACTGGATGACTTTGGGTTTTTCTTCTTCTTTTTTTTTAACACTATAATGTATAAAGAATCCCTGCGGGGGGTGTTAGTGCTCCATCTCAAGTTGAGCACCTTGAACAGTGTTTGATGTGATGCATGTATAGGCCTATATACTAAAACAACATGTGCACACTCACACACAAAATGCACTCTATACCTTCCCTCCAAATGCACGATTCAAGACGGGATATGGGGATTATCCTGGATATTTGGAATGCCGTTAAAATATAAATTCATCACAATAATAAGGCGTTCTGCTGTAACAGAACAAGCCGCACTGTGATGAGGGTGGTGTGTGTAGGGGGGGGGGGGGACCAGGGACCACTGACTGAATAGCAAGCGGAACATTAGTAGGTGTGTGTGTGTGCGTGTGTGCGCGTGTGTGTGTGAGTGTGTGTGTGTGTGTGTGGGGGGGGGGGGGGGTCTGGGAACACTGTCAGGTAATTAACAGGGCATTAGAATTGACACGCACACGCGCGCGCATATGGAGGCCCATGCACGTGCTCATCGACACTGTCACAGAAATAGACAGACACGCGCTCACTTAGGCATCACAGACAATAGACAAGACAGGCACACGTTGAGTAATATCACTAGTCAACACAATAGTGTTAATTTGACTGTGAGTGTAAAAATGTATATAGCCTATACTCGTGAGAGGGAATTACACCATGGCACAAATTAACACCATGGCTATACTTATTGTTGTGTAGCCTGTAACACATCATTTGTGTGTATCCATATGTGTATGTGATTCAGAAAGAAGGAGAATGACAGAAGAACAGCAGAGAAAACAGCGAGCGGGGCAACCGAGCGCCATTTTCCACTCATGGCCTCAGCAAAGCTGTGTGACAGTCTGCCTCTGGCTGAGATTAGCCTCATCTATCCGGTGTCACTGACTGTCGTGTCCACAAAATCACAGCATAAACGAGCCTGACTGAGGTCTGTGTGCGTGCGCGCGCGACTGTGTGTATGGGGGGGTATAGAAACACAGAGGGGGGAGAGAGAGAGAGAGAGAGAGAGAGGGGGGGGGGGAGAGAGAGAGAGAGAGAGAGGGAGAGAGAGCGAGAGAGAGAGAGAGAGGGTCAACTGGCTCCTCAAATAAACAGTGGAATAGACTGGGCTGTGGTGGGATGAATTGGGTTTCCTGGTGACAGGAACAGAGCGCGAACCTCAGACTTCCCTTCCCAGGGTCCACTTCCAGACCGCGGGAGCTGCCACCTTATCCTTTCATCAATCACACACACACACACACACACACACACACACACACACACACACACACACACGCACGCACGCACGCACGCACGCACGCACGCACGCGCGCACGCACGCGCACAAAATCTCATACTCTTAGAGCTGTCCATGGTGCTGAAATGACATTCTAAGTCCTTTAAAGGACGACTTCACCCATTTTTACTTGCGCGAGCAGAGCACGCAAGTACTGCGATCGGCTGGGTATGTATGCATGTATAAGTATGTCGGTGTCCTCCAACAGCCAATAAGGGACCACCATTCTTGGTGACGTAACTAAGGTATACTTTTCAAGGTTGGTATACGGTCAATAACGCGGAGGTCTACCCAGAGCATCAGTCTACCCAGACAGACAGCAGAGCTTTAGGACTCAGAGCTAGCCTGGCTAATAAGCCAGACTCAAATCACACTGTCGTGTGGTATTTGAGTCTGGAGATGCTGTGTATGGATCTTGTTTCCTGGGGGGCGGGTTCAAACATTTTCTCTTTGACGCAATTGGTCAGAGCTACTGTCAGTCAAAGGTCTCAAGCATTGAACGTCACTGTACCAAAGCCCGCCCATATTGCATACCGTGTCCCGATTGGCCACACCAGTTCTCTGGTGTAGGAAATGGGCGTACAATTGAGCCTCTCCAGACCGTAATCCGCCGGCAGGCAATTTTTCTTTTGCCAACGGCTGATTCGGTCTGGCTTATTAGCCAGGCTAACTCAGAGCACCAGCAGTGGTGAGCGCACCTCATGGCGAGCTCTGCTTGTGCACAAGTAGGCCATACATGGCCATGTGTGCAAGGCGCAAGTTGGCATCTCGACAGAGTGCATTTCTAGTCTATATACTTTATCTTCATATAATTGATCCAATTCACTTTATTCATAGAGCACATTTTAAATAACAGTGTTGAACCAAAGTGCTGTACACACAAAACAATACTAAAATTCCAAACTAACAATAAACAGGGCAAGACCATGCAGTGGAAACAACATGATTTAAACACTGTTGTTTGTTCCACAATGCGCTACAATGGAAAATGATCTCCTATCCTTAATGCTCATTATAAGATGGCACCATTATTGACTCACTCTGTGTCTCAGAAGAGGGTTGTTGACGGTTCAAAAACCCACATATAGCCTATAGTGACATGGCACTAGCAGGTTTGGTCATTTCAAACAAGATTTATTTTTATTCATGCAAGAATAAATCTTATAGTATAGCTAATTTTCCAGCAAGATAAAACCTCCAGTTCCTATTAACATGGATTACCGATGATGTCACTGATAGGCTGCCCACAGCCCTCCTCTGAGACACAGACCAAGTAGGAAAACAGTACGATGTTATGAGCATAATTGAGGACCAAATGAACACAGGTTGAAACTGGGTGAAGTTCTCCTTTAATGCACATGCAGTGAAATCCTGTTTCATCAAATAACCTGTTTACTGTGAAGTTTATAAAGTAGGCTAACCACCAAACGCAGAGAGACCATCTACAGTATATCACACAAGAGTTTTGCTCTAAAATTTGCTCTAAAAGTATTTAAAAAGTATCTAAAAGCTCAGGATGAAACAAATTACGGCCATTTCAAAGGACAGATGCAGGGGTAAGTGCTGCAGTACTTTAACATATACATTTCAACATTTATTGAACTACTATGGTGAAATGAAGGATTTCTGGCAGTGATGATTTGGAATAAATAAATAAATAATAATAATAATAATAATTGTAATAATAATAATCGTAATTTATTTTTATCAGACCATTTTGAAACATGAAATGTCTCTAACCACAAAAAATAAGCTATAGCCTATAACATAATTGTAAATGTATATATGCTAATTATGAGTCATAATTGTATGAGTCGGCACAAACTATGAAGTAAAAAAAACTAATTTGACTGATAGTAGGATATTAAGTTAAATTTAGATTATACCAGACCAGAGTCATGAAATGTAAACTGCTTCCATTTCTGAACTAAAACGATGTCTGTGAAAATATGTATATTATGTATTATGTATGTATTAGGCTTATAAATTATTTTCAAAAAAATAATAATACTACAAATAATAATCTATAGGTCTAAGAACATTAGACTACCAATATAGACTGTTGCTGTGGAATGGAAGGGAATGGGATGGAGATATCAGGCCGTATTTATGAGCGCTTTCTGACAAATAGGCGCAGTTCCGCTCGGCCGGCCACCTTTAGGCCTGTTTACATATAAGCTCCATTTCCGCGGTGGGCACACACACACACACACACACACTACACACACACACTACACACTACACACACACACACACACACACACACACACACACACACACACACACACACACACACACACACACACACACACACACACACACACACACACACAGCCAAGACGTTTTTTATGGACGGTCTGCTGTCTGCGGCGAGACTAGTGCGCGTGCATGTGCGCGCATGCGTATTCACGACCACCAGGTGACCTTGGGTAGTATATAATACGCCTAATAGGGTTGATTATAGAGCCCTTATACTCTAAGCTAGAGCCCGATTGATGATGAGACCTCTCGGTGTCGCGCGTCGAAAACAGCCTATATGTTTTCGAAGCGCGACACCGCCGTGCGATGGAACATAAATTAGCCTGAGGGGGAAAAAATCTGGAAATTATAAAAGTGACACATAGAAAGAAGCGCAAAACAGCAAACAGAACGGATGGAGTGAGCTCTAGTAAATGGAAATATGACCTCATTGGTCCTCCAACCTGTAGGCCTATACAGCTGTAGTTCCCAGATGACAGCATGCATGACTTTCCGCCGTGACTCTGGAAATGTCAACGTCCTAGCATCTTCCTCTCGTGGCTCCGTTCACTTTGACTGCATTTTATGACTCCTGTCAGAACGACCCAGAGTTATTCCTTATATAAATAAAGGGCTTTTAAAAGGGGATTAGA
>NC_136793.1:22853306-22858306 GCF_951216825.1 Electrona antarctica
TGAAAATCTTGAAAACATTTGTTTATATTATCATCCCAATATCAATATTTAGGTATTTTGTAAACAAGAAATTGTGAAATTTGATTGTGTCTAATGGCCAAGCCCTATAGTCATGATAAATGCAGGGCTCCAGCATGCACATGGGCCATGCATAGAACCTGTGACCTACCACATCCCTGAAAGTCCAATTCACATGGGCATTAAAATGCAAACGCATGCATATTTCACAACATTAAAATTTATGAAGCATTTAAAGCACTGTCCCTCCAGTAGTAAATCCTAATGATCTAATTTCCTATTCATAATATTCAGACTCGCCACCTCTATGCAGTGGCATCAAGAAACGTTACCATCTCAGATGCTGGAAGAAAACTGCTGTTGACACTGCAGGCACACAGAATCACCACAACACACGGCACAATCAGGCCCATGCACGTCGCACACACAACACCAATACGCACATGTACGTACACACCCATACACACACACTACCAATACACACATGTGCATACACTCAAATGCACACATGCATACACAGTGACTTTAGCAGTGCAGATGTGCACCCGGTCTCCTCTGTTGCACAGTGGCCCAGTTTGCAGCCATCTCCCTCCTCTGATGTATAACTCGTTGTCCAAGCCTTAATGTTGATTTATTATCCGTCCATAAATTAGAAAAATATGTTTGAGAATTCTGCGGCGCAGCCAGGCTGTGCGGACTGTCTGGGGATTGGCTGACGTGTCAGAGGCGCATATTGGCTCGGCGGGCAGCCTTTTGTTTCCCTGCACCAGCAGGCGTTTAATGAGCGCTGATGGCTTAAGGTAAATGTGTTAGGACAGACAGCAACAACAGCCACTAAAACAGCCTGCTACATGGGAGAGATATGCGGGCGCTCAACAGTAGCAGAACCATTTGTGTCTTTTACACATACCTCTAATGTTTTAAACAAAACAACAACAAAAAACATGGGTTTCAACTATGAATATTTTGGCCCTGGGAACAGCCAAATAAGGCTCGATCTGTTTATGACTGCAAAACAGCTTTTGCTGTCTCCACTGTTTCTTCATCACCAATAGATTTTTTTTTACCTTCCTCGCTGGGTGCTTTGTGATTTTTAAATAGCCCACGGTTCTCCATTCAGTGGTTCCATAATACGCCTCTCCAGAGCGATCTCCCATCAGCTTTGGTCCTATTCCACTCTTATCCTGCTATTATCGAATAAGGCTGATTATTGCTGCGGTGGATTCTCTCGCCCGTCCTGGCTGACTTGTGTGCTGACATACATACTAATTTCTAATGGAGCCTCAGACATCTCTGGAGGTAACATGTTGCACCGGATGCCACGCTGTGCCAGTCACAGAAGAAACGGCGCTGTGAAGTTCATATTAATCACAGAGCTAATTATAGGTCAAAGTTTAATATCGTGACATAAAAAGCTGCCGTGATGAAAGTCAGCTCTTCCCTCACAGGCCATGCCTCTCCCTGGAACAGACATACTTGTCAATCAGCAGCAAACCATCTACATACTAGGACAGTGACATCATTGTCATCGTGTCTTGAGCTGACACTGTCACTTCACTGTCATGGCTGTTAGGCCTGCTGTGCTGATGTCCTGCTCTGCTGTTTATGTTACAGATGTTGCGGTAATCAGAGCAGCAGTGTGTGAAGGACTCAACCTGCAAACCCCCGACAAACATCACGCCTGCAAAGGTCACTGTGGAAACACCCGGAGATGTGACGGTGATGGCTGGGATGGAATGAGACATGGCTCCACTGAGATAACCCATTTCTCTTACTGCGGTGCAGCATTTATAGCGTCAGCTTTCTTAAATCTTTACATGCTCAATTCATCATCTGTCTTCATAGGTATATGGAACAGAAATATATATTACGGTAAAACAACACACACACACACACACACGCACGCACGCACGCACGCACACACACACACACACACACACACACACACACACACACACACACACACACACACACACACACACACACACACACACACACACACACACACACACACACACACACACACACACACACACACACACACAAAAGCCTACCAGGAAAGGTCAAAACCCAAAGTGACCAATTAAAGTGCCTTTGTTTTCCTTTTCACAACTTTACACGCTTCCTTATTGAGGTTGAGTATCTTGCCTTTGTGGCTTACTGCAATATCAACAATGACGTTAATTCAGTTGGACAATAAGGCATCCAAGTGTGCTCAATGTTTGTTCATAAACCATTACCATATTTTTAATCAGCTTGTTAGAATTTTGAACCAATTATGTTACTTGTCACAACATTAGCTGGCCAGTTTACATTCAAAATGGCTTTACCTATTAGCTGCAAGTTTGAGTGCCTTTTCTCATGTAGAAAATATAATGAATCGCATAGACATTCATACCAGGCAAGACAAAATTATAGGTTTCTTGATGCAGGCTTAGATGGGTTGGCCATGAAAAGGAAACAGCTATAGTGTCGTTAGGAGTAAAACATTATGCCTTTGAAACCCACTTATTGTCCGTCAGCAGGGTTAGCTATGTCTCAGTTTGCACATTTATCCTGCGCCATAATAGGGCGTCGAGTTGCTGGTGGCGGCCATTGTTTAATGATCTCCTCGGGCTTTGGGAGTAAACTACAGCAGTAATCAGAAGGGTAAACTCAGCTATATTTCAATTTGGAGAGCCGCTCTTCCGTTCAGAGAGGCCGCTCTGAGGCGATAAATAATAGGACTATTTAGCCTATCCCACAGGTCCCCACTGTGACACCTAACTACCCAACACACACACACACACACACACACACACACACACACACACACACACACACACACACACACACACACACACACACACACACACACACACACACACACACACACACACACACACGCGCGCACGCACACGCACACAGACACACACACACACACACACACACAGCGGGACTCAGCCTATAACAATTCATGTCCCTTCCATAAATCAGCCCTACTAAAGCTGGTGATTAGCGACATCATTTAGCCCCTAAAACCCAAACAACGACAACTGTTTCCTTCGCTGTTTTACTGAGAAGATGGAGAGATGCACAGATGGTAAATTGGTTGGAAGGGAATGAACTGGAGCCGAATGAGTGGACTTGGGGACGTAGAATAAATTCAATGTGAAGTGATTTCACTGAACAGTTCTCTGCAATGAGATGACATGTGTCATGGCTGTGTCCTTGGATTCTTTGGAATAGTTAGTGAACTGATATTAATAATTCCTCACAAAAGGAATTATTATACTCTGTATGGTGTCTTTAGATGGTTGACCTGCATGATCTTTAAGCTATGTTACATTTTAAATTAAGTCGAAGCATTAAAAAGACCCTATCAATATGAGCATGAAAGCGAAATCAAGGTAAAATAAAAAAAAATATGTCTTATTAGTTGAATTACTGGAAATATCAGTAATTCAATATCATTCATATCAGTGATACCGATGATATTGAGTTATTATTTGCAATAGATACATTCAGTAAATGTTAAGCTGGTATTCTGTTTGACTATACAAGCTCACAACTGAACCTGATTTAGACCTATCACACATGGCATATATATCCATTAACCTTTTATTTATTTATTTTTATTAGCACCTTCAACATATGATCCAAACATTGCATTCTCCTCAGCCTGCACCGTTCATTGGGGTTCAGATAAATGAGATTCTATTGTACTAAAGCTGAGTTGGCTAGGTCTTTAGAGCATCTAACATACCCATGGGTGACAATAATTCACATGAATCAGGCTTTTTTTAACAAAGCGTTCAGCTTTTCTGCTACATTTTCTGTAGCTGTGGGAGGGTTGGAAGGTTCACTCGCAGCCCCTAATCGTCTACCTGTTAGTGGATTTCAAATGATATAGTTTCATCATGATGAATGGGTAACTGTATCAGTAGTTTTCTATTAATATGTTTTGAGGAAGATAAGCCTGAAGCATATATAAAGTACAATTTGTATATTCCTTATATTATTCTAGTGTGTGTGTGTGCATGCCTGTGTGCCTGCGTGCGTGCGCGCGTGCGTGCGTGCGTGCGTGCGTGCGTGCGCGAACTACAAAAACAAAACACTGCACAGTTGTGGAAACCCATTACATTATTCTGTATAGCTCCAGGAGATTTTCATTTCAAGCTTTGATATCGTAAATAATATGAATTTACCAACACCACATTAAAATAAATAAAATGTAATTAAAAAAAAAATAAAATAAAATTGCCATGTATGTTTGTTGTTTGTTTA
Organism: Electrona antarctica; assembly: GCF_951216825.1. NCBI lineage: Eukaryota > Metazoa > Chordata > Actinopteri > Myctophiformes > Myctophidae > Electrona > Electrona antarctica. Next base: position 22,857,591 of record NC_136793.1, read on the forward strand.
TGTTTGCCAATATAAATACTGATTTAAATAAAGGCCATAGCTGTTCCCTAGAATTCAATTCAACTGAAAGGTATACTTTTGTATAGATGGTATAATGCTATATACATTTCTGCACACTTTTGGGGTGCAGCGCAGCAACAATGATATAGGCATTGACTACGAAACAAAGAACATACTCTCTGAAGAATCTGATGTGACGTTTCCCTGAATCCTCCTAGATTTGCTAAAACAATTAACACTTAATTAGTTTCTCCCAACTCTTTGTCTTATGTTTCTATCAATTATCAACCTAGCATCACATATGATTTAAATTAGAAAACTAAACATTTTAACACTTCAGTAAGGTAGCCTACAATATACATTTTGTTTAGTTAACTTCCTTAACTATTCAGCACAGCCTCGGCAGCTATGTTTGGGAGCAGGAAACAGCTACAGGACACATTCATTAAGATGGCGTTTGAAAGCCAATACTTGATATTTTTCCCCAGACATTAGCATCTTTTCTTCCATACTTTACAAAACCACATGTGCCAATACAATATAACATAGGGGCGTATCCTATATCAAATAGCACCCATCACCCAACCTGGAAAACCATTCTCTTGGTTTCAATGTTGGATGAACAGGCATGCTTCTGATGACGGTTTGCTAAAGAGCTTCAATTAATGGCCTGTCACTTATCATTAGACTTGCTCAAAGGTGGGACACCAGGGAGC
>NC_136793.1:22863306-22865806 GCF_951216825.1 Electrona antarctica
CCTGTACGGTGCAGCCTTAACCGCGTGCGCGTATGTGTGTGTACGTGTGTGTGTCTGCGTGTGTGTGTATATGTGTGTGCTGAGAGTGAAGATAAAGACATTTTCCCTCCAGCACTCAACATTTTCAAGCTCCACTCAGCACCCATAAACCAACTGTTCTCCCGGCCTGGGCTGCCTCCATCTCACCGACTTTAACCACTTAAACCCCATGCAGCATCCGTATAGGGGATGCTTTCACAGAGAATAGCAAATAGATCGGCTATTTTCAGAGAAAGCTTTCCCCACAATAAGATAAAGACACTAGTACAGAGCCTGGAGGGACTCCGCTCAATTAACCATGTATATATGTTTTGTGTATGGTTTAATCTCTCCTATATCAAACTATACATCTCTCCTCTCTCACACCCTCTCAGCTCCTGTGTTGGAAAACAAACAAACACGCACATAGTAAAAAATAATTAATGTGTGTGTGTGTGTGTGTGTGTGTGTGTGTGTGTGTGTGTGTGTGTGTGTGTGTGTGTGTGTGTGTGTGTGTGTGTGTGTGTGTGTGTGTGTGTGTGTGTGTGTGTGTGTTGGCGAGGCATGCAGAGATGAGCAGATCAGAATTCAGAAAGGTCACAGAAACGGTGAAAGTGCAGATAAGCGACCGCAGCGTCCTGCAGCGCAGTGCAGAGGGAAGTGTGCACGGCCGCTGTGTACATCTCACATGAGGGCTGCGCAGGCAGGGGGTGGTAATGGATGGCTGGTGGGCGCTCGCTGACGTGTTATTCTTTTATAAAACATTGCCTCTGCGTAGCAGAGCGCAGGGGAGAGCGTGTCACCGCTGTGATGAATGGCCAAGGGATAACGTCTTCACTCCTGACCCCCGCCCCCCCCACCAGCACGCACACACACACACACACACACACACACACACACACACACACACACACACACACACACACACACACACACACACACACACACACACACACACACACACACACACACACACACACTCAAATACACACACACATACACACAAAGCAGGCAGGCATGCTTACACATAGTCACGCACGCATAAACACTGATGCACGCACATGCAAATGCCCCAAGACATCCCCGCACACACACACACACACACACACACACACACACACACACACACACACACACACACACACACACACACACACACACACACACACACACACACACACACACACACACACACACACACACACACACACACACTGCACGTAATCAAGGACACACTAATGCCAATGCACATTCCAGTTGGTATATTTTGGCGACGGGGCACACACTTAAAACCATGTGATGCCGCTGAAGTCACATGCTGTACCTGTTCCCTCCCTGCTAGCTTTATTAAGGGTGATTTACACTTTATGCTTTATTACTATTTTTGGTGCGTGTCACGGCGCGCAACTAAGTAGAACTCAGTCTTGCAACTCACTGGCTCAACTCACTCACTGGCTGATCAGCTGCGGACAGAGGCCCAATAGCAGATCTACAAGCTCACAACATCTTGCACCGTCACACGGCGTGAGCGAGGAGGTAGAGCAGGTCGTCCAATGATCCATGGGTCGGCGGTTCGAATCCCGGCTCCTCCTGTCTACATGTCGAAGTGTCCTTGGGCAAGACACTGAACCCCAAATGGCTCCCGATGTGCTGGTTGGTACCTTGCATGGCTTCCGCCGCAATCGGTGTATGAATGTGTGTGTGAATGGGTGAATGTAATGCACAATCTATGTAAAGCGCCTTGGATAAAGGCGCTATATAAATGCACCATTTACCATTTACCATTTACCAGCTTGTAGATCTGCTATTTGTGGTGCACGACATGACGCAAAACCATACCTCAGCCTTTAGCAACCCACTGGCTGATCAGCTGCAGATTCTCTCCTCATTTGCTCTCTGGAGTTTCAACTCTCTATTATTTATTTTCTTTTGATCACAGTTCTGCAATCAAGTGGACTCTTCCCCTCTCATTCATCACACTACCTGACTAATCCCCCCCCCCCCCCCCCCCCCCCACACACACACACACACACACACTCCAACATCATCATCAAAGCTACATTTCCAGCCATGTCCACAGACAAAAGCATGAAAGACTCAGATCAAAAGCTGCTCCTATTAGTAACAGCAGCACCGCTGCAAAGCAAAGAGGAGGTTCACGGCGGACAATGTCGCCAACGAACTGGAGAGGTCAGTAATAAGCTGTGGCCTCGTGCCCTGTGTGCCGTACAGCCAGCGACACTCCAGCACACAGTCACTGATGACAATCTATATATATAACAAGCAAGCAGAAGAAAGCTTGAATAGAACAGTGCTTATACCGCCGGCCTCCACCCACCACCACTTATTGCCTTGCTCGGAAAACCGCACTTAAACCCATAGTAAACGTGACTGGGGCCGGGCTCTCTGTACATGGGCCAGTCCACACAATCGCTCTAAAAGCTCTGTTGCGACGTGTTGTTGTGATGTACAGTTGCGACGT
>NC_136793.1:22868306-22870806 GCF_951216825.1 Electrona antarctica
ACACACACACACACACACACAGAAAGTGCATGCATGCTTTGTGGTGACAGTCCAAATAACACTTTGTTGGTCCTCATTATGCTGGATGACCATAGTCTATCCTGCATATTGTGAACCCTGAAAATGAGACAGTACGAAGACTTTATGACTTCTCATTAAAACATACTTCTATCATTTGTTATAATAAAACACACTCCTCTCCAAATGACATCATTAAACATAATTCAATCTTTACCTCTTCTTCATGAGTGCTGGTTTTCCTGATTTATCCCCAGTTTTATTTCATTTTCTCTCCTTCTGGCCCAGGGCAGCTACAAACCGTTGTGCTGCCCCTCTGTGGTGGGTAGGGGAACTGCAGAGCAACGCTGAACATGAAACTACATTATAGTGTTTCCCAAACGTTGGGTTGGGACCCATTTATATGGGTCGCGGAAAGATTTTCAAAAAAGGTTTAAAAAATAGAAATTGAAATGTTCAGAAACGTTTTTCAACCATTTTTCAGAAGAATTTCTTTAAAGTGAAAAATAAAACAAAATCCATTAAAAACGATTTTTAAAAGAAGCTTGTGAGCGATTATAAAAGGAGCATATTATTATTCATTTATAACAAAAACTGTCTTTTGGTGCTCAGCTGAAAGGGTTTGGGAACCACATGACTTCACAGTAATATATATAAGAGGCATGTGGCAACAAGGCAACAAGGCAAATAGGAAGGAACAAGGAAGTAAAACTTTCCAAAATCTTATAGACTTTATAGACACTAATACATTCCAACAGGAAGAAAGATACACATTTGCAAAACCATGGGCGAGCAACAGCAATAAAACACATACACAAAATCAAACAAAGGTACTGTAGGCGCAAGCACGCACGCACGTGTGACACACACACACACACACACACACACACACACACACACACACACACACACACACACACACACACACACACACACACACACACACACACACACACACACACACACACACACGCATACCTGCATGTGCACACACATACACACACATAGGGCAATTCTGTAAATGTCATCAGGTCTGTACACAGAAAGGGAAATATGGCTGCCTCCCATCTCAGTATTGGGAACACAGGTGAGATTGATGAGCAGGGGCTGTTTATGCTATCGGTTATTCAACATGAAAGATGAGGGTTTGTAGACGGGATCCTCCCATTCACTGCCATTGATTTACACACACACACACACACACACACACACACACACACACACACACACACACACACACACACACACACACACACACACACACACACACACACACACACACACACACACACACACACACACACACACACAGAGGCCGTCCTTGCTTTGTCAATAGTCAAGGTTATTTTTATATATGCAATGAAATATTTGTAAGACCAATATGGCGAGATCAAACACAGCCGATTAAAGTTGTTTTTCTTTCTTTTTCTGCTACCTAGGCACCCAGTTCTTAAGGGACAGATTCTCACCAGACAGGAAAGGATGGTGATTTAACATCCATCAGCGAAGAAAGAACATAAAATTGCGGTTTAAAAGCAATAAAAGACAGCAGGGAGATTTGTGGAGGGTGGCCAGGGCAGAAATGAAGCACTCAAGCCGGAGCTGTTTCCTTTCCGCTGAATAAAAGCAGAGACCGCTCTCTCATTAACATCTGCCGGAGAGACAAGTGCCGTGGTATTAAGTGAATGCCTTGTCCATGTTTGTGTCAAAAGCCTGTTTTTCTTCCTCAGCCAATTAAAGCGGCCGTTGCACAAAGGTGGCTAATTTTGTCAAGCTCCTGTAAATTGAGTGATGGATGCTGACGTCTGAGGCGAACGTAGCCTATACGCCTGCTGCTGCTGCTGTGTACCCAGGGAGGCCTCTCTCATTAAAGCTTCTAGAAACACATAGGTAACAGAGAGAGAGAGAGAGAGAGAGAGAGAGAGAGAGAGAGAGAGAGAGAGAGAGAGGCAAATGCACAAACATTCGCCATTCAGCCTGAATTAAAAATCTACACCCCGCCTTTCACAAGAGAGCATTCATTATGTGGCCCTAATGTATTGGCATAAAGCACGGAAGCTACATCCTATCAAGTGCAGTGATTTGGCTTTTTTCACTTGTGCTGTTTGGTTGCTGTGGGGTAATTTGTAGCACTCAGCAGGACAGGGTAAAGTGAATCAAGATTAATTTACATGCAGACGAACACTTAGGAGAGGCAGAGCGGTGAGGGAGCGTGCGGCGGTGGTCTGCGCGGCTCGGGCCGGAGGAGCCGGCGTGCATGGCGGATGGGAAAAGTGTCGGATAATTAAGGACCATCTAATGTGATTGCTGAAGGCAGTTAAAAGGCCACAAACATGCCGAGGGGCTGTGCTTTCAGCCTTTGTGCTTTTACCCCCGCGAAGGCAGGCCGGCGCGTTGATGGCGGGAGTGCGAGTTCTAATGGAAGCAGCAGCCTTTAACGTCAAGTCACTCAGCACTCTCAATTCATCGGTCACTGGTTGGG
>NC_136793.1:22875806-22890806 GCF_951216825.1 Electrona antarctica
CCACATAGATACTGAACACATCACATGATCATAATACAATCCATGAAACACATTATAATCAGAGATACCCATAACAGAACTAGATACCACATATAGTACAATCCATAAATCACGTTTATAATCACAGAATCACCCATTACAGAAATATTGCCACAGGGAGGAGGCCGGGGAGGTGGAGGAAATTTTAACGCTGACATCTGAACGACAGAGACAGTCAGCAGCTGTAGCATGAAGACAGTGTAGTGACTGCTTAAAAGAACAATTGATTGAATGTGGGCGTGAGTGAGTTAGCTGGCAGCCAATGAGAGTGAGGAAGTTGACATAGAGAGAGACTGCTGATTTAAAGGAACAGATAGAGAATGAAGGGGAGATTATATAATAAACCTTCTGCCTTCCGTGTCTCAATGAACTATCGCTGCGCTGGATAAATGCACTTTAACCACTTGAACGCTAGCATACTTTTTTTAAAGGGAAAATAGCAGATCTACAAGCTTGTGTTGCAATGCAATGAGCTGTGAGCTTGTAGATTTGGTTTAGAGGGGGAAAAGGAGCTGTCAAAGTATAGAGACCCTAGGGTTTTAAGTGGTTGCGACCATAGGTCGCAGTTTACTATGAAAAACCTGCAAAACCTGTCAGTCAGTCCGTCACGCTTTCATGTCATTCAGTCCGACACGCTCCATATATGGCCGTCTCCATATATGAAGATCACAACACTGAGGTCATCAAACCCTGGATAGCCATACATGGAGAAGACTGGATCATCACGACATCACCTAGATCTATATGGAGCGGGCCAACAAGTTCTGCAACTCTACATCTGACCTCACGGACACCTTGTTGATCTGACCTCATCAAACCCTTAGATCTCCATATGAAGCTCACCTGTTCTGACATTCCATATGTTGATCCTTCCCCACCCATCCTTCCTCTTCAATGTCTCCCTTTTGACTGACCTGTCCATTCAAACTCTAGACGAGCCCGCCCCAAAGTCATTAGCGCAGCCGCGCCCGGCATCCGGCCCGGCATCCGGCCCGAGGCCCCGTCTGGCCTTACTAATTAACACACATGTTACACCCTACCCAGCCCGAAAACGTAAAATAAAATAAAAAAGAACATTGATTTCTCATTCAGTCTACGGTAGATGTCTCACAATAGTAATCTGGTCTAATCAAATAATTCTATCTATGAATGCACCAAGTCTCTGCGTGTGTTACGTACGTACTGTACATACGTACGTCTGTAGGCCACGTAACTCGAGAACAGTTCGCCCCACCAACTTCAAATTCGACACACTCGTTCCACACCCCCACAGAGAGTGCAGTGCCCGGTGTTGAGTCGGTCGGACCCACGGTTATCCAGAACCACCACAAAAGGATCTGCCCGGGCTCTGGACCTGATCACCCCTATATCTCCATATATGGAGCTGGCCTGTTCTGACATCACAACACTTCGTATTTCGGCATGTCTGACACAGAACTCCATATAGGAATAAAGGGACACAGAGAGACAGATACAGAAATCTCCATATATCTCCATATATGGGCATAAAAGGGACACAGACAGATGGGTTCAACGTGTACTCTGACACGGGTATTGCATAGCTGGGTGGGGCATGGATCTCCAACTTCCATCGTTAGATTTGTTACCGACTCGGTGCTCTACAGCCGGGCACCGGTCTAGTAATAATAATAATAATAATAATATAAAACTATAAAGGTGCAATTTGGGGAAGTTGCGAGTGTTGTTTCCTCGATCACACCGATGCCATCGAGACCCAAGGAATCCGCTGGGAGACATTGTGTTAGAGGCCAAGCAACATGCAATAGGTGACTGGACTAGTGTGAACCTATTTGTCAAGTGTGGTAACGGAAGCCCTTATGGTTTCAGAGGCACCTTTCCCACGAGGGTTGAACCGCTCTGTTTTCCTGCCTAATATTGAACCAGTTCAAAGTGTTTCCACTGAAAATGAATTGGTACAGAACCCTAAAAGTTGGTTCGGAATCGGAACTGGAACCAAAAAATGGCCGCCGGTTCTGGGAAAGCACCAAGGTTCCAAGAATGGATAGCGGATTCGAATGCCATTAATGCATTGAAAGGGACACAATCACGTTTAATCAGAGCATTTAATGCTCCAGTAGACCTAACGCAGCCTACGTATTCAGTAGGCTGCATTCTGCGTTGATCACAACTTACTGTTTAGACAGCGACGACGCGTGTTGTCCGACATTACAAACCCTAACACTAAATCTAACGGTAACCCTAACCTCAGTCTTAACTGGCCCCTAACCTCATATCAGTTTTAACCGGCCACGTAGTCAGTTGACAATGCGCGTCGTCCCTGCTGTGATCAACCGCACAGAATGCAGCCTACTGAGATGGTAGGTCAGTAGATGCGTCTACTTGAGCATTGAATGCTCTGATTAAACGTGATTTTGTCCCTTTCAATGCATTGATGGCATTCAAAACGGGTGGAATGGAAACAGTTCTAGAACCAAAGTTATTTTGGTGGAAAAGTGGCAAGAGAGAAATAGAAAAATGTGCTTGCACAGGCCAGTTATACTAATATTCAATCTTGATCCCCTGTTGGTGCTAGAAAAGGCAGATGTGAACTAAAAATGCAGGGCAGAGGTTTTCCCTCTGCCTCTATGGAGTGTGTGTACAAAGTTTCATGCTGCATATCGGCCTGTTATAGCACCACCATGAGTCAGATTTGAAAAATGTGGGGTTGAATTTCATCCATGCAAAACGGGCCACTCCTGTCTCCTGCCAACTTTGGCTAAGTATGTGGCCAACGGTGCTGGAGATTAGCTGTACACGGACGGATGGACACAGACAAGGTGATCACTCCTCTTTACAACCCCCTTCTTTTTTCTTTCACTCTGTACATTCTTGTGTTTTATTTTTTGTAATGATATTGAATTTTGTCGTTATTTTTCATGTCATATTTATGAATTGAATGCATAGGACCTGAATGGAAACAAGAACACAAGGACTATTTTGGTGCTATTCTATGTAATGTACAGTCTGACTGTACATTTCTGTCTAATATAGTATTCAATCAATTGAACTGGGTAAGAAAGTTAAATAGTATGATGATTATATTGCTCTTTGTGCATATTTGAATGAACTCTGTATTTTACTGTGTAGTAAGTCTGCCACACCATGTGTGTGTGTGTGTGTGTGTGTGTGTGTGCGTGCGTGCGTGCGTGCGTGCGTGCGTGCGTGCGTGCGTGCGTGCGTGCGTGCGTGCGTGCGTGCGTGCGTGCGTGCGTGCGTGCGTGCGTGCGTGCGTGCGTGCGTGCGTGCTTAAGGCATGCTGTCTGACAAATCTATTCAAGGAACATGTCTTCGCTCCTATAATTCAAGTTCAATGAGGAAAATGTAGCATACAATTTAGTCCCGCCCTGAAACCAAACAGAGGCCTCTTCAATAAATAAAGGCTTTATAAAGCTGAGAGAATGAGTGAGTGTAGACAGGAAGCAGGTAGAGGCTTTTTACATATTAGCTTCTCAAATCAAATCAGCACAGAGGGAGTACAGTACCAGCCTTTAATGAATGAAGGAGCCCAAGGGCAAAGACGAATATGGCAAACACCCTGAGTCGGTCCTCCCTTCATGAATTGTAATTGTAATGGTGAGGAGAAGTGTGTTAACGCTACATAACTGCATTAGTCTGGCTCCGCTTTTTTTTCCTTTTTCTTTTTAAAGAAGTACAGAAAGGAGTTAAGACTGCTGCAATAATGGATCAGCCCATTTACAGCATGGTTGTAAATTATTGGGAGTGAAATCAAAACATCTGGCACACTTGGTTCCTAGCTCTTTATCAAATTAGATTCATTTATCAAAAATAAAGTTAATTTGAGACGCTGCGTGTGTGTTCTTTTTTTTTAAGTGTCTGGCTCCACTTAGTAAACTGCACACTGGGCATCGCCAATTCATCACATCACAGAGATACAGGGACAGTGTCCCTGTAAATGTACACAGTGAAATCCTCTGTTAATATAGGCCATTTGTAACTCTGAGACTGCCCAACCATTTGCACACTCTCAGAGTTAAATGAACACTGAGGATTTTCCCTGTGTACAAGTAAATGACAGTGAACTGCAAGAAGTTGTTTTGTCCAGTGTGACAGTTTCTCTCTGTCACGACCAGCCAGAGGGACCAGATCACTCAATACTAATCAACAGGCTGGACATGAGTTGGTCTTTATCACTTTGTCCCCTTTTATATGACTCCAGACCTTGGCCGCGCTACCAGTTGCCTGATTTCTCATTTTGTTGCAGTGCGACTGACAGTGAGCGGCTCTGATTGAGGGGCTCCATTAGGGATCAGCCGGAGGAAAGCCTGTGTGATGGATGAGACCAGCAGTCACCTTCAGAGCTTGCTAACAACACCTGTATCCTCTCTGTCACACACACACACACACACACACACACACACACACACACACACACACACACACACACACACACACACACACACACACACACACACACACACACACACACACACACACACACACACACACACTTTTGCTGACATATCATAAACCACACATTGTCTTGCACGTTCAATGTTGTCATTGAGTGTGTGTGTGTGTTTGTGTGTGTGTGTGTGTGTGTGTGTGTGTGTGTGTGTGTGCGCGCGCATGCGTGTGTGTGTGTGTGTGTGTGTGTGTGTGTGTGTGTGTGTGTGTGTGTGTGTGTGTGTGTGTGTGTGTGGCGTGCATGCATGCACACGCACACACACGCGCATGTGTGCGTATAAGAAACTGATAAAAATGAGTCGCAAAATGAGTAGCACTACCAGCTTAAAATGAATGAGCTACATTGTATAAATGAATGAGCTACATTGTATAAGCAAATATTATCATTATGTATTTTTTGTTTCGAATAAAAGTGACAAAAGCTGCACCATATGATGTATCCTTTTAACACATGGTTGTATTATATAGAAATTTCACGAAATACCTTTCGTTTATACGTTTATGGGTAGGTTTCCTTCAAAACCTAGCTGCAGAACATTATTTTATGTACTCCCAGGACAGAAAATTCTAGAATTTTCGCTGTCCTGGGCTCTAAGGGTGACGTAGGAAGCCACGCCTATCCCGTATAGATACCTGCGTGGCTACGTCAGCCCTCATTCAACTTTTCTTCTGCTAAGCTGCGAGAACGAACTTTAACATTCCAGTGTGTGCAGGGTAATATATCTCGCAAACTCGGCCGAGAGATTAATTCTTTAGGACCGTGAGATCTCTGGCACACTCTCGAAGCAAACAGAAGGATACTTCTCGAGAAAAAAAGCCGAACTTCGACACAAGTGAGTTCTAGGCAACTTGTTGCTACGCTAGCTTGTCGAAAAAACAGCTCGCGCCTCTTTTTCTCTCTCGCTAAAGCTAGCGTTTGTTAGCTTAAAGCTATCGATAGTTAGCTTAGCGCTACTAGGCAGATACGCCTGTGGTCTACTATTACACGCCACGAGGAAGATAAACCTGTGGCTGTTAAGCACCCGGACTCCTCTCTCTACAAGCAACCATGTCGCTGACGAGGGAGACCCAGCCCGGGGAAAGACGCCATCGACGACAGCCGGTGCCCGCCGACTGTCAAGAAGGCCCCAAACAAAAGACGTGCTCCACCTGGGGATGCGGGAACACGATGTCGGGCAAAGACGGGCATGACGAGTGCATGTATTGTCTCGGCCTCACCCACACCCGTGAGTCCATGGAGGAAATCGGTCCCGTTTGCCTCCATTGTGAGGAAATGGACGACGACGTCCTAAACAACAGGCTCGGACGTGTCCAAAGGTATTATGACAACTTTGCCGCCCACGGACTCCGAGAGAGGAGCCCCACTCCTCCCCCGCGACGAGCTCGCATACAAGTCCCGCCAAAGGGACAACGAGCTACCCCGAGACAGAGGCTCGACTACTCGGGCAACAGAGCCCCAACCGGAGCCTCTTCTTCAAGAGCAGCACCTGCCGGCGCTAGCCGAGACAGGTACGCTACTTCAGCCTCTGCAACCAGGGCTCACGAGGCCACTGATTACGAGGCTCATGGCGCGAGGCCAAGGGATACCTTCGCACCGCGCCGCTCTTCCCCAGCTCCACGTGCTCGACAACACGTCGTGCAGGCCACCATTGAGTGCCCGCCCAGACATACAGCTAGACGCAGACAGCCTGCTGTTGCACCCAGCTATATGGTGGACCGCATGGACCCTTCCCCAGACCGCGCAATGTCTCCCGGTGGGGAGCATTGGACTACCAGGGAGGAAGGGGAGCTTCGTGATGACGAGCTCCCTTCCTTCCAGGAGCAACTCCAGGACTACCACGTCCTGGACGAGGCCTACGCGGACGAGCGAGATGGCCATGATGACCTCTCCCCCGGGGACTACGTCAGCACCACTCGTCGCCCCTTCGACGACCTGGATGCCATGGAAATACAGGAGCACCAGCAAGCCAGGGCTCCTGTCCCCCCGCCTCCTGTACCCCCCATGGATGACTCCAATATTTACGAGATATACAGGAAGGCTAGTGCACGTTGTAACCACACATGGCCTAAGTCAACTGTCAAGGTACTACCATGGGAAGGCAGGACTGATGAGTCCGCCCCCCCCCCTGCACCTAGAAGACAGAAGCTCCCTATGGCACAGGGCTTCGAGGAGGCCATGATGCACGCCTGGGACGAACCCCTCCTGAAGGTGGATTTTCCCAAGGCCAGCGCCAAGGGGCCCAACGACATACCAGATAAACAAACCCTCGCCATAGACTTCATGCCAGCTATGGACAAGGCTATAGCCGCCTACCTGGCCAACCCTGCAGCTCCTAGAGTGGATCACCACGTAAAGGAACCGCAGCTCCTGTCCAGCAGCGTGAGGGAAGCCTCAAAGCTGAACAAGTGGCAGTATGCACACATGTCATTCGTGGCGAAGGCCCTCAATGCAGGAGCACTTCTCCAGGGTTCCATGAAGAGCCTCCTCATTGAGATGGGACAGAAGTCCATTAAAGTCCAGCTAGCGGAACTGCCAGAAGACCTGGCCGAGTTACGCCGCTTGAATCACGAGATGGCCACCCTCCAGAGGGACTCCACTCTCCACAACGCCAAGGCAATGGCATGTTCCATCCTCCAGGAGAGATGGCGTTGGGTCGATCAGACCAGCGCCATCTCCCTGGAGACAAAGAAAGAGTTTGTGGCTGGAAATATCCACCCAGACAGTATGTTTAAGGACGCTCTGGCCAAAATGTCAGAGACCATCCAACAGCTCGAGTCCTCCACCAAGACGATGAAGGCGCTCGAACCGCTGGCCAACCAGGCCGCCCCGGTAGGCCGCCCCAAGGCTAAGAAGGCACCCTGGAAGGCCAAGACCGATGACAAACCCAGGTCCCAGGACCGGAGCGGAGATAGACAGCGACAGCCTGCAGGCCGAGGCAGAGCAGACCGCCGCACCTCTCCGCCGCCCTACAAGGCCAGGAGCGCTCCCAGAGGCCGAGGCCAGGGGAAGCGCAAATGACCTGCCCGGGCCGGGTCATCTTCCCCACCACACTCAGAGGTGGGGATCACAGATCTCACCTCAGAGCCTGCGCTGAAGCGCTTAAGGGGGCCTGTACACAGTGCTGTGAGCACCGTTGTACAGACCCCCAAAATTGTTATGTGCAATTCACATGTTTATGTTTTTCCACGTTGTTCAATAAAGAAAACAAAAAACACAAAAAACAATAAAACCAACTCTGAAGGGCATAGGCCCAGTGGGAAAGATAACCCACACTGTGACAGCTTTAGCTGTCACAGTCCAAAAACTCCACGCCAATTTTTTCCAAACTCAATACCGAAAAAATTCACTAGAGGGAGACATTTCACACAAAGTAAGTCTTCCCCTAGGCAGGCCATGCGCCACGCTGACAAGCACAGGGAACCCTTTGTCACGTCATCTGTCACAATGGCGGATATCCGGGGCTTCCCCGTGGATAATCCGTACAATTCAGACAGGATACAGGCTTCAGTTCGCCTCGAAACCGCCCACTTCCAGGAAAATTATTTTCTCAGAAGCGAGCGGGCAAAAGGCCGCCATTCTGCAAGAGGAAATCAATTCATTAATGCAGAAAGGCGCCATCACAGAGGTGGCCCTCGACCAATCAATGAACGGTTTTTACTCCCGCTATTTCTTGGTAAAGAAAAAGGGGGGCGGACTCCGTCCCATTCTAGACCTGAGGGCATTGAATCGTCACTTAAAAAAGCTGCGATTCAAAATGCTTACTCCACCAGTCCTCCTACGCCTAATTCGCGAAGGGGACTGGTTTACGTCGATAGACCTGCAAGACGCATATTTCCACATTCCGATTTACCCGCCGCACAGAAAATTTCTGCGCTTCGGGTTCAGAGGAAAAGTGTACGAGTACACAGTCCTTCCCTTCGGAATGTCACTGAGTCCCAGAGTCTTCATAAAGTGCACCGCGGCAGCTATCGCTCCGCTCCGACAGCAAGGGATCCGTCTCGCTACATACGTAGACGACTGGATCCTACTTGCAGACTCTCCACGAGAAGCACTGTCGCACACACATCGTGTGCTCAGCCACCTCGACTCGCTTGGGTTTATAATAAACCACGAGAAGAGCATGCTTATGCCAACACAGTCAATAGACTTTATAGGCATAACACTGAACTCAATCTCTTACACGGCCCGCCTGAGCCAAGAGAGAATAGACGCAACACTGCAGTGCGTGACGTCATTCAAAAGGGGACGCTCGATTCCTTTTCATGCATGCCTCCGGATGGCGGGGTTAATGGCCTCTGCGGTCTATTTAATCCGCCTAGCAAGGCTACATATGAGACCTTTCCAACGATGGATAGGCTCTCTACATGTACCAATGCACCGTCGGCACCAGAAGGTAACAGTAACATCACAATGCATACTAGCCCTTCAATGGTGGTCAGACAGGAAAACCCTCTCAGAGGGCGTCCCCATGGGAAAGCCTCTGATCAGGAAAGTCATCACTACAGACGCCAGCATGACAGGCTGGGGAGCCACGATGGAAGGACTCACAGCCAGAGGTTTATGGTTGGGGCCACTACGTGCCCTTCACATAAATTACTTAGAGCTCATGGCAGTCTTCCTCGCCCTGAAACACTTCGAGCAGCGCATCCTGGGTTGCCATGTCCTAGTCAGGACAGACAACACCACGGCCATGTGCTACATCAACAGACAAGGTGGACTCAGGTCCCCTCGTCTTCATCAACTGGCTCAGAAACTGATCCTGTGGTGCAACACACGCGTCCTCTCAATAGTAGCGTGTCACGTCCCAGGTCTTCTGAACACAGGGGCAGACCTGCTGTCCAGAGGACCTCTCCGCTACTCAGACTGGTCACTACACCCTCATGCAGTGGCCCAGGTCTGGAGCAGGTTTGGGAAATCCAAGGTGGATCTCTTTGCCACAGAGGAGAACACGAAGTGTCCCCTCTTCTTCGCAATCAGGGGACCATCAACGTTGGGGCTAGACGCTCTGTCACACCAATGGCCCAAAACCCTTCTCTACGCCTTTCCCCCGCTATCCCTCATCAGCCCCACTCTGGACAGAGTGAGGACTCAGGGTCTGAAGGTGCTCCTAATAGCCCCGTCGTGGGGGGTCTGGAGGTCGGAAATAACCCCTCTCCTCTACGACCAGCCGTGGAGAATTCCCCTTCGAGCGGATCTCCTCTCTCAAGCGAGGGGGGAGATCTTCCACCCTCACCCCCAGGACCTAGACCTATGGGTCTGGCCCGTCAAAGGGTGATGTTGACTGCCGTGGGTCTTCCTCCGAACGTAATCGAAACGATTCAGAAAGGCAGAGCCCAGTCAACAAGGGACCGTTACGACACAGCCTGGCGCGTCTTCGAGCATTGGTGCTCACGAAGACCAGACCAAACAGTCCCCTACCAGGCCTCAGTGATCGACGTCCTGTCATTCCTGCAGGAGCTCCTAGACAGGCGTCTAGGCCTCTCCTCAGTCAAGGTCCATTTGGCGGCAATCTCTGCCTGCCACCCAGGCTTTGATAACCAGACGGTGTGGAAGCACCCGCTGGTAAAACAATTCATGAAGGGTGTACGCAGGGAACATAGGACATGCAGATCCCTCGTTCCCTCGTGGGATTTGTCCCTGGTTCTAAAGGCTCTGGCTACAGCACCCTTTGAACCACTACAAACCGTGAGCCTCAAGCTCCTAACCCTGAAGGTGGCTCTCCTGATCGCACTCACGACAGCAAAAAGGGTCAGCGACCTACATGCGCTCTCGATCTCTCCAGACTGCATGAGGTTCGATGAGGGGTCGACCAAGGTCACCCTAAAGGCAAACCCCGCCTTCATTCCCAAAAATGCTCTCTCAGTGTGTGTGCCAGTGAACCTACAGGCTTTCCATCCCCCGCCGTTCTCCTCTGACGAAGACAGCAGGCTTAATTGCCTCTGCCCAGTCAGAGCTTTACGCATATACGCGGATAGACTGGCTCCCTTCAGACAAGGAAGCCAACTCTTTGTGTCCTGGGGTGCCAGGACCAAAGGAAAGCCCGTCACGAAGGTCACTATCTCTAACTGGATAGTGGAAGCCATCCGTCTGGCCTACACTAGCCAAGGCGTGGATTCCCCTCAAGCCCTGAGGGCCCACTCCACAAGAGGTGTGGCAGCTTCCTGGGCACTCTACAAGGGTGTCTCCATTCAGGAAGTCTGCACAGCAGCAAGCTGGTCTACACCCTCGACTTTCGCCACATACTATAACCTAGATGTGGCAGCGCCTTCGCTAGCGCACGCGGTCTTGGGGGCCGCTGCTCAGTAAAGCATCAGGGCAGCATAGCGCTGCCTCCTGCTCTCCACAAGGACTAGGTTCTGGACCCAAAAGGGTCCGAGCCCCTCCCAAAAGGTTTACCTGGGACCCACTGGAAGTTCAGGTCACGGGAGTTCATAAAGTCCCATAAACGAAAGGTATTTCGTGAAATTTCTATATAATACAACGTTAAAGGTTACTTTAGTAACCACGGTTGTATATATAAATTGAACGAAATACCTTTCGTGGAACGCCCTTCTGTTCTCTAAAGCAGAAGAAAAGTTCCGAATGAGGGCTGACGTAGCCACGCAGGTATCTATACGGGATAGGCGTGGCTTCCTACGTCACCCTTAGAGCCCAGGACAGCGAAAATTCTAGAATTTTCTGTCCTGGGAGTACATAAAATAATGTTCTGCAGCTAGGTTTTGAAGGAAACCTACCCATAAACGTATAAACGAAAGGTATTTCGTTCAATTTATATATACAACCGTGGTTACTAAAGTAACCTTTAACGTTACAGCTTGCCAATTAGGAGCTGAAATCATCCGATTAAAATCCTTTCAGGGGAAACAAAAAAAGAAAAAAGAGACACTTTTTTTGTAAAAGCCTCAATAACTTGTATCTATATGAAACTGTTTGCAAATGTGCATTCTTGATTTGTAAAGTACAGGGCTGGCTGACCTGAATGTAATGCTATTAGTAGCAAAAGGTCCCTTCCTTCCCAACAATGACATCACTTGTACTAGATATACATGCTATTTTTGTAGGAGGAGGACCCTATGCTAGCATGAGCATCACTTGTAAGACTTGACTTGTATTCTATTAATTATTACACATGCCATGAAGCCTTGAAGTCATGGCCATTTTGTTGTTGGTCGATGACCAGGTTGGCTGCCCAGTAGGAGACACTTGAAGAAGCTCTTTTCCAGAGTGGATTAAGCAGCATTCAACTCTCTTCAACCCGCAACAGTGTTGTTTTTGGCAGGCATTTTTTAGATTTAGTCAGTCTTAAGGTGGCCCGATAATCGGGCATTTTTTACGCTCGGGGGGTGCCCGACCGCTCAAAGCGCGATCGGGATCGGCCCGATCAACATCAAGAATGTTTGATATTTGCTCTGCCCCGCTCCGATTATCCTGTAGTGTGTGGTGCTATCAGATTTAAGATTGAAAAAAATCGGCTAGTGTAAGGCCACCTTTAGTCTTTTGGACGAAATGCTTATTAGATTTAGTCACTCTTAGTCATTTGGACAAAATGCTTAATTAGTCTTAGTCACATTTTGTCATTTCTATCCTTGATAGTTTTAGTCTAGTTTTAGTCGACGAAAACTCCTAAGGGTTTTAGTCAGTTTTAGTCATTTTAGTCGACAAAAACGTAAAAGCTTTTAGTCCAGTTTTAGTCAAAAATAAAAGATGTATTTAATTTTTGACCGTCCGTATTACAATCATATCTTAAATTATATATTTTATGATGGCTGTATTTTATGACTGAACAGTAGGCCAGTGGTTCCAAAAGTGGGGTCCGGGGACACCCAGGGGTCCTTGAGGGAGTTCCAGGGGGTCCCTAGCTAAATTATAGTTTGTAACTAAGAGAGTGTACAGAGTTAAATTAACTTTGATTTTACAATATAAATTGGGGGTCTCAGAGATAAAATGCCATTAGATGGGGGTCCATAGCCTAATAGAGGGTATGCGCATGCTTAAAGTGAATGTCACATCGAGTGGCAAATCGAGGGTCAAAGCAACATGCAAAGTGAGTTTAACATTGTTTAATGTTGTTTAATGCAATCAGATAGGACTTTTCTGTTTGGATGCATGGGTTGTCAAGGCCAGAACGTAGTTTTTTTGCCACTCAGTAGGCATTCCTGCATAACTTCCGGGTTTGATGATGATGTCACGCGCATACCCTCTATTCATGTCAAACTGGGGGTCCTTGAAATTCAACGGGTTGAGAATCACTGCTAGAACCGAAAATAGCTTCCCTGGCATATCTTTTCAAATGGGGGTCCACGGGCTGATGAGTGTCAATTTGGGGTCCCGCAATATAAAACTCTGAGGTAGATTCGAACTACACAGAATGTTCATTTAATTTTGAATGTGTTGTGAATGTGCAACAGGAAGGCACAAAAAGTGGAATCTAAAGCAGTGGTTCCCAAAGTGGGGTCTGGGGACCCCCAGGGGTCCTTGAGGGAGTTCCAGGGGGTCCACAGCCAAATTATAGTTCGGAACCAAATGGACCCTTATGGGGTTATGGGGTTAACATTGGTTTTACAATATAAATTGAGGGTCCCAGAGATAGAAATGCCATTAAATGGGGGTCCGTAGACTAATGCATGTTAAACTGGGGGTCTCTTATGGGGGTCCTTGGCATGTGTTTTTCAAATGGGGGTCCGCGGGCTAATTAGTGTCCATTTGGGGGTCCTTGACATGAAAAAGTTTGGGAACCACTGATCTAAAGCATTGGAACATTGCCAGGTGTTCGACCCGTCTGAGGCAACACAAAAACCTCATACAATATGGAGCACTTACAGCCAAACACAGTGCTAAAGTAATTTCTTCTTCTAATGTACTGGCTACATTTTCAACATAGCCTTTCTTTTCATCCCCGCCTTAACAATCAGCTGAACATGCAGTGTGTGTGTGTGTGTGTGTGTGTGTGTGTGTGTGTGTGTGTGTGTGTGTGTGTGTGTGTGTGTGTGTGTGTGCGTGAGTGCGTGCGTGCGTGTGTGCATGTGTGCGTGTGTGTGCGTGTGTGTGTGTGTCGTGTGCGTATGTACACGATGTGTATGCGCAGGAGGAGCGTGTTATACAGTGAGTATACAGGTCTCTCTGTGTATAGCAGGCTAATTGCTCTCAGCAGTATTATCTCATTAAGGCCCATCAGCGGTTGACATTTAAATACACACTACTAAAAGCCTCTCTGCTTATTTAACATTAACATTACCATCCATCACGTCCTCCAGAGAGGCACAACAGGAGTGGGCCGAGGTTCTGTTGGACCCCCTTTCTCCCGAGCTCCCATCTGATCATTGTTTCTTTCTTTCTGTGATAAGCGCCATATTATACGTGGGCAATGCAAATACATAAAATTGCATTGTGACGCGTTGTGAGCTTGTAGATCTGCTATATGTTTCGCAATTCTTATTGATGTTTTGAACATTTTAGACAGTTTGGGGAAATTGTGAGCTATATAATGACATGCCCAAAATAGGGACGCTCACGCTGGGGTGAAAGTGGAAAAGACTTGAGGCCTATAAGGGAGCGCCACAATTACAGGTATAGCACCACTGTAGGAACATGGCACACGCAACGCAGCGACAAGGCAAGGTAAGCAGGAAGGTGAAAAGAAAGATGAGAAATGGAAGGGGGAGGAGAGAGGGATGGGGAAGGGTGAAACAGAGGGAGGGAGGTCAGCGGAGCGCCGCTACAGAGAGTAGCTAGAGCCTGATGGGCACCAAATGAACAAATTATGACGGGCTCCATTTTGCGGGATGGGGTCACCCCCCCCACGTCTCCCCCCAACGCCCCCCCCTCCACCCGCCCCTCTCCGCCGCTCCTCCTCTCCTCTCCTCTCTCTGACAGTTCAATTTCCCCCTCTCGCCTCCCTGCTCCTGCCTGCTAATTGTGAGTGAAGCCTTATCATTGCCCCCCCCCCCCCACACCATCCGCCCTGGGGTCCAAGGCATCGGAGTGTCTGAGAGAGGAGACTGGAATGTCAAAATGTTATCCGAGACAGCAAACAGCCAGAGAGACGGAGGTCACACACAATAAGACTGGACGTTCATCTGAATGCGCCAGCACAGATGAGCACCACCTCCACCCACCCAGGATGTAGCGGCACAGAGGGAGAGATGGGCTTGTTAAGATGCCATACACTACAGAGCGGGCGAGCTCTGTAGTGGACCTGGAACATTCACCATTCTGTTGCTAGTGGCATTTTGGAGATATTATGATAGAGATACTAAGCAGTAATATGTGTATGCTTATTTGTGCATGTATGTATAGTGGTAGTATACACGTTGCTGTCAGGGAGAAACCACCTAACTGCATTTTTGAGGTTTTTGATTTTTTTCCCCCCATAAATCAATGCTATTGAACACCCTTTACGTCTGTGTGTTGGTTAAAATAAAATCACGTGATTCCAGCCAATTAGAATTTGCGTCCTCACCTTCGTCTTCAATGTTTGTGTTTACACAATGTTTGTTTACACAAACACTCGGCCA
>NC_136793.1:22895806-22925806 GCF_951216825.1 Electrona antarctica
AGAAATGGCAGCATTCAGGAGCATTCGGAGATTGTGGAATAGTTGTCTGGCTACACGAGCTACAGTTGGAGGCCATCGATATTGTCCTTTTCTTTTTGCTGAGGTTTGCGTGATCTGCGCAAAAGGACAGTTAACCCATTTTGGGCGGGAACCCCTTTTGGTGTTTTAAACATTGTTATAATTTAGCTATTGAAAAATAGCAGATCTACAAGCTCATAGCGCGCCACCGAGTGGCGCGCTACGAGCTTGTAGGTCTGCTATTTTTGAAAAATCGTGAAAATATTTATTTCAGAAAACAGAGGATTTAGAAGGATTTTTTAAAATTTTGAGGTCAGGCCTAAATGGGTCAAATAATAAGGGACAATATCGGTGGCACCCAACTGTATAGTAGTGCAGTATCATAGACTCTAACTCAGTGGTTCCCACACTGTGGTGCGTGCACCCCTTGTGGTGCGCAAGCGCCTTCTAGGGGTTGCGCGACATGAAAAGGCTAATGGTGGTGCTATGGTTTTATTTTAAATGTATTAACATATTATACCAATATATGGCAAGTATATGCAGAATATAGCCTATGCTGCATATATAAGCCATATTCAGGTTCATATATGTGCATATATGTGGATAAATGGGAAATATATGTCTCTATATAGCTTATGCAATTTATATTTCCATGTGCGGGGGTGCGTCAGCTAGGTCGGGAGTTAACAGGGGGTGCATGGCCAAAAAGGTTTGGGTCACCGGACCCCACATTCAGAAGCAGTATAGTATATACTGCTTCTGAATGTGGGGTCCGGGGACCCTGGGGGTACATGAGGGGATTCCAGGACATCCCAAGTTAAATCATTTATAGTTAGGAAACAAATGGACCCTTACGTGTCCATAATGGGACAAATTGCACACTCTCAGCGTAAAATTAACACTGAGTTTTTGACAGTGTAGATTGGGATCCTAGAGATAAAGTAGTAGTAAAGAGTAGTAGTAGGGAGTCCGTGGCCTAATGCATATATCCACCTGGGGGTCCTTGAAATTAAAAAGGTTGAGATTCTGACAGTAATCAATCAAGGCGACGCCACACGAAGACAGAACAGTGTTAATTTGACACTGAGACGTGAGGGTCCGGCGTCCCCTATGGGTCCTTGAGGTTCCAGCTACAAATGATTGTTGGTTAGGAACCAAATGGTCCCGAATTGATCTGTAACACCTAAGAGTGTACAAATGGAGTCAAATGAACACTCTGGGATTTTACAGTGATAGCTATGACAAGTCATAGAGCCCCGTCATAGAGACGTTGAAATGAAACCGAGCGGAGACAGCGGGGGGAGGGGGGGGCTTAGGGCAGTAAGCAGAGAGGGACATTCGCTTCAAAGCCCAGACATCAGTGTCTCTCCTGTACTTTCCACAGACACATGATCTCCTCAAGGACTTGGCCCTGTCAGCCGGAGTGTCCAGCCACCTGAAACAGAGGAGTGATAGACTATCAGAGGAAGGGAGACTGTTCAAGGGAACTGTGGATTTAGTGGTATGCTGCTGACACATGGCTTTGAGCGTGCTAGAAAAAGCACTTTAACTCTTCAGCGCTTTTATCACGTGTACACACCATAAAACATATACAGCAGCACTGCATATTCCTCGCACATGGCCATGTGTGTGCACGAGTGGCTATTCAATGTCTGTGCCAAGGAGCATGTTTTTCTTTCTGTTTTCCTTTTTTTTTACAATAGTGACTTTGTAAGAGTCCTAAGATACTTCCTCATACTGTATGTCACAAAAGAAATCGATAAAAAGAGGGTGACAAAAATTAAGAAGTAGGTGATAAAGATATTGGGTATATACTGTAGGGTCACTCAGCCATCTTAAGTGCATATCATCCTGGCTAAAATACCACATCATCTACTTCTATTTTGAATACATGTATGTATTCTCATAATGTGAAGAAATTAGACTTATTTAGTAATAGTTGTTATAAAGGAATTAAATTAAGTCTTTAGGCCATTTAACAAAGATACATGAGTTTTAAATGCACGTTGATTGACAATACAAATAGTTTGTTCATATGACCCGCCAACGGTGGAAATGTGTATATATATTTTTTTAAATATATGTTTATATTTAAATATTTAAGTTCAGTTTGAACATACCATTTTTTTTCATTTTCTCCCTCACCCCATCCCTCCCCCCAGTTATCGTCATTATTAAAACAATATTAAAAAAAACAATAATAATTGAGTACAGACATACAAAAACGAAATGTGTATATTTTGAGTGGGTTATTTTTCCATTTTTAGAATTTTGCTGTACAAATCCATAATTCATACACACCCTAGAAGGAATCCAAGATTGGGGCTTTAATGTGGAAAACAAACAATGAAGTTAGAGCGTATCCTATGTGATATTTCTCTCTCTCCCATTCATCTCAGTAATAGAGACGCGAGCAGCGTAATGCTTGCCGGGAACCAAGCATGAGATTGAGGATTTCTCACACACTATGCATTATTCATAGTCTGGAGCAACAGAGTGTGTAAAATGAGAATTACACAGCATGAAAAGAACAGGGGAGATGGGGGGAGGGGGGGGGGGTGTAAAAGGGGAGCAAAGGTGAGAGCAGATGTGGAAGAGAAAGAGGTGGAAGAGAAATAGGTAAAGGAGAAAGGGGAGAGAGGACGAAGGAGAGGAGACACAGTCAGCTCTCTCATTTCCTATCCTCGTGCTCACCCCGCCATTGTTTTTTGTTGTTATTGTTGAGGGTTTTTTTTTGTGAACAGCGGGTTTAAACAGGAAATGAATATGGAGCATGGTGTGTGCCAGATAGCTCAAACTAGATTGGCTCACAATTTGCATTTGTTAAAAATGTGCTCGTTGTGAGTCTGTTTGTATTCCGAGCACAAACTGAATAGTGAGCGGGGAGATTTCAGGGTTCCTGTGCCGGTCGTGTCCGGCCTCTGTTCCTGCTCATAATGAAACGCAGTGGGAAGAAGAGTCAGGGTTGGAATTGATTCGTTTAACAATGGAAATGAAACAAAGTAGGAGGCATATACCCAAATGGGAGGCGTGCTATCTTACTAAATGAGAGCTGGGGACCAACAAATTGTATGTTAGCGGGTGATACAAATTTTTACAAACGACTCGGGTGAAAAAATATGGAGTATTTCCAATCAGAATAATTGCTGGTTAGATCAAAATGATTTGATGTCCACGCCTGGCCTCCATAGATGCTATGCACCCTTAATATGCAACAAAACATCAGGTGCATTCACTTGCTATAAAAAGAACTGGGAAGCTACCTTACATTCACAAGGTCATTTATTATCAGTAACAATTTTCTGATTATTCAAATCAATAAGTGAGTGAAGAGATGCCATGTGAATCAGTAGAAATACATGTTCAGTTATTCTTCTGATGACCATGTTTGCTCTGTGTGAAAAGCTTCACTCAGCAGACGATGACTAAGTGTTTAGTTTGCAAAGTTAATTGAATATTCCATTATCAAATCTTTTTCGTCTCTTTTGACCTCACTTAAACATGCTTGTGTGCCCGTGCGTGGGCCTGTGCATGTGTGCATTTGTGCGTCTCCCTCAAATGCAACCTTAATGACAAGAAGTGTGATGGTTAGTGGCTTTTTAACTTCCCAGTGATGAAAAGACAGTATTAATTTAGGCTACAGATTTCATTTGTTCCGAACAGGAAAAACAATATAAATCACTTTTAGAGTGATTAGAGAAAGGGTTGGATTAATCCAGTCCTGATTAGAGCATTATGCTGGCTTGTTATGGACACACAGGGTGACTGACGGTAATTACTGTCTGTAATAGGAGAGCACACACTCAGTCAAGGCATGAGACACCCTGCAATTGTGTGTGTGTGTGTGTGTGTGTGTGTGTGTGTGTGTGTGTGTGTGTGTGTGTGTGTGTGTGTGTGTGTGTGTGTGTGTGTGTGTGTGTGTGTGTGTGTGTGTGTGTGTGTGTGTGTGGTGCGCTCCTGCGTGTTCGTGCATGTGCGAAAATACTCCTATCCAAGATAATATTTGCTTTTCTCCCCTAATGTATGTCCCATCGTACAAGCTCACACACACTGTGAGCTTGTAGACCAGCTATTTTCGGCAAGTGACACCGCCGTACAACAAAGTATAAATCGGACTAAATACATTGAAATACGCGAGTGGCTGAGAAATCGTCTGAGAGCAGCCTTGTGTAATAAGAGAATGAGACAAGGGGAATGTGTACAGGGAGAGAAGGGTGGAAGAGTCATGACTTTATTTATGATTATTGATATCCTTAGACAAACATATTCACTCTGATAATAAAAACAGATGGCGGCAGGTAAGGCAAACATTACCCGCTGGAAAATTAGAAAGGTGCTAAATCAGCAAATCGAACTCCAGAACGTGAATGTGCGTGACACCATGCGATTAGACGCGTGCACACACACACACACACACACACACACACACACACACACACACACACACACACACACACACACACACACACACACACACACACACACACACACACACACACACACACACACACACACACACACACACACACAATATACACACAACTATTTTATCCTCAAGCAGCAGCAGTAAAGGGACAATAACAATAGCATTTTTAACTGCAAAATGATAGCTCAACATTCAGCGATATTCAGGCATGTCTATGAAATAATTTTGTCATAATTTCTATTTCAAGATAATAGAATACCCTGGTTCATAAAGGTATCTCATACACAGTAAAATCCTCAGTGCTCATTTATACAGTGTAGTACACACACATCCAGTCAGTGTACAAATTCAACCAAATAGACCTATTCCATTTGTACACTCAGAGTTAAATTAACACTGAGTCTTTTAACTGCATATTACCTGTTCTTGTCAACATAGTGTTTAACGATAACGGGAACACATAGGGAAGAATTGTCTAAGACGCCACATGCTAATATTGTCTTTATTGTGGAATTTCCCTGCAGCTGCTGAATGTTTTATAGTTTGGAGACAGACATGAGGTACCAAATGAGATGTATCCCATTAACAGATTGCAGCATAAGTCTGCACACTTAGCAGAACACTGCACAGATCTCCTTAATCCCCCCCCCCCCCCCCCCCCCCCCCACACACACACACACACACACACAGCTCTTTGTCTCTCCCTCCTTCCATTCTCTTGTCTCTTCCATTTTTCTTTTCTCTCCCTTCCTTCCCTCGCTGGATCTTTATGGCTGCAATTGTTCCTTTTCATCACCTCATTGGTTGAAGAGAGTCCTTTAACATGCCATTGGCTCAGAAAGACTTCCACATCATTTGACAGGCCACGAAGCCCCTGGTGGTCCCTTTGGGTTGTAAAACAACTATCTAAAGCCTTATTTTATGAGTGCACGCCTCTGCTCTTTGCGTGTTTATGTCAAACATTTGGAACAAATGGCACCCATTGGCTGGAACAACACAGATAAATCTAGTCAATTCATAGGCAAGAAGAGCAGCGCAGTGAAAGTGGCCCACTTGATGCTTGGCAAGAAGAGTACCTGCATTATTCAATTAATACCTGAAAGGGCTAGATTTTATGCAGCATTTACAAAAGCATCTACCGGCCGATGTGCATGCGGCATCCACAGACACACAGAATAGCACACACACAAAAATGCGGACATGTGCGCGTACACACACAAACACAGGGACTTGTGTTTGCATCCTGGGAAAAGGCTGGACTCCCCTTCCATTTTGTCAAATCAAATATACAGTGAGAGCAAGCTAAAAGGCACTTTCAATCAGCCGCTCTGGGTCTGTCTGTCAATCTGGCAACAACAACAATCTAGCCTACTTGAAGTGGTCTAGTCAACATCCATTCCCCAATAAATTCAATCAGTGATGCCTGTGTGCGTGTGTGTGTGTGTGTGTGTGTGTGTGTGTGTGTGTGTGTGTGTGTGTGTGTGTGTGTGTGTGTGTGTGTGTGTGTGTGTGTGTGTGTGTGTGTGTGTGTGTGCGCGTGCGCGTGCACATGTGTGGATGCATACGTGCGTGTGTGTTTCATAAAGAGAGAGAGAGTGCACTTTGAAAATATTTCCAACCATGTATTTCAGACCAACTAATAGTTATTTTAAAATTATTCCTACTGTACACCTATCTTCAGTGTTAATTTGACAGTGTAAAAGTGGACCCATAAAGGATCTGTTTCTAACACTTGCAGAGTCAAACGAACACCGAGCATTATACTCTGCAAGTCTTTGGAGGGAGCAGGCACACTGACCACTGGCTAGGAGATTGAAGTTAATGGTACTTTGACCACAATTCATTTTGAAATTTAGGAATCTCTCCAAATAAACTTGATTTATGCTTCATCTTATGACAGAGTATAATAGAAAGCCAGGTATAGGAGTTAACAGGGCCATGCTAATGACATTGACGCGGAGCCCGACGCAGCGAGGAGATTGCCTGACTGTTTGAGACCCCAACAGCAGCGCTACAGCAGGCTCATCATGGCCCCACACTCTCATTATTTGGTCACAAATGGAAATGCAAATCGGCCCCCGCTTTGCAGAGGACGCCTCAAATTTATTAAACTAAAAGGTTTAATTTCCATTTTTTCTCCGCATCAGCTTTATTTATAAATGTCGTGCCCTATGAAGACCCCCGTTATTTTCTCTCTCTCCTGCAGGCTCTTAACAAATCTGCTCATTAATATGGAAATGGAGAATCAATCGCTTTTTTCCGGCGACAGAGGGCTGTTTCCCTGTGTGGTGTGTAATGTGCTCTGACTGGTCATCAGCCCACACACACACGTACGTACGCACGCAGGCGCAGGCACACACACACACACACACACACACACACACACACACACACACACACACACACACACACACACACACACACACACACACACACACACACACACACACACACACACACACAAAATACCTGTATATAAACTGGGACACACACACAAACTTGCACGTACATACATATTCTTGAATGCATGCATTCATGCATGCACACACACATAAATATTGAAGGTATAAAGGACACACAATAACAATTATGCTATATTTTTCCAATCATCAACTTAATTCCCAGACTCACTTTGCTGGACAGGCTAGTCCATCACTCTGCTTCTGAGGATGGGCCACAATGTCCTTTGAATAGTGATTTGCCGACCCATTCAGTCTATTGTCAGAATGACACCAGATGTTGCAACATTAATAACCCATAATATCAAGCCCTGCTTATCCAACCTTTCAGAGCCCTAAAATCACACTCATAGACCTTAATGGTACCTAATTATACAGTGGGATCTTATTGGGGGCCACACGAGGATAATTGCAGTTGCGGCTTTTAACACTTGGGTTTCATATTAGCGACTGAATTGGTCGTTCACTCTCTGTCTCTGCCTCTCTCTCTCTCTCTCTCTCTCTCTCTCTCTCTCAAAGTCAACAGTGGGGAGTGAACTATCACACACCTATCCACTCTGGTCCATGACCTAATGAACATTTCTAAATGGCCATGACCAGCTGGTTAAGAGACTAATGTAGCAGCCATTAGCCAAAGCGGTTGTTTCCACACAGAGTCGTCTATGGAACCCAACAGTGGAGAATCTTGGAGAGAACAGACAAGAAGAGACAGGGCTCCTCTCTCACCCTGTCTGGCCACACGCACACGCACACACACACACACACACACACACACACACACACACACACACACACACACACACACACACACACACACACACACACACACACACTTGGCACAGCATGTTTACCTTTCACATTCTGTAGCAAACAAACCATGTGACGTATTCTCAACCCACAGTGCATTAGTGCTTATTAGGGCCTCAAGGTGTATGCGTGAGTGTGTGTATCTTATTAGGAAAATTCAGATTCACTCAAGGTCTCGGCACTGCAGTTGCAGACCACTGGCCATTGATTATTCATAGAGTCTGTGATTGGGTCCATTAATACCAGATTAAGGAAGGAACTGATGCTCATTCCGTGTGGCTGTGTGCATGTGTGCACGTATGTGCACATGTTTGTGGACAGGAGTGGAATTATAATTAAACTACAATTTGTGTATATCTTGAGGCTATGTGACTGTGTTCCATTCATTCAGTGCATCATTGACAGTGCGTAAACACTGAAGAGCACTGTATTGTGGTAAGATGCTGGGGCACAACCGCTTGTTTTCAAACCCCCTAGTGAGTGTGTAAAGCTTGATTCATACATCATCACGCCACGGCGTCGCTTGCCAACAATAACAGATTTTTCGCATCGCCACAAATGTTCATTGAGGCAGCACCTTGGCCACATAGGAATCATGGAATTCCAACAATTCAAATAAAGGATTCAAAGGAAAAACGTAATCCTCTGCCATTTACCACATACTGTTAGATTTCCACCTAATAGCATTTGTACTACAATTGAAATTTAATCTGGGTAAATGGTGCCTAAATGTTTAAATCACATTTACAGGCTGTCAACTGATCTGATGTTCCTCACATGGTCACCCTTCGTTTGGATGAAAATAAATTGATGGCAAATGAGAGAGGATAGCATAGAACCAGGGGAAGCTTACTTGGTCATAGCTCCCCCAAGTGGGCATGTTTGGCAATCACTAGCACACCTAAAACCCCAGAATGTTGAAATGCGCACAACACAATGGATCCCTAATGACATGTCATGGGGGTGAGTGGGATTAAAGGATTACTAGAGGAATCTGTGATTCTACTATTAGTTATGGTCAAACAGTCTCTCAGTTATACTCTTCCATATGTCATTATAATCATCACTGTCATTGTCACCGTCATCGTCAAGGAGGTTTACTGAGGCCCTCGTATGCTTTGGTCTGAGAGCTACTGACACAAATGTCAAGCAGTGGTGGCCCTCTCTCTCTAGAAAGAAAAAGTTATACAACTCACTCCTCAGAGTTAAATAATCCACTTGCCACAAATTGGTCCATTCTAGAGTTTACCCATCAAATACAGTAAGCATGAACTGCCCAACAGGGGTCGCTCAAGCAAGGGGACATGCCTACTTGCCTACTTGCCTACTAATACAACTAAGCATTGTAGTTATTGCGACTGCAGGTCGCATTTACTATGAAATCGTGCATTTCCCGTCAGTCAGTCAGTCATGGGAAAGCCCCCATATATGGTGCCCAGGTCTCGTGACATCACGTGACATCATCAGGGATGTCATAGTAAATGTGACCTGCTGTCGCAATTAAGCCCATATATATTGAGATCCCTGATGTCATCAATATTGGCCAGCAACTCTACATCTGACCTCAAACCCTTAGATCTCCAGATGTCAGAACCTGTTCTGACATTCCATATGTTGATCCTTCCCCATCCATCCTTCCTCTTCGATGTCTCCCTTTTGACTGATACCTGTCCATTTAAACTCTAGATGGGCCTGCCCCAAAGTTATTAGTGCGGCCGCGCCCGGCAGCCAGTGAAAACTAGAGTTCTCAACAGGCCCGAAAATTAAGGCCCGGCCCTCATCAAACCCTGTACACTCAAGAGAATGTCCCCGCTACCACCCTTAGATCTCCATATATGGAGCTGACCTGTTCTGACATTCCATATGTTGATCTGACGTCACCTCATCAAACCCTGTACACTCAAGATATGCTCCTTATATGCCAGTACAGAATTCATTCCATGTTGATCTGACCCCCCATGCCAAAGACGACAAAATACTTGTTAACCTGAAGATCTGTCTACCCGTATATATGCCTTTAAAAGAGATTAGAGAAAAGAAGTCCTAGAAAGAAGGAACATGCACTCACCATATAAGGAGTTAAACGTTCACCACAGGAGTCATGGAGAGGAGACTGTTCAGGTCCTGGTGCTGGGCCGGGACCTCTTTGGACAGTTGGGTTCAGGAGGTCATCACAGCAGCACTTATTGTCACGCTGCCAGAGGGCATTGTGCAAGTGGCAGCCAGGGGCGTGATCACAGTGTGCCTCAGAGATGCTAGACATATCTACATGTTCAGCTGTTATGATGAGGGTGCCTTCATGGGTAGAATTTTGGAGTTGGTGTCTGAGATGGTCCCAGGGAAGGTGGTCCAGTGGATGGAAGGTGATCCTAGAAGAGAGGGTGTGTCAGGT
Source organism: Electrona antarctica (assembly GCF_951216825.1). Classification (NCBI taxonomy): domain Eukaryota; kingdom Metazoa; phylum Chordata; class Actinopteri; order Myctophiformes; family Myctophidae; genus Electrona; species Electrona antarctica. The sequence goes on from NC_136793.1 coordinate 22,905,909, forward strand.
TTCTGCTGGGAACAGCCACACAGCTTTCACAGCTTCCTTCATAATTACTGTGGATACTTCTTAGTGTACAATATGTCTAACAGTGAAGAATGAGGATCTCTTAAAATCTTCTCAAACCCCATTTTGAGTAGTTTTTCCTGTACTAAAGGAATGTGTTTCTTGCTCGCAAATGTATGTCTTATATATCTTGTTGTGACAGTGTGACCGAACACTGTCACTATCCATGTTTGTTGTTTACATGCCTATCAATGGTGCACACTTGTTAGGTAGGACATGGAACAAACAGAAACAACAAACGATAAACTTCAAGGTTCTTTATTAAGAAAACACAAACAAATAAATCACATTCAGATCTCTCACCAGTGGTTAGTTTCCAGGACTTTAAATAGGTTGTCAGGATTCAGGAAGCACACCTAAAAGAAAAGGAAGAAAGGATCAAACAGCCCAGAAAGTGACAAGGAAGAGAGATATTTTATTGGGATGAGGGTGGAGTCGCAGGTCGACGGCATTTTCAAGGATCAACATGCTCTGGGAGTGTTTGTGGAAAAGAAAGTGGGGAGAATTAAATCTTTAAGGATTGCTAGGAGCGGGCTGGTGATTTTTGAGTGTAGCGCTAATCAGGTGAATGATGCTTTGAGTGTCAACTTGTATGGGGAGCATCAAGTAAGTACCTTTCGACTTGAGGGAAAACGCTGCAAGGGAGTTGTTAGTGGGGTGCCATTGTCAATAAAGCCAGCTGCATTCGTGGGCCTTGTTGAGGGAGTTTGTGAGGCAAAGAGAATGTCCAGATTCAGAGAGGGGAAACGCGAGGAAAGTGGGTCTGTTTGTTTGACTTTTTCAGGAGATCTACCTCAGAGAGTGTACTTGAGCTACATGAGTTATAGGGTTAGGCCATATGAGAGAGCACCGCTCAGGTGCTTTTGTTGCCAACGGTATGGGCATGTGGCAGCAGTGTGCAGGGAGAACAGAAGGTGTGGGGAGGGAAAATGCGAAGGAGAGGAATGTAAAGAAGGGCAGGGAGAAGAAAAGTGTGTACATTGTGGTGGGGGACACTACACCGGATCAGCTGGGTGTCCTAGGAGAGAGAAGGAGATAATGGTGAGCAGGGTTCGAGCAGAAGTGAAGGGATTGTCTTATGCCGAAGCGGTAAAGAGAGTGGAGAGGAGCAAGGCCAATGATGGAAAAGCAGCAGTGGAAGTACAGCAGGCAAATGAGGGGGAAAGCAATGTAGGCTTAAGTATAACATCTGTATGGACAAGAAGCGGTTCTTGGCATTCATTGCGATGATCATCAACTGTGCGGCTGACATATAAACCAAGTCGGAATGAATTAAGATGGTGTTGGAAGCGGCAAGGAGGTTCCTAAATGTACTGGATGTCACTGCGGAAGACGTGAATAGCATACTGAGAGAAGAATTCACACCATCTCAGGCCTCAGGGTCTGGCATGTAGCGCACAGAATGGACAATGTGGATCACTTTGGAGTGGGCACTATTAAGTTTGCACAGGACGGTGATAAGTTGTATTATAGAAATAAGTTTTAGTTTTGTCTGATCCACACGGATCAGAAGGGGTGGATCCCAACCGCCATAAAACCCCACAAAGAAGAAGAAGGAAGCACACGCCGGCAGTGGGCACCTCCTTCGTGTGAAAGCGGAGACGGACAGAAGAAGGAGGTACGGATCGAGTGACGAGCAATGGAGGAGGACGCCGACCCCGAGAGCGAAATTCAAACTGACAAGGATGCAAGAGGAAAGGAAAATAAAGGGAAAAGAACTAGAAATGGAAACAGCTCAGAAAGTGAAGACAGCTCGGAAGGAAAGTTTGTCATTGGTATGAAAACTGTCTCAAAGGTTGATGGGATCTTCAGGGATCAGCATAGCGTGGCAAGGTTTGTTGGGAAAAGTTTAGGAGAAGTGAAATCGACCAGGATTGCGAGAAGCGGCATTGTGGTCATTGAATGCAGATCCAAGAAGCAAATGTTGGACGCTATTGCTATGTCAGGCAGTAAAAGATTCGACGGCCATAGAGTGATTTGTTTTGAGCTAGGAGTAGCATCAAACAGGGTAGGAGTGATCAGCGGGGTTCCACTGGAAATGGTGTTAGAGCCATTTGCGGACATTGACGGAGTCAAGAAGGTAAGAAGAATGAACAGATTCAACGATGGAAAGATTGAGCCTACTCAATCAGTGCGTTTAATGTTTTATGGGGAACTCCCAGAAAGGATCTATGTGGATTATGTCACATACAGGGTCAGGCCGTTTGATACCGGTCCTCTCCGATGCTACTGCTGTCAGGAGTATGGACATGCTGCGGCAGTCTGTAAAGGAGCCAGAAAGTGTGGGAGATGTGGGGAGGTAGAGTGCGAAGACGAGTCATGCGAAAAGGAGGAGAAGGAACCAGAATGCATACATTGCAAGGGAAAACATTATGCAGGGGCATTAGAGTGTCCTAGAAGGAAAAAGGAAACCAGTGTTAAGAGGATCAGAGAGAAAAAGGGAATCTCGTATGCTGAGGCGGTGAGGAGAACGGAGGGAAATGTTGAGAAGGCGGACTGTCAGGAGGAGGCAGCAAAGCACGAAAGGAAGGAAAAATCGAATGGAAATGGGCAAAACATTTGAATGGACAAGAGGAAGTTCCTTGCGTTTATCGCGATGGTTATCAACTGTGCTATTGAAATACAAGGAAAATCAGAAAGGATAAAGATGGTACTGGATGCGGCCAGGAAATTCCTGGACATCGAGGACATAACAGGAGAGGACCTTGATTATACCCTGAGGGAAGGGTTTGCTCCACCTCAGACCATTGGGTCTGAGCGGTAGAGTGGTTTGAATAGTTTTGCAAGGGGATATGGTGAAGGGCACTGTAAATAGAAACAAAACTCTTGTACAGTAGGTGGCGGTATGCACCTTTATGTTGGTGCGATCCGCCATAAAACTCAGAGAAGAAGAAGAAGAAGAAGAAGGAAGCACACCTGAACACTGATTGGGGCCAATTTGGTCCAAAGCAAGTCCCTGTCTTTGGACAGGGATTTTTGTGTCAGAGAGGGACACTGAGCTTTGACAAGACATTGAAAGATCTACAAGATCTACAAGCCTAAATGAATTGAAATGTACCTAATGTATTTTGTGCCAATTTTCTAAACAGACGTGACAGGTTGTAATGTAGATCACCCTATGAATTGCATTTTTTTTTGTCACCATTGAAGGCACAATTTTCCCGACATTCCTTGCAAAGCATTAGCGGAAGCAAAGCGGAAGCTTGTCAAGCTTCCGCGTGCGTAACATAAGTCCCGGAAAAGACGCGCTGTGATTGGCCAGTAGTCACTTGAGTGACAGCGAGAGACATGGAGGAGTCACATGAGTGACGTCACTTGGGCAGCGACGCAGTCGCCTTCAGCAAATGCCTTCAGCACTTCTAAATAAGAAAGCTGCGGAGAACTGTTGCTTTGTGTTCACTCTTTAATGTTTTCTGTTAGTAATCTAATCCCCCCTGGCTCTGATGTTGTATTGTTAATAACTTTGTTGTTTGTGTTTGTTTGTTTGAATTGTTTTGTATTGTAATGTATATTGTCATGACTGTTATAAAGATTTGTAAAAAAAAAAAAAAAAAAAAAGCCTTCAGCACTGCACTTCCGCCTTCATTGGGATACACGTCGCTCCAATGAACTGCAACGGCCAGTGAGGCATCTATTTTTTATAATATCTATGATTTCTTCTGGCAGTCTGCTGTTTGCTACTGCGCTGCTGTCACACTATTGAGACGGCTGTCTTGTCCGTGACTTGTGTCTTGTCCGTGTTTAATGGCCGCCCCAATACATTTCCAATGGAAGTCACATGGTTTCAGGCTTCGTACACACATATCAGACGAACATGCTCTGTGCTGTCCGTGTTTTATGGCCGCCTCAATGCTTTTCCAATGGAAGTCATGTTGTTTGACCAAACATTTTTGTTTGATGGGGGAGGGGGGCACAACACAGCCATCAAACAAAAATGTTTGTTTGATTATTTGTTTGGTTTGACCAAACACTTGTGTTTGATTGGGGGGAGGGGGGCAATCAAACAAGTGTTTGGTCAAACCACGTGACTTCCATTGGAAAAGCATTGGGGCGGCCATGAAACACAGCACAGAACATTTGTTCTGTGTACGAAGCCTCACACTGTTGCAACATGCATACAACATTTGTCTTGTGTCTTGTCCATGTTTAATGGCCGCCCCAATGCATTTCCAATGGAAGTCACATGGTTTGACAAAACATTTTTGTTTGATGGCTACATGTGTTATGCCCCGCTCCCCCGCATCAAACAAAAATGTTTTGTCAAACCATGTGACTTCCATTGGAAATGCATTGGGGCAGCCATTAAACACGGACAAGACACATGTTGTATGCATGTTGCAACAGTGTGAGTGAGGCCTAAGCTTCCTAAGCAAGAGCTCATTCAATCTTTTGGTCTCCTTCGTTTTTTGCCACATTTACTGTATGACACTTGGGGGGAGGGGTGTTAAACTCTGTCCAGCTGTGTGCCCACTGCCCTGCCATGCTTAATGTTTGTGTCTGGTCGAACTAAGGGTGCAAAAGGTCACTTCCCTTATGTTTACATTTGTATATTTGATCTATTTTGATTCACTTTAAAGTTGTAACAGTTAATTAGGCCTAACACTTGTACAGTTAAACAACAACAATAATTTACATATTTAGCCTACCTCCAAAGCCACCATATCCCAGTTTCTCTTTGAATCGACTCCACGGGAACACAGGAACCGTCACCACATATGGTTCTGTAGAATACCAGAAATCAATGGGATTAGTGCGTTAATAAGGTTCAATTTATCAGCTGTGGATGACATCACATTGGTGAGATCTATCATCCAAAAATGCAACAATTTTCTAGTGACTAGTCACTGTGTTTCACTTCCCACTGATTTGTAACTCTGACCAAATGTAACCAAATGGACACGCAAATGAATTAATTCAATGTTACTGTGCCGGGGCACCCGTGACCCGGGGTAGCGTTGGGGACCACCATGGGAACCACAGCCTCAAGTACCCCTGTCCACGGTGCTGAAACAGTGACGTATACTGGGCCGCACAACATCACGCCTCTTCTTCTCCTGCCATTTTTGTGCTAACTTGCTAAACGAGGGGGGTGTCTGCCTGTCGGGAGAGACTGCGGGGCAGCGAGGCAGATCAAGGGACCCAACATTCCCTGGAGAATCGGGGAGCTCTTCTTCCGCAACAGGAACCTCCACCCGAAGGCTGCACAATGTCCGATTTTGACAGCAACCCGTTTGCAGATCCAGACTTCAGCAACCCTTTCCAGGTAGCCAGCCGGCTAACACTATAGCTTGTTAGCCCCAGTCAGCTATTATTATAGGCCAGCCAGCCTCTCCATCAGAAAGCCCGTTAGCTGACTTTTAGCAAGACGAGCTAATAACCATCTCTCTCAACACACCACTATTTGGGAGGTGATGATTATGATGATCATAGTTTGGCCTTGGCCTTTGTCTATCATAAATGTTTACTTTTCGATGAATTGAGTACATGAGCCAGGACACCAATGGAAACAAGCCGAAAGGCTTTTCTGGTTTCATCCTTTGAGCAGACATTTATATTTCTACTGTACTTCCCCGTGCCTGTCCTTGCAAACTGTTAATAAAGTATTCAATCAATCAATCACACACACACACACACACACACACACACACACACACACACACACACACACACACACAAATTGTTTTGATGCTCTCTCTGTGTAAAGATGAGATGAATATGCGACTCTCTGCTGGTTGTTGTTGATTTGATTTAATGCTGTTCTGCCAGAACAAAGAACACATGACAGTTGGACGTAAAACATTTGTTGTAGTGGCGTTATAATAACTACACAGTATAAGTACACAGTGTACCCTGAGTTGACCAGAATTACATTTATGTCACACACAACATTTTCTAAAATAAAACCACCTTTGCAATCGTTCAATGCATCACAGGCAAAAGGAAACATGTAGGCTAAATCAGAATAGACCCATAATGATATAGTGCTGCAGAAAAGGACCCCCCCCCCCCCCCCCCCCCAAAATAAGGCCTGTAGCTTCCATAACAACTATTTTCTGCAACCACTATCAAACTTGGACTCATATCTGTCCTGTCCTGTCTATGAACACATCACTGCTGTGTGTGCTGCTGTAGCCATGACTCCTGTGGTAACAGGTCAGGTCGCCCCAATTCCATCTCGCCCCAGCTTTTTTCCGCCGACCTCACGCCGACAGCTTGGTGCGGCGGTTCTTGTATTCTTTATTTTGTTTTACTGAGAATAAGGTTAGAAATAAGTTTAGGGTTAGGCATAGTTTTACTGAGGTTGAGGTTAGGAATAAGGTTAGGTTTAACCGTTTAAGCATAATTTACTTAGATTACTTTAGGAATACCAGGCCGTGCTGTTCCGCCGGCTGTACGCCCGGGGCGAGTTGGTAAAGGGGCGAGCAGTCTCGTATTCACTCCTGTGTATACACAGAACATCATTGAATTATTTGAGGCTTCCTTTGTATTAAGTGGCCCTTCCTTCCTTCCAGACCACCCTACATTATCTGGTTATTTTCAGTTCCCTCTGCATCACATTCATACTTTAGTTTTATTGGCTGCCCGTGTAGCAGAGTGGCTCAGAGCCTCTGCCTGATGGCCTCAAAAGTCTAATATCTCCCCCGGTCCAAGGGATATCCCTTTGGTCTAGTGGTTAAGATATTGGACTTTCGTGCGGGAGACCCGAGTTCGAATCCCGGGCGTTACACACACAACACCAGACTGTAAGCATTACATCTGATCTACTGTTTCTAAACTTTGCCCCCCACAAATTATAAAACCCTGTAGGAGCACTGACTGATGTGGCTGCAGTAATTCACCCTTTCACATCCTATGTGGTTTTCTGATATTTAGGATCCTTCAGTGACGCAGGTGACCCAAACTGCCCCCCCTGGTGGCCTGGAGGAGTATAATCCCTTCACAGATGCCAGAACGGTCAGTTTAACCTGCTCTATTTGTGTGTGTGTGTGTGTGTGTGTGTGTGTATAGTGTCTTTGCCTCTGATTAAATTACTTAATTGGATCCTTTTCCCTTTTCTCTTCGTAATATTGTGTGTGTGTGTGTGTGTGTTTGTAGGCACCCCCTGGAAATGCCCCCAAAGCAACTCCTGCACCTTCCCAGAACACACAGCCTGCCATCATGAAGCCTACAGAAGAGCCTCCAGCCTATTCGCAGCAGCAACAGACACAGGTATCCCCCCCCCCCACACACACACACACACACAGATTTACATGTTGTACACTATCCAGTATCCACACAGTAAACTTTTACTTGTGTCTCACCTTTCATATACTTGTCTCTCTGATGGCCCAACAGCGGTGCAGTCGGGTAGTGTTTCATCTCATGTTGCCTTCCTCCATGTCACTAAGTCCCTTCTTATTCTCTAGTGCAGTGTGATTCTACCAAGTGCTGCTTTCTCTCCTCTACTTCACCCACAAACTACTGTAGAGTGTAAAGAGAGAGGATGCTTACTAGTTACTTTACCTGCTAATTAAAAGAGACATCTAAGTAGCTGTGTCGTGTGTGTTATATTTAGTAAGTGTGACCCAAGTGCAAGAGAGGAGGCGTCGTTCAGGTTTATTCACAAACGTATTTAGGGAAAGGAGTGGGATAGTAGTAGATTGGTGGTGGCTCTCCAGGTTGACCAAACTCAGCGTGGGAATCCAAGCACTGGGGAGGAGGAGGAAAGTCTCATCAGTCTTCAGAAAAAAACAACAAAGGCAGGAGCTGCAACTGTGTAAAGTTGAACAGCTGGGAAAATAGCTGTGTAAAGCTAAAACTGTAACTAGCACCATAACTCAGTTTAACAATACTATAAGCTTGGCCTGTACTTTACCATACATGTGAAGCTCTGGCGTGGAATGAAGGGCAGACTGGGCTTTTGTAGAGGCAGTGCTTGATTGTAGGATGGAAGACAGGTGCAGTGAATTGGTGAAGGAGAGCAGGTGTGCTGAGTAGAGCCATGGAGTAGTCAGTGAGGGGGGAGTGGCTAAGCAGTGCTTGCATGTGAAGGTGAGGAGGAGTGAGCCGTAACAGTGTGTTTGTGTTCCGAACCCTAAGATTGTATCCCTCTGACCTGGCTATTAGTTATAGGATAGTTTGTTTTTTGGACACAAACTGAGTTACTCATGCCAGCAGACAGAAATGAGCTTATGCACTGCATAGAGTCCTGTTTTCAGCGATAAGCCCAGTTGTCAGCACCAACAAATGGGGGGACTTAAAAATCCTTTAAGTTACAACACGCAAACAAAATCAAATTTCAATAGAATTGGACAGCTTAAATAAATTATTTCTTGGAACTATTTTCTTGTTGAAGGGCAGTCAACAAATAAAGTAGTGCTAAGATCGGTCTGTTAGAAGAAAGAGCATTGCTAAAGTTGTTGTTTTCTGTTATTGATGATTAAAAACAATTGTATGGATGTTTAAATGGTTTTTGTTAGCTGATTGCATTTCCTGTTGGCTCAGTTTTGTTTGACAAGCTATCTCTGGCTCAAGCGCTCATATCTCTGAACACATCCCTCTGAACACATGCCTCTCTGCATAAGCTAATGTCCTGGCATCGATATCACTACGGGATAATTGATGGCGAGGCGGTCATTGTTGAGAAATAAACCCTTCAGGATGATTAGATCCCAACGTGAATTGGAGGGATCTAATCATCGTGAAGGGGTTTATTTCTCAACCATGACCGGCTCGCCGTCAATTATACCGCTTATTACACGGCTACTTAATAAAGAAATTAATAAATTGACCCAAAAGTAACAAAACTAAGGGTTTCATTGCTTACGGAGATGAAAGTACTCCATTAATATATGTCATTGTCTATGTCTCGTTTCAAATGGTTTAAAAAACATTCTTGAGAGTAATGTTTAGCTGTAAATGACATGGCTGTCGTATTAGGGTAATGCAAAAATCAAGATGAGCCTTTGATTAGACAGCGGCCTGTTATTGAGCACAGCAGTCCATTTATTTATTTATTATCCAGAAATAACACACCAAGTTGTGTAATAAATGTATTCAATTCAATTTCAAAATACCTAATCGATGGCTTTAACTTATGGTGAAATGTGATGAATATGTCTGTATACATTAGGATCAGGCACGTGTTCAAGCTGAGTTGCTGAGACGACAGGAGGAGCTGGAAAAGAAAGCAGCAGAGCTCGATCGCCGGGAGAGAGAGTTACAAGCTGGAGGTGTAGGTATGGATGCGACTACCGGTTTTACTATTAACCACAGTTTAAAATGCCACAATTCATTAAGCGTAAGGCTCAGTATGATGGTGAAATGGGGGTGGGGGGGGACTGTTGAAGAGCCCTGCATGCAGAGGTTCAGCGGCCTACAAAGTTTTACTTCCAACGAGATATACTTTTATTTATTATTTTGTCTATTATTTGGCTACTGTATTGTTTGTCAGCAGCTGTTAAAGGCAGCAGCTGTTAACTCTTTTACCGCCAACACCCCCATCTGGTGTCTGAATTGTGTACTCCAGGACAGCCAGTAGTTCATACTTTATGAAGGACCCTATTACTTTGAAAGCCGTTTCACTCGGAAACCGAGAAGCAGGAAGTGGATAATCGCTATGTAACAGATCCCGAGAATGTTTCGAGAAATGAGGCGCAAATTTAGCTTGTTTTCATCCAAAAAGAAGAATCCGAGATATTACGATTCTAAAAACTACGTTACCATAGATAGCATAAGCCAGCGGAATTTTCCCTTTTTTTTATCGCACCCAAACCAGAGTGTTATGAGCGCGTAGAGAACACAGTTGTGAACCGTAATCAATTTATATTAAAAAAGGAGTCAAAAGGCAATCTCGGCTCTGAGGGCGTTTGGACCAGGAGGCGTCAAAAGGCGATCTCGGGCAGTAAAACACCAAGACATTTTATGGGGAAAATATAATAAGACTTCTAATTTACAAATGCTCATGTGATTTTATACAGCCACAGTTTTGTGGATGTAATACTCGTGATAATCGTCCCACCCCTGGCTGCAGGAGGCAGTAATCATCTGATGCACTTAATTCACTTAAGCCTAATTTAATAGTCCCTAGTACAGCGGTTTCACTTGCCAAAAAGAACTGTATCCACAAGCTAACAACATTCCTATTTAGTAGATTTATTTTCTGATAATCCAGACACTATATACACACTAACATTGTTGTTCCCATAGGGCGCAAGAACAACTGGCCTCCATTGCCAGAGAAATTCCCTGTTGGACCGTGTTTCTACCACGACATTTCCGTGGACATCCCAGTAGAGTTTCAGAAGACTGTCAAGATCATGTACAATCTCTTCATGTGTGAGTGGATCATGATAGCCAGAACACCACATGACTTCTTCCTGAGGAATTCCACATGTGACCTGCTCTACCAAAATCAGTTGACAGTCACTGAAGCTAATTTGTTGTGGCTTTTTATAACTCATGAATATTGTTTCCATATTTGGGTGAGAAATATAGTTTTTAACCACTTTAACCTTGGTGTCCTAATTCTGGGCATGTCATAACAGGCGAACATTCTATGAAAATAGCAGATCTACAAGCTCACAATGTGACGCATTTCAGCAAAGACATTTGGGGCAGTATTATGCGTGTCTTAAGTACCAGGTCTTATGACTTAACTTAAGACCTGGAGGCGTGGTCAATGCTGTTTGGCCACTCAGAATAGCCAAATGGCATTGACCACGCCTCCAGGTCTTAAGTTAAGTAATAAGGTACTTAAGACACGCATAATACTGCCCTTGGTGTCCAGGGAAAAAAGGAGAAGTATAGATGCCTGTAAACAAAGTATGGTTTAAGGGGTTACGCAACTTACGCTTGTAAATATAGGTTCATTGTAACGTCAAACATTTCAGAATAGAATGTAGTAAGTTAAGAGCAGCACTCCCACAAGGCCTTTTCCTTCCAGAGAGGAAGGTTGACAGGATCTGTTGATGGGCATTATTGTTTCGCATGAGGGGAAAAACTGTGCGCATCTCAATTACAGTAAATGAAAATTGTAAATGAGTGCCCAATATTTCCCCTTTCCTGTAGAACAGAGACCTCAAAATGAGTTTTCAGCCGTCGTGATTTTGGTTGAGCAGGACAGGTCACACAGCTGTCATCCACATACAAACCATAGAAGCAAACAGGATTGGCTGTGTTCAGTGTGTGTGTGTGTGTTACATGTGAGTTATGTTTTTCCAGTTCATACGGGGACACTGTTCGTGAACATGTTTGGCTGCCTGGCCTGGTTCTGCGTAGATGCGAGCCGTGGTGTAGACTTTGGCCTGGCCATGCTGTGGTTCATGCTGTTCACCCCCTGTTCTTTTGTCTGCTGGTACAGACCGCTCTACGGGGCCTTCAGGTAAATCTATATTAGTTTCAGAAATGAACATACCCTCTGGCCAGAAATACCACTAAAATGTTTAATAATTAATACTGGAATTTGTGGTATATGGATAGATGATTGACTTATTTACTAATATTGTATCAGTAAAATATCAGTTGACCCCCCCCCCCCCCCATGACAAGCACTTGGAATTGTAGACATTACATTTAGTTTGACAGTGCATTTGTACATGTATGCATATGCGAGTGATTGCATAACAATGACATGACTGTTCTGTTGCCATTGGTTGGATAGCAGCTCTTAATTAATACATTTGTGAAGATGCTTTCAATCCCATGCGTTTTTATAAGGGGGAAAGGGTTGCTCCTTGGTGGAAAAAGTCAATAACTGACACTGGTCTATATACAGTCTTTGGAAATAGGAGTACGACTCGTACCAATTTGGTACCAAAGCTTGTGGAGCAAGCTGGACTATATTCAGTCGCTGCGCTAGTAGTGATTTCTTTCGTGACTTTTCTCCTCAGTCCGAATCAGTCAACTTCACCCAAACGTCCTCTCAGGCTACATAAAGAGGCAAATGTGCATCAGGTGGTTCAATAATCTAAACAATAATGTTTTTATATGATTGATTAATATCCTAAATATCACACCCAGAGCACCCCTCCCCCATCTGACAACGTTGTCAGCGGTCTGTCTGATATAATAGCCTTGTTAAATTATTAGTTCATTAGAAATTCTGTAGACGCAATGAGTCACTCAGGTCAGGATTATATTAGATAAAAATGAATACATTAATTAGAATACAATGTGCTATGTCTATGAAACACTGCAGGTGTTTTTTAGAAGTCCAGTAGTTGCAAGTTATTTAAAAAAAAAATGTAATGTAGCCTACTTTTCAAGGGTTTTAGCTTGCCACAAGCTGGTTTAATATGACTGTGTCGTGTCTTGTTTAATGAAAACATGGACTGAGGCAAACTGTCACAGTTTGATGAAGATGTAGAAGTGTTCATTATGTAGATAAGTGCATGCTACAGTAGAGTCACTCAGTAACCCTCTCGTGAACTTATTGTACTCCTGTTCATTTTCTGTCACGGTTTTGCTGCTCGGCTTCATCTTTCTATTTTTTCTACAGGAGTGACAGTTCCTTCCGCTTCTTTGTCTTCTTTTTCATCTACATCTGTCAGTTTGGGGTTCACGTGCTACAGTCTATTGGTATCGCCGGGTGGGGAACCTGGTGAGTATTGTGCGTGCGTGCGTACATGCATTTGTACATGTATGCATATGCGAGTGATTGCATAACAATGACATGACTGTTCTGTTGCCAGTGGTTGGATAGCAGCTCTTACTGGATTGAACACCAGTATCCCTGTGGGCATCATGATGCTGCTCATCGCTGCTCTGTTCACTGCACTGTCTGTAGGCTCGCTCATCATGTTTAAAAAGGTAACGCACCCACAAACTTTCTATAATTCCTTTATTTTATAAAACAGTCGGGCATCATCTATCCTGTCCATAAAGACTCTCTTTAACCCATTCTGGGCGGGAACCCCTTTTGGTGTTAGCATTATGTTATGCTTTAGCTATTGAAAAATAGCTCATAGCGCCACCGAGTGGCGCGCTACGAGCTTGTAGGTCTGCTATTTTTGAAAAATCGAAGAACTACTGACATAGAAAGATAGCTTTTTCAGAAAACTGTCAGGATGTAGAAGACATTTTTAGAATCTGATCTCAGGTCAAAATGGGTTAAGTCAGTTTAAGTCACAGTACTGTTAAAAAAAGGGATAGAAAAATGTGCTCCCCTGCCAGGCCAGGTTAGCTACCCAGGGATGTCAGTCATATAGCCAATTTAATGGAATATGGAAACACTGACTGATACATCTTGGTCACAGGACTGCAGATATAATATGTACCGATTTGTGTTAGTTTTGCACAAAATGTGTAGTAGCTAAATGGTGGAAAATCTAGTCAAGCTCAAATGGCGGAAAATAGAGTCTGGCACAAATGGCTAGTTGAGTCATTGAATGATGAACCATACTTTTTTGATTGTAAGACCTACGGTAGAAGAGTTATAGGTCCGAATGTGAAGTGGGCCTACTGGGACTGCGTGATTCACTCCAATCGGTCAAACAGTGCCCAATATTTGCTTTTTGGGAGGAGCAAAAACATAGTATCCGGCCTGGCAGACAATGTGTCCACTCACCAGTTAGTCAGCAATCTAATTAACTACTTAATTTCCTAAATATAAGTTGCATATGAACAAAACTTTGAATAAAAAATTCACTTCATCTTGCTAATAGTAGTCGATTGGTGTATGTGTTATGTTATTTGATGCTATCTATTATACATTTGAAAACATGTCCCCAAGCGCACGCACAGGAACAAAAGGCACCAGCTACTACGTCACTGACACGCTGCAACACGCTGCAACACACACTGCAACAACACACTAACACGACACAGTCTTACCCTCCGCGTCGATCCACGGCTATCTCCTCATGTCGCGCCGCACGGCCACGCTCGACACCAGCCGCGTAAAAATTGTCATCGCACTGCCACTAAAGCCGGCTCCCGTCCACACTCGCAAACAATATCAATATCAATAATAAACACAAACACGCCACAAGCACCGACACCCCCGCCTAATTTGTTGCCACGTCTATGAAAACAAGCACAGAAGAAATGCCATTCAACACGCTACTTACACACACTACCACTCGCTTACAATACGCGGACCTGGCAACACTACATTCCCTCTCCCATTGGCTCACAGCCCACCACGTGACCCACACAGGGAGGGAGACGACTGCGTGATGCTTCTATGTACAGGATTCTATAGGTCACCACTTTTGGTGTGACACACACACGGCTTCTGTTTACTAGAAGAAGAAGAACTACACAGCGCACACTCTGATTCTAACTTGGACACTTACCATAATGCTAACACGACCGCGTCGACACCTGGCGTGGTACAAGCGGGACAAACCCAGGCGCATATATGGATACCAACAACAACACTACACGCACACGCGCGCGCTGCAACAACAAACAGCTACGTACAGTGTGTGTGTGCGTGCGTGCGTGCGTGCGCGGGGGGGGGGGATTTGGATCGCCTCGCGATGCCGCGACAATGGCACTACACTACACAGGGCTCGCCAGTGCCACTACGTACTCGCATTTGCGACTTACAATATCACCGTGCGAATTGTAACATTCACTTTGTAGCACCGCTGCGACTACACAATCCAAACTACTTTAGAGCTACACGTTGCGCCGTTTACATCCACAACAATGTGTCACTCTCTCGGTTCTGCACCGCTGCTGGAGAAGTATAGCACTGTCGAAGGCAGCGCAACTACTCCCCCCCCCCCCCCACACACACACACACACACCCCAGAGAGGGAGGAGAGAGAAGAGAGCGAGAGAGAGACAGAGCACACACGTCTTCACGTAGGAACACAGATAGACAAAGACAGCGCTTTCCAGTCCTTACCTTTTCTCTCACATTGTTTTATTAGCTTTGTGACTGACCAATGAGAAGCTGATTGTATTGTCTGCAAAGCAACTATGTGTCTGTCACAAATAAAAGTTCTGTCCTGCAAGCCCATGTCATGTCAACACAGACAAGGCAGCTGTGCGCGCGGTGACTCCTGCAAATTACACTGACCCAATATTATTTTTTACAACCTAGCAAAGCATAACATATGATGGTTTGGAGAATAGGCTGGTCTCTCTTTTTACAAGACATACGCCATTGCATACAGGTTCTCAACCTTTTTAATTTCAAGGACCCCCATAACTCTGACAGTAAAAACAAATGGACCCATAAGAGTCCCATTTGATTCCATTTGTACAGTATCAGAGTTAAAAGTTATAAACCAGTCCATTTGGTTCCATTTGTACACTCTCAGAGTTACACACCTGTAGGGTCCACTTGGTTCCATTTGTACACTCTCAGAGTTACAGACCTATAATGGGTCCATTTGGAACCCCCTCAAGGAACCATGAGGGTCCCTGGATCACACCTTTGAGAGCCACTGCTTTCAAAAAATACATAACTAATATAGAGCATATTTGATCAATTTAATGTTAGGCTACAGATTATTTTGACATCTGAATTTAACAGAACCGCCCACGCACGACACATGCACATGCACGACGTGCACGCGCATGTCCACATCCACATGCACGCGTGCATGTGTCCTCTTTTTGCTCATTCACAATATGGTATGCCTACACACTTAAAATAATGCAAACACGCAAATTGCGCAAACGACTGCATCGACACCTGGCGTGGAACAAACGGGACCAACCGAGGCGCATATATGGATAAGAACAACAACACTACACGCGCGCGCGCGCACGCGCTGCAACACAAAACAGCTGCATAAAACGCGTGTCACTGTGGACTTCTGTATCTGTGGACTTCTGTATCGCAACGCGGGGCAACGCAACTCTGGGATGAGCGGGCCGAAGGCCCGCGAAATTCTAGTAGACTACATTGGTAAACTGTTTTCATGTAAAACTCATTGCTATTATACAGTATACACAGTAAAGTAAGTTACTAGGATTACTTTGTGGAGTCGCAGCCTAAAAAGTGGGAACCCTTGGTCTACTATAGGTAATAGAAAGACGTAATGTTGTGAACAGTACTGTTGTTGTAGTACTTTACTCAGAACATAACCCAAATGCTTTTCCCCTGTCCTCCTTGTCTAGGTGCATGCGTTGTACCGTACGACTGGTGCTAGTTTCGAGAAGGCTCAGCAGGAGTTTGCCACTGGAGTCATGTCTAACAAAACCGTCCAAACTGCAGCTGCCAATGCTGCAGCAAATGCCGCAACCAACGCAGCCCGTGGCACCTTTAAATAAACCCATGCACGCCAACACATACAACACAATCCGGAGTCGGAGATGTACAACTCTGGTTCTGCAGACTCTTTGATTAAATTGTTGTTAAATTTGTTTCACCATAGGCACTGAAAAGAAAAATGAGTGGGACTAGAATTTATGAAGCAACCAGCCAAGTGACCAGAGTTGTCCACCTTCACTTGAGAACAATTTACCAATGAACATGTCACATCCTCCACCTTGTCTGCTGTCCAGTCAGGTCACTGTGTCTGCTCACACACCCCCGGCCATCTGCTCAAGGTGGAACCGATCATGTGTATGTGTGCATTGCGCACTCCATGTGTGCACGCACATTCATCTTTCACTCACTCTTAGATCAGTGTTTTTATTCGCCCCTTTGCCCTTCTGTCTCGTAACCATATGGATCCTAGCATCCCTATTCTGGGCATGTCATAATAGGTGAAAATAGACGATTTAGTTGCACCATGATGTGAGCTTGTAGATCGGCTATTTTCACTATTTGACTTACAACGAAGAACATAGGGTTTGAGTAGTTACGGTAAATGTAATTGCTCTAGATTGAGGGGGCTTACTAGCTGGTTCAGGATGTTTAGCTGTCACGGTTGGGTGTCTTATCAGTACACAGAGACTTGATGGTCTTTAATTACACGTCTTGCCGTAACCGTCCTTTTGTACAGTAAACGTACATGAGGCAGAGGTTAAATAGGCACTAGCCGGAACTTACGTATATTTCAGTACTCTTCTCTGTCATGGCGACAACCTCCAAACTTATGCCTGTCTGAAACATAAAGTTGAGTCATGTAAAGTGATAATCTAGTAATGGTGTTTTGCACATAACCCTGTTGTTTTGCTCACTCACACTGAAAGTACAGTGTATGTTTAAAAGGGTGAACCTTGCGTATGAATGTGTTTCACTGAGAAACAAGCAAAACTTCCTTTTTATAATAGTGTTGTTGTGCCGAAAGGTAAAACTCATCAACTCCCATATCAGTGTTTCTGTTCTGAGACTCTTCATAAGATCCCCTCTCCAAACCCCACCAGCCCTTAATTTCCTACTCTAAATTGTCTACATTGAATGATTAGGTTGACTGGGTTGGTATCTGATTCTCTGTGGCTTTCTAAAACGTGACGGCATGATAATGACATGCATGTATAGCTTCCTGATGGTAGAAATTTCCTCAGCAATGCCAATTTGGATCAAGCACTGATTGGCTACAGGGTAGCTTGGTTTGGGGTAAAGTCTGCCTACTTTATTGTCCCCTTGGTTTTTATGTAAAGTGAGGTCAGAGGGTGTTGCATGTCCCCCGACTGATTGGATGATGGCTGAATCTTTCTGTGATGATACACTGAGCACCCAGCTTGATAGGTCAATGCTCCCCCCTCCCCCCACAAACGTATAGTGGATCACTTGGCCCTTCTGTCGCCCGGGACACTTAATCGATTGTAACTTTAAGGAGGCCCCATACTGTTATTTACTGCATTAATCCCAAACCGCTACATGGCTTTCCCACTGTTTCTGTGGCTCTTCATACATCTATCAGATTAAAAAAGAACTAATGCTGCTATGAATCCAGTGGCCTCTCTGCGTTGACCTCCTTCTGTCATTTCCTGCTGAGGAGAGGACATATGGTACAGAGGGGGAGTTGGAGATCATATTCTATGCCTTTCCCCATAGAGAATGGTCTAGACTTCGGTAAAGCCCAGAATTGGTTTTGGAGATTAATTTGTATACATGAAAATAGTATAAATGTTTTATATGTTCACTATACCCCAGGACTGGACCCCAGGAAGATTAACTGCTGCTATGCACCAGCTAATGGGGATCCTAATAAAACTCTAAACTCTAAACATAGATTAACACTTATAGACACCTCAGCATTTCAACACTGACAAAAGACGATCCTGCTGAAGTTTGTGACTACGTAGATGACTATCAACATGACTGTCACTTGACTGTCAACATGAACAATGTGCATGGAGCGTTGGACATGACACACATTCAGTAACATCTAAGTTATGTGACTTATTAAATACTGATAGTATACACTATACAGTGTTAAACTGTATAGACTACTGCTGTGACTAGTCAAAAGACGGACACGAGGATATCCTTTGTATCCTGCTTTAGCTGGTTCTGAGGGTACCTTACGTTGTTGAGGTGAGTGTTTTGAGACTCGTGACTGGTACTACTGTTATTAATACCCTTGTGGACAAGACTGGATTCTAGTGACTGAAATGCCCACGTGTGGATTTTAATGAATTTACAAGTGAATAGGCCTACATTATTTTGTCAGTATTTTAATTGTCTTGGAAGAACCTTTTTTCAATGCACATTTATGTTTTTGTGTTGAACATGTTACAGAAAGCAATGTGTTATTTTATTTATGGTGTAATTTAATCCATTTGTATTTTACATTGTGTATTATTTTTGCGTGATATTGTATTGTAACAATATCAATATCACCCTAGCATTGATTAGCTAGCATTCTATGACTTCGCAACTGGACCCTGGATGAAGTGTAGACTTGTGAATGAATGTGCATGTATTTGGATGATCTATTTCAAAGCCATTCACTACCCTCAAGTGTTATTGCTATCCGCTATGTCCTGAAAAGCTGTGAGAAATCTACCAAATGTCCATATAGATTTGTTTTTAAATCTTGTATTCCCATAAAACACAGCTTCATGATGTGTTCCCTCGTCACATGTGCTGGTTCATTTCATTAAGGGCAGTTATTTTTTGTCCTTTGCTATCAGTGTTCTTACCCTAAGCCTAAGCCATTTTCAGTGGTATAAACCAGTATTTGGTCAATTGTTAAGATGAGACAACGAATGAGTGTTGATGTGGCTAGCTGGCCTTAGGTACAGGATGCCTTTGTGTACGGAGCGCTCTGACACTAAATGCTGTTTTATGTTCTTTACCATGTGAAATTGAGAAGAAACAGATCTAAAAGGGACACTTGTATATTTTGTAAAGTTGAAAAATTGTTCCTCATCATTACCTTATGTAAAAATGCACTCTTGTCTCGCCTTTGTCGCATGTGAAATAGTTTCAGTTTTGTATATTTATGGTATTAACATTAAATAAAAAATTGAAAGAAATGTGTACCTATCATTCTCACAAAACCACGCATTCTGTATGGCTTCATTCTTTTTTTAGTGCTGAGATCTCAGGACTTTACTGTGCACGGATTAAACTCTGGCCTAGATTGAAACGTCATTGCATTTCGAACCTCCCATGGAAAGAAATGTGTGGTTCAGGACTTGGCATAATCCACACACCCATAAAGAAACAATCCACAAGTTGCAGTACTACCCACCCTCCACCACTAGGTGTCAGGATCTGCTTATGGGCTTAGTTTGCTTTTTTACTATGGACCCCATCCAAAAGTCATACTGAACATTTATCACACTTAACATACATTTACTAAACAAGGAATGGTTTATTTCTTTCCATATGAATGGGTACAGAGTACAAAAGGGATTTCCTTCCTCACACAGTCATCTTTTGACACATGCAGCATCATCCCACATGCTACAGATGCAATCATTCTTTTGTTAATATAACAAAAACAGTGGACAGACATGTTAATTTAAGCACATACAGTCTACAATGCTATATGGTACAA